>NC_056726.1:1723820606-1724124356 GCF_019279795.1 Protopterus annectens
TACATTTCTAGCTTCAGTACAAGTAATGCTGACTACGGTTTAAACTTTCAAGCATCTATTGTTTTCTTTATCAATAGCTTCTAACAGCTGCATGTTTTCTCATGGCATAAGCAGAAATCAGTATCCCTTTGTTAATTTTCATGACATTAACAGAAATGAATTACTTCTTGTTATTTGCTGACATTAGCAGAAAATAGAATGCTTCTTGTTAAATTTCTGATGGTTGTGCAGATTCATGCACTGTGAACAGAATAAATGTATTAACCCTTTTAAATCTGGAATGCACTAAATGCACTAAGCATGCATATTACTATTACATATTTTTCTAACATTCCCCCCTTTCAATACTTTTATTCTACTTTCAAGATAAGCATAAACAGTTTTTCTTCCCCTAACCTCTTCCTACTCAGGATTTGCAGTTAAGAGAGTCATTCAGTTTAAACTTATGAAAGCATTTTCAGATTTTTAACAATTCTTCAAGTTCAGCACCTTGGTATAAGGTTTCTGAAACTGACATGTCTATAGTCTTTAATCAGTCTTTTCATGCAGGGGATGCAGCAGCATACACATACCACCAGTAGGATCATTCCTACACAGATGGCAATCAGGATGTTCATCAGGATACTGCCCCACCCGCCAAACAATCTCTGGAAAAAGTCCGTCAATGGATTTGGTCCTGGTTTGGTCATGGCTGACACCTGCTGAATCACCTCAAGATGATTGTCTATCTCGTGTTTATGGTCAGGAATGTACGAACAGCACTCCTCCTGGATTAAAGCGCACGTACCTCCTCTCACCACTAGGGTGAAGTCGAGAGCCATGCGGTTTTGAAGCACTACAGTTCTCATGGCAGTCAGTTCATCAGTCACCAATTCTAGGGCAGAAAAGGTTGCATTACTCATTATTTCGAGAAGTTTAGACAATTTTCTCAGTTCCCAGATTGATTTTGTTGCTCCATATGCTGGCAATACATCTGCCCACGAGATGATGGTATCACCCAAGTCCATATGTGACAGTCCATTTTTCCCTAAGCCCACAGCATGATGGTTTTTCCAGCCCGCATTGATTTGCCCTACTGGATTGACAGGCTTCTTGATTTCTCATCGAACATTTCGAATTTTCCCTTGAGGTAAAACTGCTGTGTGTCGTATGGCCGGAACCAGGTACCCCAAATAACAACTGCTGGACCAGTTCTCAGGTAACCACTTATATATACTTTCCTACCACATACAAAGTAACAATCTTCTACTTTGGTAGTAACTTTACTATGTCCTGGCTCTGGATGAAACATTTTTTTGTCTATCATAGACAGTTGTCTATAAAGGTCAGCATTATGTTTTACTTCATCAGTTGTCCTATGCTTCAGTTCAACAAATGAATCATAGCTCGTGTTGCAACAGGATCCTGTGTTATCAGTCTTATATAGGGAACAGTCACATTGCAATTGCTCCAACCCACCTGAACTGTATCATTTTTGTAAAAACACACAGTCCCCTTCTGTCGAACAGACAAGTGCAATGTTACTTTATCTTGTGATGTGACATCTGATGTATCATAGACTAAGTTTTCCCAGGTCTTGTTGGCTCCTAGGGGGACTGAAGTTAGCAATAACCCCCCGTATGCTGTTGGCAAAGCTGTGCAAATCCAGCAATTTGAAACATTGAAGGTCTCAGCATACACATATTTGATTGCCTGGTAAGTGTTGAAGTTTGGGTGCCACTCTGCGTACAACTCTGCACACTTGTTTAGTCCAGTTTGTGTGGCTAAAAAAAAGGAATGGCCACAACAAAAAGATTATTGTCACTAGTACAGTCAACAGGATGGTTATGCAATACTTCAGAGGAAACGGTTGTTCTGCATTCCTATTTTCTCCGACTCTTCCGAATAGGTACATTTGGATCTTACTGAATTTTGTCATCTTTATTTCAGACATGTGTTCTTACTCTCTGCCCTAATAGGACCTTCAGCACCGATGGTTTCTTCACTGGGGTTGAGACAGATCAGTCCTATTAATCTGACCCCCCTTTGTAGCCAGACTTTGTGCTGAGGGCCCCGATGGAGAGGTAAGATTTTTGTCCAGTTCAAAGTTCTTAACAAGTTTGCAGTGCGTCAGGTGGATCCACGAAGCTCGCTCTGCTATCTTGACTGCAGTGGGTGTCGAAAGAAGCACCTGGTAGGGACCTTCCCACCTTGGTGATGACCAATTCTTCTTCTTGACAACTTTTATCCACACCCAGTCCCCGGGTGTCACTGCCACTTCTGATGTCTCGGTTTGCTTTCTATCTGAAACAGAATTTGACTGCAACAGATGTTTAGAATTTATGACTTTCTTCATATATTCAGCTAGTGTAAAGTCAGCTTCCTGGTCTGATGACATGAGAAGTTTCCACTGGGGTGTATTGTAAGCCCTTCCAAATAATTTTTCAAAAGGAGTCAATCCTTTTGCTGTAGGGACAGTTCTCATGCTCAACAGTGCCAGGGTAAACAGTATATCCAGTTTTTCCCTGTCTCAGCTATCAATTTTCTCAATTTGTTTTTTAATATACCATTATGCCTTTCAACTAGCCCTGCAGATTGTGGATGGTATGCACAATGATTTTTTAAAGAAATACCAAAATGCTTACTTAACTGCTGTATGGTTTGGTTTACAAAGTGTGTACCATTGTCACTGTAGATCCTTTCTGGAATGCCAAATCTAGGGATGATTTCTTTGACAAGTACTTTTGCCACCGTGGCTGCATCTGGATTTTTGGTTGGAAAGGCTTCCACCCATCTGGAAAACATATCTACAATGACAAGACAATACTTATTTTCACATTTGTTCAATTCTATGAAATCCATACAGATAGTGTGAAACGGATATGGTGGTGTAGGGAAACTCCCTTGCTTGGGCTTTAACGCTCCTTGTGCATGATGTTTGTTGCAAATCTGACACGTCAAACAAAATTTTTTAGAGTAGTTTGTAAATCCGTACGTTGTGAACACCTGGTTCACCAGCTGTACCATCCCCCCTGTTGAGACATGGCACTGCCCATGGCTCAACAAAGCTGCATATGTAAACAAATTAGATAGTAGTATCGGTTTCCCTTCTCTAGAGATGTACAGCCTCTTTTCGAGAATTGTTCCTCGTTTTACCCATCGTTGTTTTTCAGCTTGCTTAGTGAGTGTCTGCATTGTTTTTAACATTTCTAAGTGTAAAATCTCAGAGGGTTATAATTCCTCATTTAAAAGAAATACTTCTGTAGCTGCTTGTTTTGCAGCTGTATCAGCTCTCGCATTACCTTTTGAAATCCTATATTGTTGCTTGGTGTGAGCTGTACATTTACAAATGGCTACTTTCTGAGGTATCTGAATAGATTCTAAAAGATCTAAGATAAACTGTGCATGATTGATAGGTTTGCCATTAGATGTTATCATTCCTCGTTTTTTCCGCTGTTGCGCAAAAACATGTACAGTAGAAAAAGCATACTGGCTGTCAGTAAAAATGTTTACACATTTAACCTTTGCTAAGGTACATGCCCGTGCCAAGGCAATCAATTCTGCTGCCTGTGCAGATAAGTTGTGTGGTAAAGGTTTTGCTTCTATAATTTCATTATCAGAAACTACTGCATATCCTACTAGGTTCTGTCCTGCAGGACCCCTTTTGCACGAGCCATCCACGTAGTATGTCACCTCGTGAGATCTTTTCTAGGTAGTGTCTTTTGCTCGATTACCTGCAGGCAGCGGTGCGGTGCGCCGTCTGCAGGGGTCAGGAGCAGAGTAGAAGGATTCAAAGTCGTGCATCGCTCAATTGTCATATGAGGTTGGCTCAACAATATAGTCATACAGGAAAGATGCCTAGCAGGGGAAAGATATGCCACCTTTTCTTGTAGTAAAATAATCGCAACTGCATGAGGCACTCTCAAAGTGAGAGGGTGGAATAAGACTACTGAGGCTGAAGCCTGTACTGCCATTGCAGCTGCAACTTCTGCTTGTACACAGTGGGGTAAGGATCGTGCCACTGGGTCTAGTTGTGATGAATAGTAAGCAATGGGGCGTTGCTTATCCCCATGCTGTTGTGTTAATACTGATGTCATGTAACCCTGCTTACAATCTACAGTTTGGAAAAAATGTTTATGGTAGTTTGGTAATCCCAGAACTAATGAGGATGCTATTAACTGCTTCAGTTTGCAGAAAGCAGATTCTGCTTTTGCTGTCCATTGTAATAAATCCTGCGCTGTCATAGGCTTCTTATATATAAGGTCAGTTAGCGGTGCAGATTCCAAAGCATAGTTTGGAATCCAGCTCCGGCAAAAATTTGTTGTACCCAGGAAGGACATCATTTCCTTCTTGGTAGTGGGATTTGGTGCTTGCAAAATTGCTACCTTTCTGTCCTCATCTAGTGTTCTGCCTTCCTTGGATATTACATATCCCAGGTATTTAACTTGTTTTTTCCAAAGCTGCAGTTTACTTTTATTTACCTTATGTCCTTCAGTGGCTAAAATTGTAGAAGTACTATGGTATCTTCTCTACAATCCTGCTGGGTGGGGGCTGCCAGCAAGATGTCATCAACATAAAGTAAAATCTGACTGCCTCTTGGTGGGGTAAATCCCGCCAAGTTGCTTGCCATTTCTTGTGAGAATATTGTTGGACTTTCACAATATCCCTGTGGTAGTCGCGTATATGTATACCTTTTCCCCTGAAATGTGAATGCAAACCAATACTGGCTGTCAGGGTGTATCAGTATCGAAAAGAACGCATTGCTGATGTCTACCACAGGAAAATACTTCTGTTGAGGTTTTAAATCATTCAACAGGGTGTGTGGGTCTGGCACTGTGGGTGCCCTTGGTATTACTGCATCATTTACAGCTTGTAAATCTTGGACCATATGCCATTCTCCATTTGCTTTTTTGACTGGAAACAAGGGTGTGTTACATGGTGAATCGGGAGATTCTACTAGTATCCGTCCTTTAAGTAAGGCTGCTATAATAGGCTTTATCCCTGCCTCTGCATCTTTTCTTAAAGGATACTGTCTTTTTTGTGGTCTAAATGCTGACTTTGGCATGATAGTAACTGGTCCCGCCATACGAATAAGTCCTACATCTGACTTTCCTGTTGACCAGAGAGTGTCTGGTATATTTTGTAAGGCATTTTCTTCCTCCTTCAACAGGACTGTCAATCAGCTGTCCTCACCAGACTGTAAGTGCACAGCTGGGTTGGTCTAAGTTATCCAATTTAACTTCTGTACATGTATTCCCTGTTCTGACAGTTCTAGCTCTGTCTGTTTCTCCTATCTCGTGACTTTTTCTCCTAGGTCTGCCCATTCTATATTTCTGTTTTTGGTTAAGCTAACATGTGGTAATCGATTAGATTTATAAAGTGCAAAGAACTCCTGGGGCAATGAACAGCTGGCTACACTGTTCCCTTCTGTGTCCCAGTACAGGTTACGCAATATCAGTCTATTTGCATGATTCTTAAACAATTCTTGCTCATATTCCTTATCAGGTCCTGGTGTGTTACAGTAATACAGGGTACAGTGAAAGAGATGTTGCTTATCAATGTCAAGGGAGGGGAACTTGCTGACTGCTACATTCATTAACTCTTCGGTTACAGTCCCTGGACCAGTCGTAACCAAGTCCTGGCTGTACCAGTAAAACATTTCACCCTCCGATTGCACTGCAAAGGTATCAATTTGTCGCTGTGCTTCCATACCCTGCATGGTTGGGACTACTGCTATTCCAAATAGCTGCATGAGGTCTCTGCCCAAGAGGTTTACTGGGCATTTTGCAGAAACAACAATTTTGCTTTTTTGTGTCAATCCTGAAACTGGATCAGTTATTGCAATGTCACGGGAGAGAGGCTCCCAATACAGCTGTCCATTAGCTGCTTTAACCAGTATGTAATCAGGTGTCTCTGTGTTTTCTGGCAGTTTGGAGGGATGTATCAGGGTTCGTGATGCCCCTGAGTCACACAAGAATTTGACTTCCCTCCCTCCCTTCTACCAAGAGTGTAACTTCTGGTTTTGTGTCTGCTAAATAGAGCTCCAAGCTCAATAAAGCTAGGTCTAATATTTCATCTTCTTCATTGACACTTACTTCCTGCACTTCCTCTACTCCCTCTATCACATTCTCATTTGTCCCTTCTTCGCTAGCCCCTTCTAGTGATTCCTGACTACCATATAGTCAGTCCTCACCCTCCTTGTCTTCCGTTGTTGCCTTCTTATTTTTCCTGCAATCCTTTGCCAAGTGTCCCTTTTTACCGCATTTAAAACATTCACCCCTTTTCTTTCGCCCTTCAAAGTCCCCTGATCGTTGATCAGATTGTTTGTTTCCCTGCGCATTTTTCTTGCCCTTTTTCCCGAGCTGTACTACGTAAACTTCTGCTCCATCTTCTACAGAAAATATTTGAGCTTTCTTTTTCTTTTTGCTATTAAAATGCCTTTTGGCATGCCTAGCATATTCAAGCAATGATTGTAACCTGCTTGTACGATGATCTACTATGTGTTTTGTAATAAAACTGCTTATAGGTGCAATACTACCCTTTAAAAATGCATTCTTTAACTGCTGTTCATATGGGGAATCTTGTGTTTGATCTTCAGGAACCTGCATTCCACAGTGATTATTAAAACTCTCTAATAGTCTGGCATAATATCGATCAGTAGTTTCACCTTCTTGTTGGATGCATTGATTAATGCAAGTCCAGTCTGCCCTGGGTTTCCATTTTTCAGAGATGCGGTCTGTCAGACCTTTTACTCTGGTGTCTAATTCTGCGCTGCTATGTGGGAGGGGTCTTTGTGCAGCGTCACAGGGATTCCAGTTCCCACTAATCATATGCCAATCTGGCCCTACTATTTGTCTAACTACCTTTTCTACCTCTTCTCCGTTTAAGTTATAACTCAGCCTCATTCCTTGTAAGTCTTCAGAGAATTTTCTAAAATTAACCTTTGGTTGGGGAATTCCCTCAGTGGCTTTCCGGATATCCTCTGGAGTTCAAGGTCTATACACTAAAATAGTTGGGTCCTGATTGTCCTGACCTGCCTGAGGGTTGGGTACTTCTATAAGTGGACATATTTCTTCTCCTTTACTAATAGATCGTGAATTCTTAACCATTTGCCATAACTCGATGCCTTCATTTGAGTTACCTGCCTTTGTTCGAGACCTGGTCTCGATGGGATCTCTAATATACGGTTTTATTTTCATAATGCCTCTTTCTTCAGTGACCACAGGATATCATGGGGGTGGACTAACCTGTTCACTTGCTTCATATTCCGGTAAGGTAGGCGGAGTTGCTGATGCTATTACTAAGTTATTGTCCTCCTTGTCTAAAAACATTGCTTTTGAATTTTTGTTCTTTTGTTCCCTACGGTTTACTTCCTCAATCCACCTGTGTGCCTGAGGAATTCCTAATTTACGTTGCTTTTTTACCCGACCTTTGGAATCGGTTTTGAGTTGTTTGGCAAGTTTGATAAGCGAGGATTTTTCTAATTTTCCATCAAATTCGTACTTATTAACCCATTTCAAATAATATTTAATATTGTCGGCGCTCTGTGACTGCATGTATTTTGCATCTTCTGTTAACGGCGGATTTTGGGGTCTTTTTGTGCAATTATTACCCATTTTGTTCTACCCTTTTATCGTTACGTAACTTCTCTTATTTTTTAACGTGGCACCACAGATTTTGTTATAGTCTCTTCACAATGACTACCTACTTATTCTGTTTCTCCTGATCTATGACAAGGCAGTAATCTTTTTTGTCCCTGACCTGTAAGAAAAATACAGTCTAACAAAAACAATACATATCTAGTCCCTGATCTAAAACAGAAAACAGAAAAAAGTAGATTCACCTTACCTGAGCCCACGTGATTGATCACCAATTCGCGGAGACCTGTCCTTCAGTCGCAGATCAGAAAGTGGCTGGCCTCTTTTGAACGACAATTCAGTCGGAGGACTTTTCAGATAAGAAGAACCGATTTGGTTTCTTCCCCGTACGGTTTCAACCACCTGGCCCGTCTGATCCGCGGTGAAGAGGGGATTCCGGTCCGAAGGACCAATCTGTCAAAGGAAAAAACTTCAAAGACCAATTCACGTTAGGTTCAAGCAAGGCACCCTTTATTACTTGCAGCAAGGAGACAAAGCATGTATATGCACAAGGTTTGTCTAAATGATTAACGACTAGTAGGTTATACTTATACAGTTCTCTTCCTGTCACATAGAAAATGTTACATTCTATTGCTGACGTACTTAGACACAGCTTTCTGTATGTTCTACAGAAAATATTGTTAGACTTATTGCTGACCAAGTTAAAATATCTGTCATTCTGCAAAAACATTTTGAGAAAAACAACCTGACCTTGGGTTTATGTCAGTCCATTTCAGCATTTCAATTCTTGTATTGTACTGTTCTAATACATGTGTTACATTTTACCTAGATTCAAGGTACATTTCTAGCTTCAGTACAAGTAATGCTGACTATGGTTTAAACTTTCAAGCATCTATTGTTTTCTTTATCAATAGCTTCTAACAGCTGCATGTTTTCTCATGGCATAAGCAGAAATCAATATCCCTTTGTTAATTTTCATGACATTAACAGAAATGAATTACTTCTTGTTATTTGCTGACATTAGCAGAAAATAGAATGCTTCTTGTTAAGTTTCTAATGGTTGTGCAGATTCATGCAGTGTGAACAGAATAAATGTATTAACCCTTTTAAATCTGGAATGCACTAAATGCACTAAGCATGCATATTACTATTACATATTTTTCTAACACACGGTATGTAGAACCCTCTTACTAGCAGACTGAGGAGAAGGGAAAAAGGAAGGGAGTTGTACCGCCTGATACAAGGACAGCTCCTTCACTACCTTCAGCATAAAAGCAGGATTAGTATGAGGGGGCACCCTGTCCCTGTGAAAGACCAAAAAAGGAGGAATGGCCATAAGGGCGTGGAGCTCAGAAACCCTCCGAGGATAAGTAAGAGCCAGCAACAAAACAGTCTTCTATGTACAGCGTTGCAAAGAAGCAGAATCTAGATAAGGAAAATCTGAATGCCTTTGAGCATGCAGAAAGCAGTCACAGGAGCTAGGCATTTTGTGAATACCCTTGGGGCAGTAGAGAGAGATCAAAGGGCAAAGCAAAGAACTGAAAATGAGAGGAAGACACAGAGAAAGGTAAAAACTTCCTGAAGAGAGGGTGAATAGGGATATGAAGGTAAGCATCTTTCAGATCCAAGGACACCAGAAAACCCTGGAGTAATTAAAGAGGAAACAGAGTTTGAAGAGTAAGCATCCAAAAAGAAGGGATCTTGAGAAAAGGTATTCAGCTGGAAGAGATCCAAAATAGGTCTCCAAGTGCCTTCCTTTCGAGGAACCAGGAACATCCTGGAATAAAAACCCCTTCTCACTTGGGAAAGGGGACAGGTTGAATGGTCCCTTGGTTCAACAGGGACTCTAGAACATCTGGGAAATGAGGAAGTTGCTCTAGAAGAGGCTGAGGAATCCCTGAAAAAGGAGGGAGAGTTTTCCATACCATGATGTAACCCTGATGGATGATAGAATGAATCCAAGAGTCTGCAGCGATGAGATGCTAATTTGGAAGACAAAGGGAGAGCTGAAGGGACAAAAGAACCAGGTCTAAAAGAAGGGGGGGCAGATGTCAAAGGGAAACATGGTTATCAGATAAACGAGGCTTCTGGGCCACAGAAATCTGAGAATCCTTAGTAGAGGGGGCCCACGTTCCACCCTTCTGGCCCTTAGAGGGCTGACGGGGTTGCCTGTGAATAAAAGCAGACCTAGAAGGATAATTCCTATGGAATTTAGGAATAGGAGAGACAAAAATATATTTAAGGTCTTGCAAGGCTTTGCCTTTCTCTTGAAGTGACTTAAATATGTCAGCAGCAGCAGTCCCAAAAAGGTGTATATTATCCAAAGGAGCATCCAACAACTTGGCCTTAGGTAGAGACAGGCGACAGGAGACAAAGCCAAGTATAACGTCTCATGATGGAACCAAAAGGTATAGCCTTAGAAGAGGCTTCAGCAGCGTCATAGCTACACTTAACAGAGTGGTGAACCACTTGAAAAGCAGAACTTAAAAAAGCCCTTGCTCCTTCCCCACATAGGACCCTCCTATACCAAAACCCACCTTCTAACTCTGTGCATCATCTCTGCACTCACATCATTTGCCCTCCTACTCCTCCTTAACCTCCAGATTTTGTTAATGATTTATTTCCAACAATTTCTCGTCCTCAATTGTAATTAAATGTTAATGACCCTTAGACTGTATTGTTGCTACATTTTTACTACTATTATTGTGGAATGTAAAATTTCAATTGTAATTCACTGTTAATGATTCTTAGACTGTACAGTTGCTAGATTTTATTATTGTTAGAATTTTTTTTACTGTAGAATACTGCATAAAGCTGTATGACTGCTTTGCTTTGCATGTTTATATGCTAATATGTTTGTCATTGTTAATGGAGCTTTTCTTCCTGGGCCTCCACTGAAAACTAGGGTTGCCACCTTTTCAAATGCCCAAAGTAGGACATTTTTTGTAGAAATGTCAGATTTTGCAGGACAAAACATACACGTGATCAGTACAAAGGATAGAATGTCACTTCTTTGTCAAAATAGAAGCTTATTCTTGTAGCATTTGAGTTGCTTATGCTATTTCATATAAGATTTAGGTGTTTCAGATAAAAAACAACTGTTCTATGAAAGTATTAAAGAAAACTTAGGAAATAATTTTGTCCTAAAATGTCAGGACATTTGCTATTTTTTCAAGTTTGCCGCAGGACACAACTGCCCAAAGAGGGACTGTCCCTTGCAAAGTGGGACAGGTGGTAACCCTACTGAAAACGGGCTTTTTTTAGGCTCAGTGGACTTCCTGGTCATCAAACTGAAATAAATAAATAAATAATAAGATAAGGCAAAGGATTTGCCATCAGACTCAGGGAAGGCAGAGATAACCTGACAAGCCTGAACAATTAAGGCCAGAGCATACCTGGTCATGTGGGTTTGGTAATTAATAGCCCTAAAGGCCAAAGTAGAAGCAATGTAAACTTTCTTGCCAGTCCTCTCCATTATCCTTATCTGAAGGCAGAAGTTTGGAAGAAGGCAAAATTTTAGAAAGCTTGTCAGAAGAGATTGACACCATAACAATATCGGTAGAAGGGAATTTAAATAACTATAGACAGTCCTCAGAAACCTTCTAAAATCTATCAGGTTTTTTAAGAGCAGGAGGCTGAGAATCAAGAGACTTGGAAGCAGCAATGAAAGTATCTAACAAGGCAGCCAACATAGGAGGAACTGCAGATAGTTTAGGAGTATCCACCTGAAGCAACTCATAATATCTTCTGTGAATATCAGACACTTGAGAAGAATCCCACTTAAAGAATTCCATCATCCTAGCAATTATGCCTCCAAAGAACAATTCCTTAAAAGGAGACTCAGTACTAACAGACTCCCCTTCATCAGAACCATAAGCCAAAGGCATCTGTGAAGAATAGGACAAATACCTTCTCACCACTAAAGCCTCATCCCAGGAATCTGGTCCCCTATGCCATTTAGAAGAAGTAGAGGTCCAAGGAGGAGTGGATACTGAAAACCCTTGAGGAGCCTTTGGGGCCATTAAGTCAGAAAACAAGCCCTGAGTAAACTCATACCATTCCCTTTGAGGATCCATAGGACAGACCAAAACATGCTTCGGTTTTTGTCTTTTCTTAGAAGGGACATTAGCCCTAACAAATACCGAAGGTTCCGACCCTTGGCGAGATTAGTGAAGAAAACCCAGAGTGTCTTCCCTGACCAGTATCTCCAAAATCTCTCTAGGATCCTCCAAGATAATCAACCACAGTTCCCCCTTGATGTCTTGAGCAGACACCTGCAAAGCCTCAGAGAATGTGCGAAAAGATGGATCCATGCTGATCTCTGGTGGGTTCGCAGCAGAGGAATCCAGCAAAAACACAGAACAACCTACAAAGCTATTACCTGCTTCTAGAGGGATGCCTGGTGAGGGCTGGATAGCTAAAGAATCCGGCTGGGACTTCTTGGCCTTCTTCTTACTTAGTGGAGAGTATCTTGGGGTTAAAGGATCCTGCCATAGTACCCTGGGCTAACTGTTAGCCGTTGATTTTCAAGATAAATGGCCAGGAAAGACAAATGGCTTCTAAATGCCTTAGGCACAAATGCCTTAAAGATACTACAAGAGCTATGGTCGTGGGAGGCAACCAAACAAAAAAAGATAATATTCGTAACAATCCTTATGGAGAATCTGCCTCCCACACTGACATTTTCCCCTCAAGGATGACATAAACTCTAAGTAGTAAAATAAAATAAATAAATAAATAAAACAAGGGGGCGCTTATCTGGTGTTGCTGAATATGCAGTACAGCAACAAGGTGTTCAAACCAACTGGCAAAAATGGCGTTCGAAGTGGTGGCAAAATAAGTTCAAAGTAGTTGCGTCCATATGTTACTTTTATGCCTTACGTTCCGTATAGGGAGCATAAATGTGACATATGGCACATAACAAGATCTTTTTTAGTCTTTTTCATACTGGCCAAGCATCAGGCATCCCTTCTATGAAGAATACTGCAGAAGTGATATAGAAGGACATCTACCTTTTTCACATTTTTCATGTAATGTTGAGGTATCACCTCAACACTGGCAATCATCTTGAGTCAATATTCACACCACTGGGATGTGCTTTACCTGATTCAGTTATTGAGGGTTATTACTTTAAAATATTATTGATTGCACTGTTGTTCATTACTGGCAGTATCTTGGGTAATACAGCATTGTTGCTAGTAATTTTTCAGGTTATTTTGCACTGTTGCTATTTACTGGTACTAAGATAAAATGAACCCAGTTATTCTTTGTACTTTTTGATCAGTGGAGTTGTATAGGTTCATAGGTGTTTACTAGGCTAACGGAACACAAGGGCCTTTTGAAGCCTAGCCATGCATCCCAAATCTCTGACGAGTTCTGATACCCTTGATAAGTGTAAGCATGGGCCTGGGAGATGAACCATTTACAGGTTACCTGTTTACATCAGAGACATAGGTGCCAAACCAGGAATTAATTTCTGGTTTCCCATCCAGTTGTCCAAGATGCACTTGAATTGTATTAGGGAGGAACTCTGCTTCAAATGGATGGGGAGCCTGTTCCATAGACGGGGTAGTCTCTGTGATACATACTGATCTCTCCAGCAGGTCCTGTTTATATCACAGGCAAGGTTTAAGTCTTTAGAACGGGTAATTTTGGTACTGTTTGTTTTGTGGATATGCAGGAGTTCCACCAGAGTGGGGCCTGACAATGCCCTGTATGCCAGGCATAGATCTCCCCTCAAAAGCCTGTAGGAGACAGAATACAGGGATAGGGCCTTGAAGCAGTCTGCATAGGACATATTACTTATGCCCTGTATTATTTTAGTGCGGAACCTCTGTGGACATTCCAGTTGTTGGATATGCATGGATAGGTACACACCAAAGGGGGCATTGTACTCAGTGATAGGTCTGATGAATGCTGAATACAGTGGAACAATGACTTCCTTGGAATTAGATGCCATACCTTTGCTTATAAGTTGTGCAGCATAGAATGATTTCCTCGTCACTGTAGACACGTGATGATCAAAGGCTAGATTACTATCTATGTGTGTCCCTAAGTCCCTGACTACTGGGTTAACTCTTAAGGGGTGTGTCGATATGGCTTATAGTGCCTGCATATTCTAACTGTTTCTTACTGAAATTGGTACACCTTGTTTGCTGTAACATAGACTAGATCCAGGCCTGCTGAATCTAGCTTTGTTTGTATGCTTGTTGTTTGTTTATTTCCCTGAAACGCTAATTCCACCTAAAACACGGCCTTTTAGCACTTCTGTGGATCCCTAGTGATATCTGCATTGCTTACTGTACTTATTTCCTTGTTTCACTTGAAAGAAAGTTACTGTTTGTCGTTTTTGCATTTAAGTTACCTGTAACACATTGCATTTAAGTTACCTGGCACTTGCTCACTAAAGCAATTATATAAGTCAGCTCCAAAAAATTAAAAGCACTACACCCTCACAAACTCCCCTTGAGTACCTTGTTCCCCATTGGCCCTTTTTTTCAATTATAAAGGAATTCCCAATACTATTCTAGCATGTCCAAAGGTCAGTTGTCAATCTCCTCTCCGGTCCAGCTGGTGAACCTGGGAATCTTGAGGCAATGTTACAACTGCCTCATGTACACAGACAACCCTCTCCTCCTCCCAACAAATTCTAACACATGTGAGAGATGCAACCATATAGCCAAACTGGAGGCTAAGCTCTCTCAACTCAGTACTGGCGTAACCAGTCAGGAGGAGAAGGAGACCACACTCACTACAATTCCAGTCTCACATAGACCTACCACGACAACAAACCAAACACATAAACACAAAAACATACTGAGGCTCTAAATAAAAATCTGCCTAAGCAGCAGAGACCTCCAAAGTAGACACCCAAGCAACCGCTACCCCAAAACAAAACACGTGCAACACATAGCTCACAAAGCCAGTGTGCCGAACAGTCACAGCCCTTAAGGCTAAACAACACACCTGATACACTTGTAATAGGTGACTCTATCGTCAGGCACACTGACGTCCCGCTCACCAGGCTGAACGAGGAGAAGGTCACGGTGAGGTGCCTGTCTGGCGCTAGGATCCGCCACATAACACAAGCACTCAGGTCACTCCAAGGTAAGTACAAATATGACTCAGTCATTGTCTATACTGGTGTGAATGACCTGAGACATACCTCCCTGGACTACATGAAAAGAGACATAGAGGAGCTCTCTGAGCATGTAGCCCAGGCCGGTATGACTCTGACCTTGAGTAGCATCTTACCCTCACCACGAATGATGCCACAATATGAAGACAAGATGATCAATTTCAACAATTGGCTTAAGTGTTGGTGTCATTCAAAGGGGATCCAATGCCTGTCAGCCTGGGATGACATGCTCGACAAGCCACGATGCTTCGCTAGGGACGGCTTGCACCTGTCACCCTGGGCTTTGGATATTGGCAAAGGCTCTTGCTACCCCATAGTGCCTTTTTAGGCAAGGCTCAAAAGACAAACCCACCTCCATAGGTATCACAAGGGATAAGAAACTAAGAGTAATGCTACTCAACGCCAGAAGTCTAAACCTCAAGATGCACACACTCGAAACTCTCCTTAGCATAGAGAACATCGATATCTGTGCAGTAACAGAAACCTGGTTCAAGGCTCCCGAGAGCACCCCAGCACTACCAGGTTATACCTCATACCATGCTTTTCGGCCCCAAAACTTGGACCGAACCACAAAAGGAGGGGGAGTATCAATATTCGTCAAAGATACCCACACCTCCAGGTTGGTGGCACAGCACGAAGCATCAGAGACTATCCATGTGCAACTAACTGTGGGTAAAACTGCCTTCCAGTTTATAGCCTGCTACAGACCACCCTCCCAAACACAGGAACCCCACTCTGCCTTCCTGAGAACACTGGAAAATATGAAGGTCTCTCCAAACACCATTATATTGGGCGGCTTCAACTACCCAAACATAGACTGGGAGCATTACTTTAGCTCCAACACCCTAGCCCAAAGGTTCCTAGAATTTATAAACTCAAATGCTATGGAACAACTTGTTACCACTCCCACAAGAGGGGAAAACATACTGGACCTGATCATCACCAACATGGGGACACTATGCTCCAGACCAGAAGTGTATCCCTCACTGGTAAGATCAGACCATA
Source organism: Protopterus annectens (assembly GCF_019279795.1). Lineage (NCBI taxonomy): Eukaryota > Metazoa > Chordata > Ceratodontiformes > Protopteridae > Protopterus > Protopterus annectens. The sequence goes on from NC_056726.1 coordinate 1,723,836,327, forward strand.
AACTAATCTCACTGGATATTCACATCCCAACCCCACCCCCTGCCCAGAAAACCACAGTGAAAAACTTCTCTAAAGCAAATTTCACACGCCTCAAAACCGAGGCGAAATCCTTCAAAGCTCCCGGGCCTGTGGAAAATATGGCCCAGACCGCAGAATCCTTTATAAACGCATTCTATGAACACCTTCAGGAATGCATGGATCATGCAATCCCAAATAAAACCAAGACCCAATCCTCCAAAGGCAGACGTCCTGTCTGGTGGACCCCAGCCATAAACAAACTATACAATAGAAGGAGGAAGCTACTACATGATAGAGCAATATCCCAAAAGGGAAGGCATCTCTGATCAGTATTAGCAAAAACTACGGGCACTCATAAAATCGTCTAAGGCCAGCTTCGAGAGAAAAATTGCACAGGACACTAAGGATAATCACAAGGCTTTCTTTAGTTATGTTAGGAACCTGGGTGGGAATTCCCAGATATGCTCAGAATTAGTCCAAAATGACAAAAAATACACCGAGCCCACAGACATTGCCAACATCCTAGCTGACAGGTTCAGTGCAAACTTCTCCCCCCCCCCACCAAAAGGGCAAATATCTATCCCAACAGAGTGCCGCCCCCTTGACATCTCAGATGCTCAGGTAAGAGCCACCCTCTCCAAAGCAAAAAACACAGCATCAATGGGACCAGATGGTGTCCCGGGGTGCGTCCTACATGAACTCCAAGAAGAGCTAAACCCAAACATAAAACTACTGTTCAGTCTTAGCCTTACTACAGGATATGTACCCAAAGAGTGGCTTACAGCAACAGTGGTCCCTCTCCACAAAGGTGGTGCCTCAACGGATCCTGGAAACTATTGCCCCATAAGCCTGACTAGCTTGGTCTGCAAAGCTATGGAAAGGATCATCATGGACCTCATAAATAAAGATATTGGGGACCTACAGACACTGGATCCTACCCAGTTTGGCTTTGTTAAGGGCAGATCCTGCCTCTTAAACCTGGCTGATTTCTTTGAAACAGTCACCAAGGCCATTGACGGGGGGAAGGTGGTCCACACAGCCTACCTGGACCTCGCAAAAGCCTTCGATACAATACCCCACTCGGGCATTATAGATAAGCTCACCAGCTTAAATATAATCCCCTATGTCAATAGATGGGTTGCAAACTGGCTCAAGGACAGAACCCACATGGTTAGAATTGCTGGAGCCATGTCAGACTCCAAACCAGTTACAAGTGGCGTCCCACAAGGCTCAGTCCTGGGACCTCTCTTGTTCGGTATATATTTCTCGGTACAGGCCAACACGGAAGGACTGTGGCTGACCAAGTTCGCAGATGACTGCAAACTGGGCGCCATAATCAACTCTCCAGCCGACACAAGCATCCTCCAAAAGGGCCTCATAGAAACAGACAACTGGTGCCAGAGCCATGGCCTCAAGCTAAACGCCAAAAAGTGTATAGTCATACCCTTTGGCAAAAACAAAGTGCCCACAAATTACCACATAGGTGGTAATCCATTAAGTATAGAAGAAGTCATTAGGGACCTGGGGACCCAAGTTGATAGCAATCTCTCATTTGACAACCACGTGGCCAAAGTGGTTAGAAAAACATTTTATATAGCCCACCTAATCATGAAGGGATTCACATCTAGATCAGGGAGGTCATCGTGCCTCTTTACTCATCCCTCATCAGGCCCATAATTGAGTACAATGCCCCTTTTGGGATGTACCTTACCAGACACCTGCAGCAACTGGAAAGACCCCAAAAGTACCTCACCAAGAGGATCAAAGGGCACAAACAGATGCCATATGCTGCCGGTTAAAGAAACTCCAGCTCTACTCAGTGGCATACCGCCTGCTCAGAGGCGATCTGTGCCTGACGTATAATGCCATGTCCAACCCGGAATTAATGGACATGCTGCACCTCAGAAAATCCAAATCCCATCGAGCTACACGCTCGAGAGACTTGAACCTCAGCACTGAAATAAATAGGACGTGCTGGAGGGACAGATTCATAACCCAGAGGCTCCCTTCACTCTGGAATAAAATCCCAGTCCAGGTTAGGCAGAGTCCCACATTGACTCTCTTCAAGAAGAATCTTGATGAGTGGATGGGAGATCGTAGGTTTACCCCGGCTATCACTTCTGTGTCACTGTTAGACAGAGGCACGGTATACTAACCTCAAAAGGCATAGCAAAATTAATTTAAAATGGGTGGCGAATGCCAAACACACTCTGGCTAGGCTTATAAATGCCCTAGGGCAGATAGCCTAGTATGAACCTATGACAGTTACCAGGGATGGATGACTTTCTAAAGGATACTATTATGCATTTCTTGGCATTTAGTTTTAGTCCATGAGTCTGACACTAGTTGTTTGTCTGTGTCATCCCCACCTGGAGAACATTTGTGTCAGTGTGAGATTCAATGACAGCTCCTAATTTGTAATCATCTGCAGATTTAGTCAGCCAGAGACCACTGACATTGGCCTTGACTTCTGAGAAGTAAATGGCAAAAAGGAGTGGTCCAAGGACTGATCCCTGAGGGACTGCACTTGTGACTGGCCTCTTTGTAGAGGTGGACTCCCCAATTCAAACTTCCTGGGTCCTGTCTGTGAGCCAGGTGGCTATCCACTGGGTGACATACAGGTTTGTACCTAACCTCTTGGGTTTGTCAACAATCCCCGAGTGGGGTATTGTGTCAAATGCCTTGGCCAGGTCAAGGTGTAGGCACTGTGAATGATTTTACCCTCACCCATTGTATTAATGACCTTCTCAAAGAAGTCCACCAGGTTGAGTAGGCATGATCTGCCCTTTACGAAACCAAACTGGGTTGGGTCTAGTGTCTGGAGTTTTACTATATCTCTTTTGAGCATCTCCATGATAATTCTTTCCATGGCTTTACATATAAGACTAGTGAGACTTATGGGTCTGTAGTTTCCAGGGTCTGTAGACGGCTCACCTTTATGTAGAGGGATGACTGTTGCTTTTCTCCATTCATGAGGCATGAAGCCTGTTTGGAGGCTACAGTTAAATAGTAATTCCAGAGGCCCTGATAGGTCATGTTTCATGCTATTTAGAAGGCATCCTGGGATATTGTCTGGGCCCATTGATGCAGTGTTCTTGGTCTTAGAGAGAGCATTAAGGACCTATTCCTTAGTGATAGTAGGGGGAGTTATATTTGATGATATTTCCTGAAGGGAAGGTTGAGGGGGAGCGGGAAGAAAAGTTGGAGATGAATTTATCAGCCAGGAGCTTTGCTATATCTTCTGGCTCAGTATACATGACTCCATTTACAACGAGCTCTGCACGCAATTGTGTATTGCCTTTGAGGTTGAGGGCATAGCTAAATAATGCTTTGTGGTTGTCCTTGGCCTGGGAGGCCAAACTTACCTCAAATTTGGCCTTGCTAGACTTTATTTGTCCACTGGGTTGTTTGTTTAGTTTAATTAGAGTGCTTTTATCCTGCTGGGTGCTGCACCTCCTAATTTTTGCCATGATTTTCTTCCTCCTGTTATTCCACCAGGGTGACTTGTTTTTTGAGTTAGTTATGTACTTCTTCCTGGTGGGTACAGCTGCCTCTGTACAGCTATTAACATGCTTGTATAGGGTTTCCTGTGAACAGTTCTGCAAAGGCTGAAGTGTTCTCAGGGTTTATAGGGGCTTGACATTTTGCCAGGTTCTCACTTAATAGCAGGAGGTTAGCCTTAGAATAGTTCCTAAATGTTTAGCTGGGGGTCCAGGTTTTATTTTTACTTCAAAGGAGACCATTTTGTGGTCTGACTTTACCAGGAAAGGCATTACAATAGGGAGTGTGCAGCACTCTCCCATATTAGTGAGGACCAGATCCAATATGGTTGCACCCCTGGTTGGTGTATTGACTATCTGGTTCAGGGATTTTGTGTTTACAAAATCCAGGAATCTCTGTGCATGTACGTTTGATGTTGTATAGGATTGGTATTGGGTTGGATGGTTAGTGTTTATAAGTTTAAACACATGGTATGGGTTTCCTGGTTCATAGAGGGGGACCTGTAGCTTGCAAGGAAGTGGTATTGGATTTTACCTATGGTGATTTGAACATGGAGCAGCTCAAGTGCATTGTTCTGTTTGACCAGCATTGAAGTATATTTATTTTTGATGTAAATAGAGACACCTCCACCTTTAGTCCCTGCCTGTGAAGTAGCTGGTCTAAATGTGGGAAGGCATTATAACCCTGCACTGTTGGTGTGCTGTCCGCGGTTTTAAACCACATCTCTGAGACCGCACATAAATCAGCATTCTCTAGGGTAAAGAAAAGTTCCAGGAATTGGAGTTTTTTGTTTAGGCTCCTAGCATTGAGCAGTAATACTTTTAGATTTCCTTGGTTTTGATTTGCTATGTCGGAAGTACTTTCAGTTTGGTATTGCCTAAAAAAGGCACTATTGGGCAAGACAATGTTTTAGCTAATATTCGAAAGCCTAGAGGGGAGAGGTGCAGACCATCCCTAGCAAAGCAACGTGGTCTGTTGACCATCTCCTTCCATGCTGACAAATATTGCACCCTCTTAGAATGACACCAGAAACTAAGCCAATTATTAAAGTCAATCATCTTTTGCTTATTTCTGCTTTTTTTTGTCTGATGGGCTGTTCTTTCATTTAAAGTGACGGCTTTGCAGTGCTGCAGTAGGAAGTATTGGATTAAACTTTAGGATATACGTTTGCTGCTTGTGTTGATTCCTACTCTGTTGCTACATTGTAAGTATTTTCTTTACAGTACTGCACTTAATGTATAAACTTGGATTATCTGTAGCTATTGCTGTATAGCTACTGCATCTGGATCCATTTGGCTTGGATTTACCTGTTGCTCATTGCTGCTAATACTTGGGTAGAGACCAGATTCACTTATTATTTCAGCTGTTGCTTGCACTTGGTCTCACTTTTGGCTTCTGCTGTTGTTGCAGTGATTTTTCAACTGAGTGATGTTCATCTTTAGATCACTGCTGCAGTAGTCTAAGATAAATGTGATGTATCCAGACAAGGACTGGACATCTGGCCAGCTTACAAAGCTTTAGGTCACCTTTCACTCCCCTTTATGTCTGTTAGAGCTTGAGGATAAGCTGGTATAAAAGCAAATAAATGTATGGGTGACAAAAATCGCAACTTTCTTGCATTGAAACTGCTAGCAAGTCTTGTTCTTGTCTTCAACTTCGCTGGTTTGGCAGTTGACTAGTTTCATTAAGTGGGCAGATAAGTACCTCACTGGGGACTGTCTTCCTATTTTTGTGAGAAAGTTGTATTTGTTCTTCACAGAATTTACATCTAAGAGAAAGGGTAAGTGTTTGTTTGGTCGCCAGGTTCCTTATAAAGATCACCACACATCTTGTCTGTTTTTGCTAGGGGAGGAGCATGGCACTCAGTCCTGTTCAAGTTGCATGCCCTTTACACTGGAACTCTTAGGGCAACGTGTAGTTCCCTTTTCATACATTTAGAAAATTAAAAAGAATTTAAGTATTTGACCCACAGAGTCATGGAGTAAGGTTCAGTTTCCTAGGACATTCTTCCTTTGGTCCACCACAAAGAGAAAATGTTCTACAAAGGCTTTGCTTTCCATTCCGACTTCCTCTGTGCCTTGGCCTTCAGCCAGTGACTTTGTTGTGGAGATATCTGAGTCCTCAGAACATCTTATAGCTTCTCTCAACTCCTCTCTCGTTGCTGCTAAAAAAAAAAGCAAGTAATAGTATCCTTTGGGAAGTCATCCATCCCTGGTAACTGTCATATTGACAACACACCCCTTAGAGTTGACCCAGTAGTCAGGGACTTAGGGATACACATAAATAGTAATTTAGCCTTTGATTGTTACATGTCTACAGTGGTGAGGAAATCATTCTGTGTTACGCAACTTATAAACAAAAGGTATGGCTAAGTCCAAGGAAGTCATTGTTCCACTGTATTCGGTATTCGTCAGACCTATCATTGAGTACAGTGTCCCCTTTGGTATGTACCTAACCAGGCATATCCAACAACAGGAACGTCCACAGAGGTTCCGTACTAAAAGAATACAGGGCATAAGTAGTATGTCCTATGCAGACCGCCTCAAGGCCCTATCCCTGTATTCTGTCTCTTACAGGCTTTTGAGGAGAGATCTATGCCTGGCATACAGGGCATTATCAGACCACACTCTGATGGACCTCTTGCATATCCACATAACAAACAGTACCAGAATTACCCATTCTAAAGACTTGAACCTTGACTGTGATATAAATAGGACCTGCTGGAGAGATAGGTATGTATCCCAGAGACTACCCCATGTGTGGAACAGGCTCCCCATCAATGTGAAGCAGAGTTCCTCCCTAACCCAGTTCAAGTGCAACTTGGACAATTGGATGGGAAAACAGAAATTCATCCCTGGTTTGGTACCTATGTCTCTAATGCAAACAGGTAACCTGTAAATGTTTCATCTCCCAGGCCCATGCTTACACTTATCAAGGGTATCAGAACTTCTCAGAGGTTTTGGATGCATGGCTAGGCTTAACAAGGCCCTCATGGTCCTTAGCCTAGTAAACACCTGTGAACCTATGGACATCCTCCAAAGCTGCTCGTGCATTCTGTTAGATCATGGGAGAACCACTTTTCTGGGTACCGGAGGAAGGAGAGGAAATCATACCCTTACAGAGACAGACTGAGAAATTGGATTCCCAGGAATATGAGCATCTGTCTGAGCTCTGTTTTACAATAGTGACTGTCAGGAAGAGGACAGATGAACGTAAGCATATGTCCTGCACTTTAACCCCTTCAACTAAGGGAGTAAAAGAAGAATGGTTTTCTTTTGATAAGAGCTTATTTAAAGACTTTCAGTTTTATTTATTTCTATTTATTTATTTGACATTTTGTTTTGATTGGTCCAGACTGGGCCAGGAGCCCATTTTCAATGGAGACCCGAGGAGAAAAAGCTCCATAGTAATATAAACAAAAAGATTAGTACAAAGCCATAAAAAAATTAACAGATGTTGACATAAGGCAATACTAAACAGTTACATAGGACAGAGAAATCATTTACAAAGTATTCAAGCATTGTGTGCAAAAGTGAAATATATTCTGTTCTCATGTTGCAGTATTCTAACACATGGGATCCTTTGCCTGAGGCGATCAGAATGTATGGCCCATCTTCAAAAGCTCAGCTTGGCTGCTGTATGGTGTGTGGGACATCACACATAGGTACCATAAACCGTGGGCCATAAATGTGACGTCTGCCTGCACTGGCCTCAGAACTTCTCTGCCACTAGTCGAACGTCAGCTTGCTCATTCTGCTCCACTCCAAGTGACTCCTGAAAGATAAGTACCCCATTGGGGAACCTCTCTTCTAGCTTTCATTGCAGTTTTGTTTTTCCAATTTATTGATTCCATCCATGTCATCTAGGAAGGAAAAATGTAAGTGTGGACGTCAAAATCTGCAGAAAGATAGCTACGACCTCTGCCTTTTCTGTTTAGGGCCTACCCATGACTACAAAGCATGTTCCATTTGCCAGTTGTTTGTTCCAAAAACACTGAGCAGCTTTCTTTCAGCCCTGAACTTATTTGTTGAAAACCAATGCCTTAAACAACTCGCTTTAGGCATGGAAGCGACACTGTCCATCTCAGGTGAACTGCCGAGAAAGAAGGCCAAAGTTACTAGGCCAGAAAATGTGACTGCGCCTCTGAGTTTGGATGATCCACCACCTGCCGATTTAGGGGCTGAGGTACATCTGATGGCTTTGGTGACTTTGGTAGGTCCTGCTTCAGACACCCCTCTAGTTTCTCCAGCCTATATGTCTGTGGAGGTACCTGCGATGTTGGCTTCCGATGTCAGGGAGGAACCAGGGTCGCCTGATCGGTTAGTGTTATTTTCCATTCCAGAGGAATCCACTCCAAGCCCTTTGCTTGCCTCGGATTCTAGGCCTTCGTCTGTACAGCCTATAACAAAGACCTCCTCTCTGAAAAGAAGGCAGAAGATCAAACATCTGTCTGCTTCATCTGAAGGCTTGCCAGACTGGCAGGCATTTTCTCAGGCAATTTTTAATGGCTTTATGGCCATTAGGGCTGGTTCCTCCCAAGCTCCTGCTACTCTACCAACTTTGAGCCCCAGGCCTGCTTCATTGGACCCCTTACCCCAACCTGAGACTCTAGAGGAGGACTCTTCCTCTTCTTCTTCTGATGAGTCCCTCTCATATGCCTCTCAACTGGCCTCTCCCTTAGGATACTGTTCTCCAGAAGAGGACTCCTTAGGGGGTGATTCCCCACCTGAAGATATAACCTTTGGGGAAACAATTTTGCAAATGAGGGAATATTTCAAATGGGATTCCACACAAATGGCAGAAGTACAAAAAAGGTGATGTTATGTGATCCTATCTCGCCTACATTCTGACTGATGGGTTCGGAGCCGATCCCTCGGCTCCGACTCGGCACGCTTATGCCAAAGAGCGAAGTCTCTTATTGGCTGAGCTTACTATATCCCAGGATGCACCACTACCAGTCCCCCAGATCTCGTTTGCCGCTAACTAGCAAAGACGTGGTCTCGAGCTGGCTGAGCTAAGTAGTGTTTTTTCACTAACTTTTCTGTCAGAAATTTGCTAATTTCTAAACAAAAAGCTGTTTTAACGGCTACTCTGTGCTGTTGTGTGTGTTTGACAACTTTTCTGTGGAAAATTTGTGTGTGATTGATACTTGTTCTGGTTACAGGCTCCCTTGGTCTATAGGGCCTTTCCTACTGGTTAATTCCCTTTAAAAAAAAACCTTAGGGTTTCTTTATTTCCTTTATACGGTTGTTTACTGTTGTTCAATTGGCTATTGTTGTGAACGGCAAGTTAATCTTGACTAAGACTAAGTTTGTCTGTGAGAGAGTACTTATTTTTACTTATAATGTCTCAAGCACCTAGGCCTTCGGGCTTCAAGAAGTGCACTAAATGTAGTTTTAAAATGTCTATCACGGATGACCACTCTCTGTGTGTATATTGTTTGGGCGCCAAACATTTGCAGGAGTCCTGCAGCGTGTGTCACGCTTTTTCCTCGAGGGTCCTCCAAGAGAGGAAAAATAAGCTTATATTGAAAGGCCTTATAAAACCCTCTTTTGAAGAAGCTTTAGCATCCTCTCCTTCTCCTGCTAAAAAGAAAAGGGCATCGGCTCCGACCAGTCCGTCGGACCCGACCGCCAAAAGACATAGGCAGGCTTCTCCTTCGGCTCCAAGGACTTCGGAGCCGAGGGCGGAACGGTCTGCCTCGATGCCCCCAGTCTCGACTCCTCTGTCTTCGGAGCCGATGGCTGGGGCATCGAGAGGCGGGTCACCTTCATCGGCTCCACTGGTCTCGGAGCCGATGAAGGTTGTTTGCTCAGACACTTCCTCCTCGGCGCCTAAGTCCTCCTCGGCACCGATGGAAACTGGTTTGGGTATTCCTTCGGCACCGATAGTTATCGAGTCGCCTCGGAGCCGGTCCCCTAGCCCCTTGGGGCCGTTGGAGAGGCCAACTCGAACCCGTTCAGTCTCCTCTAGGTCATCGAGGATGTCAGATTTGGACATAGACAGGGTGCTCCAAAGACTGTTCCAGTCCCCAGTCTTTCAAAAATTTGTTTCGGCTCCGACCCAGTTGGCTTCGGAGCCGATAGCCCATGCCCATGTCATTGCCATTCCTCCTCTGACCGCTTCGGCTCCGTCGGAGCAGGTGCCATTGGAGCCGGTAGAGATCCTAGGGTCGGCTCCGACCCTTACTCCAACCCCGGCCTTCGGGTCCGAGTTTGGCACGCGGACTTCTTCGGCTGGACCCGGGGGTGACGTTTCGGGACCTATGCTGTCGGTTCCGAGCCTCCCTCTCGGTGCTTCGGCTGCGGGACTTCCGTCTGCTATCATGGCTCCGGGGACCGGATACTCCCAGGATTCTGGGGGTCCGGCTTTCAGAGCTATGAGGAGTGCCTTGGCCAAGTCTTCTTCGGCCATCTCTCCGGCTTTACCGGCACCTTCCCTGGGCATGGAGACTGGGTCTTTGGCAGTTCCCCTGTCCTTAGGCAGCGGAGCCCCGGGGCCTGAGGTTACCCCCACTGGGGGTTCCCCTCCTCCTGAGGGTTCTTCGGAGTTGTCTTCAGAAGAGCCCCCAAGGAAGAGATCGTGCAAGAGGAAGCACGTGGACTCCCCCGAGTCTCTTACATCGGACACTGATCTTGATGATGCGGAGGGGTCCCCGAAGTCGTCCTCGGATGATGTCTCATTCGCAGACATTTTGGAGATCCTCAAACAACGAGGCGGCTGGATATCCAAACCCCCCTCTGCTGATGAGTCAGTGCTTCTCAAGGCCTTTGGGGCTCAGCCCTCCGCTTCCTGGGTGTCTCCGCCCTTCGACGAGCTCCTGGATTTGGTTTGTCGGAGGGCGTGGGAGCATCCAGATACTGTGGAACCAGTGCCTTCTCGCCCTAACAAATTTTTGTCTGCCCCACCCGAGAAGGAGTTCTTGACAAAAGGCGTGGCTGTAGATGCCATGGTGGTGGCATCTGCTACACAACAGGACGTGGCAGAGGCTTCAACGTCCGTCCATCCTCCTAATAAGGAGTCTAGGAGCATGGACCGGTACGGGAAGCGCACCCTGACTTCAGCGGCCTTTACACTAAGGTCCCTGAATTATTTGGCACATTTTACCAGGCTACAGAGGGATCTGGTCAAGGAGCTGTCAGATTCCCTCTCGGGTAACCTACCTGAGCAGCTAGCCCAGTCAGTTAGCTCTCAGTTGGCTATCCTTACCTTGATTTCTAACTCGTCCATGAGGCTCATTTCATATGCGGCCGAAGGGGCGGGCAGAGCGGCAGGCACAGGCGTGGCTCTACGGAGACAAGCCTGGCTCCTTGTGTCATTTTATGGAGGCCTTCAAGTCTTCCTTCACGACGCCCCCTTTGATGGGTCCTCTTTGTTTGGACCTAAGGTTAAAGACACTCTTACCCGCTGTGAGCAAGAGGGAAAAACTTTATCTGCCGTAGGTGCATGTTATTCCACTCCCTTTCGGCCTTACCCCAAGGCTAAAGGAGGAGGGAAGATGTGGTTCCGCAAATCACGTAAGTTTTTTCCTCAACAGCAGGAAGATTCCCCTTCCAGAGGCAGAGGACGGAGAAATTTTTCTGGGAGATGCCGTCCCAGAGGCGGCAGAGGTCCCCGCAATTCTGGAGACCGCGAGTCCTTTCGTGGCTCTTCAGCCTCCCACACTTCATGAGGGATTGCCCGGCTGTGCTGCTCCGGAGCCAGTCGGGTGCCGTTTTGCCAAGCACCTAAAAGCCTGGGAGTCTATCACTCAGGACAAATGGGTGCTTCGGATTATTGCCGGAGGTTACACCACTCCTTTCACACACTCACCCCCACTGTCCAAAAAAATCCCGGACCCACCACCCAGTCAAAGGGAAATTGCAGCCGCAGAAGCGTCAAAGCTGCTAGAAAAAGGAGTCATCCAACCGTCCCCACAGACCAGATCGGATCCGAAATTACTCAAGGTTCTTTTAGTGCCAAAAGACAGGGGACCTGAGACCAATATTGGATCTCAGCAAACTAAACCAATCCGTCATGAAATCCAAATTCCGAATGGTCACTTTACAATCCATTCTCCCATTGTTGGAGAAGGATGTTTGGATGTGCTCCATAGATCTCAAGGACGCCTATTATCACATACCGATACATCAGGCGTCCAGGAAGTATCTGCGCTTCAGCCTGGGAGACAGTCATTTCCAATTTTGTGCACTGCCCTTTGGTCTCACCACAGCCCCCAGGGTGTTCACCAAGTGTTTGGCAGTAGTGACTGCTCACCTGAGGAGTCTTGGATTCCAAGTGTTTCCCTATCTGGACGACTGGCTTCTGACTGCCACCACCAGGCATCTACTTATGGACAACCTCAAAGCCATCATCTCCCTGGGTGCTACCCTGGGAATTACATTCAATTGGTCAAAGTCTGTCTTGCTGCCCTCTCAGCGCATAAGGTTCATAGGAGCAGAGATAGACTCAAAATTGATGCGCGTCTTTCTTCCTACCGAAAGGATTCAAACTTTACAAGGTCAAGTTCAAGCCCTGCTTTCAAGATCCAAAGCCCCAGCCAGGATGGTCCTGCAACTTTTAGGTTCGATGTCTGCCACGGTTCTCCTAGTTCCACTGGCAAGATTGCACATGAGGATTCTTCAGTGGCTGTTATCGACTCAATGGTCCTTTCAGAATCTCCCCCTCAATCACCCCATTATGATCACAGAAACGTGCAAACGGGACCTCCGCTGGTGGCTTCAGCCATCCAATCTGAATCAGGGAAGACCTTTTGTTATCCCCCCTCCGTGGCCACCCTGACGACGGATGCCTCCCAGACAGGGGGGGGGGCATTGTCTGGGCAGGTTAGTTCAGGGTTCTTGGCTTCCAGACTAAACCTTTCTCCATATCAATGTATTGGAAATGAGGGCTGTACTTCTGTCCCTACAGGCCTCCACAAGTTTCTCCCTCAAGGCATTATCGCTATCCACACAGACAACATGTCGGTGGTCTGGTATCTAAACAAACAAGGAGGGACCAGATCTTACCCCCTTTGCAGAGAGGCCATGAGGGTGTGGGAATGGGCTGTAGCTACCAACCGTTTCTTGGTAGCGACCCATATTCCAGGGAAATCCAATATATTGGCAGACAGATTAAGCAGGACGATTCTCTCCTCACGAGTGGTCCCTGAACTAAACAGTAGCAGCTCAGGTTTTCAGAAGATGGGGAACCCGTGCTGCACCTATTTGCAACACCACAAAACGCAAAGTGCAAAAGGTTCTTCTCCTTGACTCCACGTCAGGGGGAGGCAGCTATGGATGCTCTAGTCCAACCTTGGCCAACAGGACTACTTTATGCCTTTCCTCCGGTTCCACTTCTCCCCAAAGTCATCCAGAAAGCTTCTCGATTGGGGTCCACAATGATACTAATTGCTCCGCACTGGCCTCGTCAAGTATGGTTTCCCTACCTGAAGAAACATGCGGTGGACGATCCTTGGTTTTGGATCTAACTCCGGATCTGCTGATTCATCAGTTGGGACAACAACACCAGTCCCTTCACACTTTGAAATTGACAGCTTGGCTCCTCCACTTCCGACTTTAGTCAGAAATCACACCCTAGACCCGGAAGTTATTCACATTTTATCTTCGGCCCACAAACCCACCACTAAGAAATTGTACCTCAGTAAGTGGAAGAGGTTTGCTATCTGGGCTCAACTCAGGGGCTTAGACCCTATCACTGCCCCGATTCCAGAGGTTTTGAAATTTTTAACATCCTTGTTTAATCAAGGATCTTCAGTTTCTACTATTAAAGTCCAACTAGCAGCTATCTCTAAATTTCACGAATCCATGGATCCGCCGTTGATGAGCAGCAGATTATGCAAAACTTTCATTAAAGGTGCTGGGCTGTTAAGACCCCCAGTTTTTCATCCTGCCTCCGTGGGATCTTGATTTGGTACTTGCCTTAACATCTTCCCCTTTCGAACCGGCTGCTACATGTGAGTTAAAATATCTGTCTTGGAAAACTGCCTTCTTGGTTGCAATTACCTCTGCAAGAAGAGTTTCAGAGCTTCAAGCCCTATCTATCAAGCCACCGTACTTGATTTTCCACAAGGATAGAGTATCACTTAGGCCTAACCCATCTTTTGTCCCAAAGGTTTGTTCTAATCTCTGTCTCCAACAATCTCTAGAGCTACCAGTTTTCTTTCCAAAATTCTCCAATGAAGCGGAGTACACCCTCCATAAATTGGATGTTCACAGGCAATTACGCTTCTATCTAGACAGGACTCAGCAAATTCGAAAATCAGACCAGTTGTTTGTGTCCTTTTCAGACAATAAATTGGGTAAAACCATCACAAAAGCTACTATCTCCAAATGGATTAGAGATTGTATAACTCAGGCTTATTCCTCTTCGAATAAGCAACTTACAACATCTATCAAAGCTCACTCTACCAGAGCTATGGCTACTTCTATTGCTTTTCATTCCAAGCTCGCTATTTCTGAGATTTGTGCTGCGGCTACTTGGTCCAACCCGCACACTTTCATTTCCCACTATAAATTGGATGTGGCATCTAAAGGGCGAGCATCGTTTGGTTCCACGGTACTCAGGAGTGTTTTCCAGTGAGCCACCCAGGATTCAGGTGCTAGGGACGCTGTCCCATCAGTCAGAATGTAGGCGAGATAGGATCACATAACATCTTTTAGTTATGTACTCACCATAACTTCAGATGTTTGGGATCCATCTCGCCTACATTCCTAATACCCACCCTCCTTCCCCCTGCCTTGGAGATCAGAAGAGATTGAACGGTTTTGAGTTCTACTGTTTTTATCTTGTTTCATCTGACGATGTTATATAAGCAGTGTGTGCATGTGTGCATGTATGCGGACAAACTAGATCTGGGGGACTGGTAGTGGTGCATCCTGGGATATAGTAAGCTCAGCCAATAAGAGACTTCGCTCTTTGGCATAAGCGTGCCGAGTCGGAGCCGAGGGATCGGCTCCGAACCCATCAGTCAGAATGTAGGCGAGATGGATCCCAAACATCTGAAGTTATGGTGAGTACATAACTAAAAGTTATGAACTTCTGCAGGTGGAACCCCCCTCCCTCCCTCAGCCATCCCTCCCAGTGATCTTATCCTACCTGGACGTCTTTACCTCAGCTTCAAAAACATCAGAATCTCAACCTCCAGCTCCAAAGAGACCAGGCAGGTTCTATAAAATTCCTGATGACTTTAAGTACCGCATCAAGCCTCCTATGGCAGACCAAGCTGTGATTGCTGTCTTGCCGAACAAGCAATTCAGACAGATTCTCTCTTCCTCCTTACTCCCATCAGACAAAGACAGTAAAATGATGGATAGACTGGGGAGTAAAATATGCACTTCATCCACCCTGGCTTTCAGAGCCATCAATTACCAAACACATATGGTAAAGTATGCTTTTGATGTTGTCTCGCAGGCTATGGATCAGCTATCCTCCATACCAGATTCTCCCATTAAGGCACATGTTGCCCCCACTCTCTCCTTAGTTGCTCAGGTCACTAGACATTCAATTAAATGCAGCTATGATGCTGTAGAAGCATCACCCAGGTCTGTTGCATCAGCCTCGGTGCTAAGGAGATACTCGTGGCTCAGACTACAGCCATTACCAGATGGTTTTAAAAACAAGATTATGGATGCTCCTCTTGACAGTAACTTTCTCTTTAGCAAACAGTCAGCAGAGTTGTTTAAAAACCTGCAGGAAAAGAGCAGGGAGCTGCAGGACCTTAAGCACCTCTTTGTCTCACTAGTGCCTGAGTTTCACAGAAACTATCCTGCCAAACCAAGATTTGTCAGAAAGGTTTCCGCACCACCTACTCCCAAGTCTAGGAAAGGTGCCAGGAAATCATCCTCATCCAGATTAACCTCTTCATAGTCCTTTTCAAACAGCCCTTTCTTGACAGGTCAACCTCTGCATGACTATCAGACCCCTCCAAATCACCGACCCCTTTCTGCCTGCCTCTCTCACTGTCTTCCCCTGGGGCAACAGATCACCTCAGACAACTGGGTCATGCCAGTTGTGGAAAAGGGTTACTTCATGACCTGGTGGGAAATCCCTCTCCAAAAAGGTACACCACAACCTCTGAAGGACCAAATACATCTCCACACACAAGTCATATGAGGTCTCTTTCATCAGGGCACAATCCAAAGGTTTCTTCCAGGACAGAAAGGCCAAGGCTTCTACTCCAGAATCTTCCTAGTCCCAAGAAAGGATAGCGCATGGAGACCCATGCTAGACCTGTCCCTTCTAAACCCTTTTTTGCATGCACCCACCTTCCATATACTCTCACTCCAAACTCTCCTTCCACTCTTAACTCCCAGATTTTTCCTGGCCACTCTGCTCCTGAAGGATGCAGATCTTCACATTCCTATCCAACCATCCTATCAAAAAGTCCTGTGTTTTGCTGTGCAATCCTTGCACTATCAGTTTGCTGCCTTGCCCTTTGGCTTGTCTACAGTGCCAAGGGTATTTACAAAATCCCTAGTCCCTGTAGTGGCCTTTTGCAGGATGAGGGGCATTCAAATCTTCCCATACTTGGACAACCTCCTTATTCAGACAGATCAACCAAGTACCCTCTTAAAACACCTTCGATTCACCATTTTCCTCCTCGAAGGGCTAGGTTTCACAATCAGCCAACTCAAATCCTCCCTTATTCCTGTCCAAGATCAGGTTTTTCTGGGCTGCAGAATAAGGATAGATTTTATGAAGGCCTTTCTTCCCCCAGACAAGGTCACATCATTGACCACTTACTTCCAAGAACTACTCCTGACCAACTCCATCCCAGCCAGGGAGTTTCTTCACCTCTGGGTCTTATGGCAGCCACGCTCCCCATGCTACCTCTGGTCAGGCTACATATGATTAAATTTCAATGGTACATGAAGAATGTTTGATCCCAACACACTCATCCATTAGAGTTTCAGGTCCCATTCCTTCTCTGTCTCTAGAAGGAAATCCTGTGGTGGATCCAGCAAATTCATCTGAACCCAGGACTACCATTACAAGCTTTCCTCGCAGTTCAACAGATGTACACAGATGCATCAGATCTCAGGTTGGGGGGGGGGGGGCAATGTTGCAAAAAAGAGTAAAATCCCATGATTGGAGGAACTCCCTGGTCAGCCTCAGTAAGAAGCAGAGATCCCTCATAAAATCCTCCAAAGCTAGTTATGAAAACAAAATCGCCACTGATTCTAAAGACAACCATAAAGCATTCTATAACTATGTTAAGATTCTCAGTGGCAACACTCAGATCTGCTCTGAGTTACAGCACAATGGCACTAAATATACAGAACCAACTGATATTGCCAACATCCTGGCAGATAGATTCACTGCTAACTTTACCCCCCTCTCACCCCCTAAAGGGCCCATCTCTATACCGGAAGAATGCAAAGTTCCTATAATCATGGCTGCACAGGTAAAAACCACACTCTCCAAAGCCAAGAACACAGCATCCATGGGACCTGACAACATCCCAGGTTGTGTTCATCCCAGGTTGTGTTCTACATGAACTACAGAACGAACTGGTACCCCACCTAAGTACCATCTTCAATCATAGCCTCACCTCAGGCTTTGTGCCCACTGAATGGTGCACAGCGATGGTTATCCCACTCCATAAATGGGGAGACATTACGGACCCCGGGAACTACCTCCCCATTAGCCTGACGAGCCTGGTCTGCAAGGCTATGGAATGTATCATCATGGAACTTATAAACAATGACATTGGTAATCACCAAACTCTGGACCCCACCCAGTTCGTGTTTGGAAAAGGCAGATCATGTCTCCTAAACCTGATAGACTTCTTTGAAGCGGTCACCAAAGCCGTAGATGAGTGTAAGGTGGTTCATACAGCCTATCTAGATCTCGCCAAGGCTTTCAACACCGTCCCCCCACTCTGGAATTATAAATAAACTCACGAAACTAGGTATAAATCCCTAAGTCACAAGATGGGTTGCCAATTGGCTCACTGACAGAACCCACACTGTGAAAGTAGCAGACTCCAAATCCGACTTCAGACCAATGACAAGTGGAGTACCACAGGGTTCAGTCCTGGGTCCTCTCCTGTTTGATATCTACTTCTCTGTAGTACAGGCTAACACAGAAGGTCTTTGGCTAACAAAGTTTGCAAATGACTGCAAACTAGGAGCCATAATCAATGTGGACATCCTACAAAAGGGCCTCACTGAGACAGATGCCTGGTGTCAAAGCCATGGCCTCAAGCTCAGTGCCAAAAAGTGCATTGTCATCCCTTTTACTAAAAACTCTGTACCCATGAACTACCACATAGGCGGTAGTCTACTTAACACTGAAAGTGTGATAAGAAACCTTGGGACACAGGTGGACAGTAGTCTCTCCTTTGATAATCACATCGTCATAGTGGTCAGGAAATCCTTTTACGTGGCACACCTCATAATAAATGTTTCCCATCCAGGAAAAAAGAGGCCATTGTTCCCCTCTACCCATCACTCATTAGACCCATTATAGAATACAGTGCCCCTTTTGGTATGTACCTCACAAGGCATCTATAACAACTGGAAAGGCCGCAGAAATACCTCACAAAGAGTATTACTGGCCTCAAACAGATGCCCTACGCAGACTGTCTCAAAAAACTCCAGCTTTACTCCGTCGTATATTGCCTACTCAGAGGCGATCTCTGCCTAGCATACAAAGCTATGTCAAACCCAGAGCTGTTGGACATGCTCCACTTAAAGAAATCCCAATCCCTCCGAGCTACACACTCTAGGGACCAAAACCTTGTCACCACAATAAACAGAAAATGTTGGAGGGATAGATTCCTGTCCCAGAGACTTCCCATACCCTGGAACAAACTACCTATCTATATCAAACAAAGCTCCTCATTAGCACTCTTCAAGAAGAATCTTGATGATTGGATGGGAGACAGGAAATTCACCCCAGGGATCACTTCTGTGGCTCTGCTCGACAGGGCACAGGAAAATAACTTTCTTGGGTGGCGAAAGCCAGGGTACCTTTTTGGCTAGGCTTTTATAGGCCCTATTGCCAATAGCCTACTACCTACCTATGAACCTATAAAAGCCTGAAGGTTCAAGGGCAGTGGGAAATTTGGCTTAAGAAGAATCACATCAGTATCAGGGAGATGACCGCTCTTATCCTAGCCCTGAAAGCATTCCTTTCCCTTATCCATCCAGGACCTCTAAAAATTTTTACAGACAACACCACATTGCTGTAGAAAATCAACAAGCAAGGGGAGACAAAATCCTACTTGCTCTGCAGGCTAGCCGTCCAAGCTTGGGAAATGGCTACCCTCTGTGATGTTGCTGGCAGTTTACATCCCCTAACAAACCTCAGCAGGTCAGTATCACAGAATCATCAATGGATGTTGCACAGATATGTCTTCCTGGAAATTGTCCACTGGTGGGGTACACCACAAATAGATCTGTTTGCCTCCCCTCTGAACAGACAACTACAGTTATTCTGCAAAAGTGCCCCCTCCCCACAGGCATGGAGGGTGGATGCCTTCACAGTCTCCAAAAAGGGAACGTTTCTTTATGCATTCCCCCCTTCCCTCTCATACATAAAGTCCTGCTGAAGATTCAACAGGACAAACCGAAAATCTTGTTGGTGACCCCCTTCTGGCCAAGCAGCACTGGTTCCCCCTACTTTTTTCACTAGCCAAGGGCAGTCACCACAAGTTACCTCCCAAGGTGGATCTCATCACAACAAAAGTGATATCTCATCCACCCACACTTACAAACTCTGAGACTAACCCTGTGGGTGATAAACTTTTGATCCCTTTTAGACACCATTATTCAGAGGGTGTGCTTTCTCTCCTGCAGTAGGCCAGGAAACCCACTACTAGGAGAGCTTACTTATCCAAATGGAAAAGGTTCTCCATTTGGTGTCTACACAAACAACTAAGATCCCTTTCGGGCAGATGTACCTGTAGTTTTGTCTTATCCGTGTGAACTGCTTAAGTCTGAACTTTCATATTCCTCAGTGAAAGCCTGTTTATCTGCTATCTCTGTTTTTTAACTCTCAACCCACCGTTATTATCAAGATTAGAGGGAACGCTTTTTCCGTAGGGGGTCCTACACATCAGACCACCAAGGAAACCCATCCCTCCTCCTTGGGATCTGAGTTTTATTCTAGAAAAACTTACAACTACTCCCTTTGAACCAGCAGCCTCAGCCACTTTAAAGATATGCACTTAGAAAACAGGGCTTCCTGTAGCCATGACTTCGGCCAGCAGGGTTTTAGAGTTACAAGCACTCATGGCCAACCTACCCTACTTAACATTCATAAGGATAGGGTCGCTCTTCGCACCAACCCCTCCTTCATGCCTAAAGTGGTCAATGAACTATCCCTTAATCAGTCTATCCATTTACCCACTTTCTTTCCTTCTTCTCAAAATGACAGTGAGAGAGTGCTCCATTCCCTGGATGTTCACAGACAACTTAGATTCCACCTACACAAGACCAAGCACATCAGAAAGTTAAACAAGCTGTTTGTATCCTTTCACCCCTGGGGTCTGGGAAAGGCTGTCTCCAAGCAAACAATCTGTTCCTGGATTTCCCACATGATAGCCTTCTGTTACTCCTTCAGTGACAAACAGTTGCCTTTTACCATGAGGCCCCCACTCCACCAGGGCTCTGGCCTCCTCAGGGTCTTTTTTCAAAGGACTAGATACAGCCTTCATTCTAGAGGCAGCCACTTTGATTTCAGTCCACACCTTTACTAAATATTACAAACTGGACCACATCTCTAGGGCTAGGGCAGGTTTTGCTAAAGCCATCCTGCATGGCTTCATAGAGAGCTCCTTTATCTCCTCCTCCCATATTACATGTTGAGCTTTGGTATTCTCCCTCATGTTAGAATACTGCAACATGAGAATAGATGGACATAGAATAGTTGTGTAAAATCTTCCCATAACCATAGATGTCCTTCTCTTCCATGTTGCAGTATTCTTATCTCTCCCTCTTTCCCCCACTTAGGACCTCTCTCCTTTTTTTCCCTTACTAGATGACATCCTTATAAGCTATCCTTAGACTCTTGTCCGACTGTGGCATTCAGTTCTGAGGTCAGTGCATGCAGACTTCACATTTATGGCCACGGTTTAGGGTACCTATGTGTGATGTCCTATGCACCATACAGTAGCAAGGCTAAGCCTTTGTAGATGGGCCTGACGTTTGGGTCACCTCTGGCGGTGGATCCCGCATGTTAGAATACTGCAACATGGAAGAGAAGGACATCTATGGTTATGATAAGATTTTACACAACTATTCTAGTGTGATAAATTTGCTAAATGTGGTACAAGTCAGTTAGGTATTTACATAGATCATGGATTACAAAATATATAGTAAAATATACATATATGCATAAGTTGTAGCTGCACTTGATAGTTTGGGGGGGGGTAGATATGGTCTTGACAGGGACAGAGCCATGTGTTTACTAGGGAGTGTTTAGCTCTTTTTTGAAATGTTTTGGGTGTGAGATATCTCTTACGTAAGCAGGGAGTTTGTAACAGGACTGGGACCTTGAGTATTTATGTAGGAGTTTGTCTGTGTTTTTGTTGGGTTTGTAGATGTCAAGGAGATGGTGATCTCAGCTATAAAGTTTGTCTATAATCTGAATCCTCTATTCAGTCTAAAAGGAAACATGTTTATAATCTGAATCCTCTATTCAGTCTAAAAGGAAAACATGATGTTCTTCATGTTTCACTGTTGCAATCATCACATTTGGGTTATCTGATTGCAGTAGCCCTCAGTCGGCCTGATTATTAAAGTCTTGGGTCCTGCATCGGTTGCTGTCTCATCTTCCATGACGTCAGGTAGTCAGGGGTATAAAGCATACAACCGATGCCATTACATCAGTCTTTCTTGCCGTGCGGTGCACAAAGCAGAAGCAGTTTGCAAGTGCCGGTCGGCCAACTCCTGAAAATTTTAGTTTTCGAGTTTCAGATCCGAAGTCTTCAACTAAGCTAAGTACCCCGTTGGGGATCCTTTTTATTGTTCTAAACCGATGTCAGTAAAAGTTAACAATTGTATTTCTTGTGGAAAGCAAATACCTCATAAAGAGTTTCATTCGTACTGCATTCTTGCTTAGGCCCAGACCACGACGTACCTTGCTGTCGTTTTTTTGCCTTATTCAAACCTCGTACTATTTGTTGTTGGTTCATTTATTCATCTAAATATTTTGATACTCGGTTCAATTATCCAGAAATGGCTTCGGTAAGCCACCCGACTACAGACATTCTGAAAAAACGCAAAGATAAAGACAGAGACAGACTGCATAGGTCCAAAGCTGCAGACGACGCTTCTCCTAAGCTAGTCGCCAGTTCGCTGGTATTCACTGAGGCCCTGATACCCACTATTTCAGATTCGCAGGCCTCTACTGAGACCCATTCGAAGTCCAGTATGCCACGAGATGCTTCTTCGACTGTGGAACCTGCGGATGTCTCTACCTTGGATGGGTCCAGGGCCGCTGTGCAGGCACCGGCTTCTGAGGGTGTATTCAGGCCTACTGACTTGCATATTAAACCAACGCCATCTTCTTCTTCAAGGCCTAAAACTCGATCCATGCCTAGAAAACCAACGCCCAGACTGCATGTTCAGGCCCCTGTGTCTAAAAAACAAATGATAAGAATGGCTGAAGACCTTATTACTCTAATTAGGGGAAGCCAACCTTCCCCCTCTAAGAGACCTAGGACTGATTTTACTTCTGATTCTTCTGATCAGGATTCTGAAATTTCTGTTTTCTCTGATGACCAGGATTTGCCCTTATCTACTTATGAGGATTCTGATGCAGAGGACTCCATTCCCTGTGCTTCCCCCAGAGGATTTCTGTTTTGGTGAAACCTTGCATACTCTTAGGGAGCATTTCCGCTGGGAAGGTCGGGATTACTCTGACTCCAAAAAGAGGCTTAGGGAATTCTTACTCCTACCTCACCACAGGCCTTTAGCTATCCCTCCTGTACTGGACATTGTAGATGATGCCTTCTCGGAATCTAGCCTGGCCCCTGACTCTTTACCTCCTGCTCCCAGAAAACCTGATAGTTATTACAGGGTACCTTACTCTCACATGTTTCTCTTTAAAAATCCTACTGCGGATCCTGAGACCACTTCACAGGGACCCAAGGGCATTAAGGTTACTACTGCCAAAAATCCTACCCCCTCTGATAGAGATTCCAGGGCGCTGGATAGATGGGGTAAGAAGGTATTCACTTCTGCAACCTTGGCCATTAGGGCCTTAAACTGCCAGTTTCATATGTTAAAGTGTCAGCAGCATATTACTGGATTGCTTAAACAGAACAGAAAATTATGTTGATTCCTGACTGTGCTGAAAATAAAGATTTATAGGATTTAATGCATTCTGCTAAACAAGTTGGAAAACATACTTTGCAATGTGGTTTTGCTTCATTAGAGGCATCTTGCAGGGCTGCTGTCACTGGGTCTGTACTTAGAAGACATGCTTGGCTTAAGGAGCAATCTTTGCCAGATCATGTTAAAGCGAAATTACTGGATGCTCCCTTAAACCAAGACTGCCTGTTTGGCAACAAAGCAGAAGAAATACTTAAAAAGATGGAGGAAAAAGCTAAATCTATGCAAACTGTTAAAGATTTCCTGCAAGTACAGCATCCCAGATTTAGTAGGCATTGGCCCTCTAAGAATTGGTGCTTTCCTGCCTCTTCCAGGTCTTCTCAGTCCAAACCCAGAACCAGCTGAACACCCAGGCTTCAGTCCCAAGGTACTCACAGGCCTAAGCAGTGGGGGGGGGGGGGGGGTTCCCACTTGCAAAGCAGGGAGTAATAAGACTCCCCCTATGGTAAACTGTCTCAATGACTTCACTTTAAATCTTCCAAGCCCTGCTCAACTGACTGTTCCTTTAGGGGGAAAGATTGCCCTGCATGCAAAAAATTGGGAACTCATTAGTCAGGACAAATGGGTTTTAAATAGTTTCCCAAGGATACAAATTTCGCTTCCACTCCTTACTAACCCCAAACGGTTGGCCAGACCTTCCCCGAAATCAGTGGGCAGAGGCTCAAAAGCAAATTCTCTCTCTTTTAAGCATCAGGGCTATTCAGCCTGTCCCAGAAGAAGAATGGGGGCAAGGTTTCTACTCAAGACTCTTCCTGGTACCCAGAAAAGACAATTCCTGGTGTTCTATCCTGGACCTGTCTATCCTAAACACATTTTTGGTAATGCCAAAATTCAAGATGCTAGCTCTTCATCAGCTGCACCCCATGCTATGCAAAGATGCCTGGTTGGCAACACTGGATTTAAAGGAAGCCTACCTACACATCCCAATAAGGGAATCCTGCAGAAGATACCTATGCTTCAGAGCAGGCTGCATGCACTACCAGTTTTCTGCACTGCCCTTTGGCTTATCTACTGCGCCCAGGGTATGCACAAAGCGCCTAGCTCCAGTCATTGCATTTTGCAGGCAAAGAAATATTCAGATATACCCATACCTGGACGATTGTCTAATTCAAGCAGAAAGCCAGGACATACTATTAAATCATCTGGCATTTGTAAAGAAATTGCTAATGTCTCTGGGGTACACCTTAAACGAAACAAAATCACATCTTGTACCCTGCCAACAAATTGTATTCCTGGGAGCAAGCTTGAATACAACTTCCCAGATGACCTACCTCACACCAGAGAAACAAGTTCATTTGACAGTCTTCTTCAAACTACTGGCCACAAAGACCCAGCTATCTGCAAGGAAAATACTGCAAGCCCTGGGGTTCATGGCCTCCTGCATTCTACTAATTTCATATGTAAGACTGCATATGAGGAAACTACAATGATATCTAAAAAGCCTATGGTGTCAATATTCTCAGGATCTAGAATCAATGATTCCTATCATACCTTGTCTACAGACAGAGTTCCTTTGGTGGGCAGAGGCCTGCCACCAAAACAAGGGACTGCCATTCACTCTACCCCCTGCCGCCCAAACCCTAACAACAGACGCATCAGATTATGCATGGGGGGCTCACTTGGCAGGGCAGTGCATTCAGGGGAAATGGAACCCAAATCAAATGCACCAGCATATCAATCAAAAAGAAATGTTAGCTGTACAGAATGCTGTGACAGCCTTCAAGGACCACATTCTTCCAGGACAATTATTGGTAAAGACGGACAACACCACTGTTATGTGGTACATAAACATGCAGGGGGAACCCATTCATACCCTGTCTGGAGACTAGCCATGGCTCTGTGGAACACAGCCGTGAGCTACCAAGTGCAACTACAGGCTCAGTTCCTGCCAGGAAAGCTAAATACACTGGCAGATGACCTAAGCAGAAATCTCATGGACCCACATGAGTGGAAACTGGAACCAAAGATATTCAACATGTTGAGAAACAAATGGGGGATCCCAGAGACAGACCTGTTTGCCTCCCCCCAGAACTACCAATTGGACAAATTCTGCACAAGGACTCCCCACAAACAAGCTTGGAAAGTGGATGCCCTGTCCTTCACCTGGAAAAACCTATCGGTTTATGCCTTTCCCCCTCTGCCTCTCCTCTCCAAGGTACTATTAAAGATCAAACAGGACAAACCAAGGACAATACTGATTGCACCAGACTGGCCACACCAACACTGGTACCCTCTCTTGTGCAGTGTGTCACTGCTGCCACCATGGCACCTGCCTCACACCCCTGCCCTGCTGTCCCAGTAGGAGGGCCAGATTCTGCACCCACAACTTCAAACCCTGAACTTGGCAGCCTGGCTAATTACCTGATCTCTCCATTACCATCCCTCAGTAAGCAAGTGATGGATATTCTGGAGGCAAGGAGGCCTAGTACTAGAAAATCCTATGCTGAAAAATGTAAAAGATTAGGTTCCTGGAGCCAAACTCGGGATGGGCACAGCAGCGTCCAGTTTACCCCATACTCTTCAATACTTAACTGAGATGCTTCACAAGGGCCTTTCCTTTTCCTCCATCAAAATTCATGTCTCAGCCATTTCAGCTCATTACAATACAGAACCACCCCTCTTCTCTCATCCACTGCTGAAGCAATTCCTCAGAGGGGCCAGAAACTTAAGACCACCCAGGAGAGCCCCTTCTCCAGCCCTGGGACCTTAACTTTGTATTGGAAAATCTCACTCTACCTCCCTTTGAGCCAGCTGCAAATGCAGAGTTGAAATTCCTTTCCTGGAAAACAGCCTTCCTTCTAGCCATCACGTCAGCAAGAAGGGTGTCTGAATTACAGGCCCTCATGGCAGTGGGGCCTGTCATCATCTTTCATGCTGATAGGGTGTCCCTCTGGACCAATCCCTTCTTCATGCCCAAGGTGGTATCCAGTGTGGCCCTTAAT
The DNA here is from genome assembly GCF_019279795.1 of Protopterus annectens. Taxonomy (NCBI): domain Eukaryota; kingdom Metazoa; phylum Chordata; order Ceratodontiformes; family Protopteridae; genus Protopterus; species Protopterus annectens. Next base: position 1,723,862,131 of record NC_056726.1, read on the forward strand.
CAGTCCATTCATTTGCCAACCTTCTTCTCTAATCCACAGAACAAACGGGAACGAATACTGCACTCCTTGGACATGCACAGACAACTTAGATTTTACTTGGACAGGACTAAGCCTCTCAGGAAATACGAACAGCTGTTGGTTGCTTTTGCTGCAGGGGCAGAGGGGAAGGCCATTTCAAAGCAAACTATTTCTGAGTGGCTAGGCCATTGCATTCATTTCTGCTATAAGCACCATGGAAAACCTACCTCACAGGGGATAAGACCACATTCAACCAGGGCTGAATCTACTTCTACAGCCTTTCTCAGAGGTGACCCTACTAGGGACATCCTAGAAGCTGCTACCTGGAGTTCTGTACATTTATTTATTTATTTATATTTTTATTTCAGTTTGATTACCGGGGAAGTCCACTGGGCCAAGAAGAACCCATTTTCAGTGGAGGCCCGGGGAGAAGAGCTCCAAAGGCAGTACAACCAATACAATGTTTAAGAAGAATACAAAAGATAATACAAACAGCAAGAAAACAAAGTAAGACACTGCAAATTCAAATTTACAATAGAATGTACACACAGTAAGAACATTTTAAAATGCATATTTACAATAGAATGTGGACACAGTGAGAACATTGAAAATGCAAATTTACAATACACTGCAAGAATTCATAGGACACAGCAAAAGTTAAAAATTAGTAGAATTATTTTTTTTTTTTTTGCTAACTATTCAATATTGTCATCCATACAGTGAAGTTAGAGCCTGCTAAAAACATAGCTAGAGTTTGAGTGTATAAAGGTGCAGGAGTACAGGGGCTTAGTCTAGGGGAACTTTGGGATTAAGTAGGGTGAAAGCAAGAACATTTCCATTTTGAAGACAGGTGTAAGAAAAGTTGGGTTTTGAAGTAGTCTGAGTTAGGTATGGTTCTAAGAGAAGGAGGGAGAGAGTTCCATTTCCTACCTAGAGAGAAGGATAGAAGATGTTGACCAGCGGGATGTTTTGGTCTGGGGATAGAGATTAGATTTTGGTGTTCAGATCTTAGAGATCGGTTGGGAATGTAAGGGGGGAGGATGTTGGATAGAGCAGGGCATTTTTCTGGGTAGAATATTAATTTATGAGTGGTTGTTAGTTGGAGATAGTCAAGGTGGTTTGGGAGTTCTAGCCAGTTTAAAGATTGAAGGGAGAGGCAGTGCTGGGTTGAGTTTTTGGATTTGGTGGTGAATTTAGAGATTTTGTTATAGCAAGCTTCAAGTTTAGAGGTGAGGGAGGCAGACAGGTTAGTTAGGAGAGGGGCTCCATAAAGTAGAGAGGGTAGGAGGAAGCAGGTAGCTAAGGTTTGCCTGGAGGATTTGGAAAGAAATAGATTATTCCTGTAGAGCATGCCTAGTGTTTGGTGGTTTTTTTTATATTTTGTTAAATGTGGAGGTCAGATTTAAGATGTTCGTCTATGGTTATGCCAAGGAGTTTAGCGTAGGGGACCACTTCAGTAGGAGTGTTAGCTTGGCTGAGGATGTTGAAAGAGTTTTTGTCCAAGGAAGAAGTCTTGGAAGGGAGGAAAATTAGTATTTTGGATTTATTGGAGTTGAGGGAGAGGTGGTTTTGGTGCATCCAGTTTTCTGTAGTGGAAAAAGCTGTTTGCGTTTTAGAGAGAAGTTCAGTAAAGCTGGGGGTGGCACAGACTAAGGTAGAGTCATCAGCGTACTGGATGACTGTAGTGTCAGGGAGAGCAGTGTGAAGGTTGTTTATGAAGATGTTGAAAAGTAAGGGACCGAGAATGGATCCCTGAGGAACGCCAGTAGGAGTAGGTAAGAAGGAGGAGGTAGAGTTCTTCCATCTGACAGCCTGGGATCTGTCAGAGAGGTAGCTGGAGAACCAGGCAAGAGTATTAGTGGAAAGATTAAGGTTGGAGAGGTGGCAGAGTAGATGTGAATGGGAGATGGTATCAAAGGCTTTAGAGAGGTCCAGCAGAACAGTGGATACTAGAAGTCCGGAATCTCTGGCTTGATTAACTGTTTCTAAGAAGGAAAGTAGGGCAGTTATAGTGCTGTGGCCTGGACGGAAACCGTGTTGGGTGGGTGTAAGTAGCTGATTCTCTGTTAAGTAGGGTAAGAGTTGGCGGTGGACACATTTCTCTAGAATTTTGGATATAGGAGAGAGTAGGGCTATAGGGCAGAAGTTAGAAGTAGAGTTGTTTTTACCTCCTTTATGAAGTGGTAGAATGTAGGCAGAATGCCAGAGTTTGGGAACGTATGACTCTTTTAAGGATCTGTTAATCAGGATGCTAATTGGAAGAGCTATTCCTTCGGATGCGTGTTTGAGGAAGGAGGGCGGAATGTTGTCGGGGGCGTTGGAACAAGGTTTTAGTTTGGTTAAGAGCTTTTTTATGAAAGTTGTGGAAACTGGTTTGAGTTGAAACATAGGGTGACAGTCCTTTGGAGAGTTTAGGAAGTTGGAAGGGTTGTTGCCAGGGAATGTTTTGGTTAGTTTGGCTATAGAGTCAGTAAAGAAAGTGTTGAAGAGTGAGCTTAGTTCATTGTCAGTTAAACTAGGGTCAGGGCAGGGGTTATTTTGTGACCCAGGATGGAGAAGAGAGTTAACAGATTTCCAGAAGTGTTTGGGGTTGTTAAGATTAGTAGACTGAAGTTTGTTGTAGTAGTTTTTTTTGTCTCTGATGATTAGTTTTTTTACTTGGTTGCAGAGTTGGGTATATTGGAGCAAGGCAGAAGGCTGTTTGCTTTTCTGATAAAGCTTCCAAGATTTGTCTCTGAGTTGCATGGTTTGTTTAGTCTCTTTGGTCAGCCAAGGAGCAGAATTGGCTTTGATTCGTTTATTTCTAAGGGGGGCTAGAGAGTTGAGAGTATTTAGGAAGATGGAGTTAAAATGTTCTACGGCATTGTCGAGGGACAGAGTTTGAAGGATTTGCCAGTTGATTTCTTTGAATATGTTGGAGAAGATTGTGGGGTTGAAGTTGCTAAGGTTACGAGTTTGGATATAATGATGTAGGAATTGAGAGGGGTTAGCTGAGCGATGAATGAAGGCAGGTAGATGGTCACTAAAGGAGTCAGGGATAGTTCCTGATAGAGAGATTTTGTTAGGATGGGAGACTAAAATCCAATCTATGATGGAGCCAGGGGGGTGTTTTTTGTTGGGCCTGGTTGTAGAATGGATTAATTGAGAGAAGTTGAAAAGGTTTATAGCTAGGGTGGGGGAAGGTGTGTTGATTTTGCTCCAATCAATGTTGACGTCACCTAGAATAAATGTTTCATATTTTATTTCAGATGAGGCCCAGTGGAGAATATTCTCTAGGGTAGAGATGTTGTCGCCAGGGGAGATGTATAAAGAAATGATACAGATATTTTTAAGTTTATTGAGTTTGAGCAGACAAGCAGTTATTTCAGTATTTTTGAATAGAGGGGTTGAGATTTGCAGGGGGATTATGGAGAGAAGGTTAGAGTAGATAATGGCAGAGCCTCCACCTTTTTTGTTTAGTCGGTCACTCCTGAGGATGTTGAAGGCAGGAGGAAGGATTTCTGAATCAGAGATATGGGGTTTTAGCCAGGTCTCAGAGATGGCTAAGATGTCAGGTTGGTTGTGGTTAATCCAGGCGTGAACATGGTGAAGTTTGTTGTTTAGGCTTTGGGCATTAATAGTGAAGACCTTAAGGGTGGTAGGAGAGGTCTTAGGAGTAGAAGGAGTGGGAGGGAGAGGTGTATTTGAAGTGTGGGAGGAGGGAGAAGGAGGGAAGGAGTTGTTTGTACTGAGGCAGGGGCCAGGATTAGGGTGGATGTCTCCAGATAAGGCTAGGAAATTATATGGGAAAACTTTAAGTCTTTTAAGTTTGGAGAGTAAGAAGTTGTTTGGGGTTGGTGGAAATGTAAGATGGAGGATTTTTGTAGAGGAGGAGAGTATTTTGGGATGGAAGAGGTGTAGTAGGTTTATTGGGATAAGGCAGGGGGAAATGGAGTGGAAGTGAGTGAGTGAAGGAGGATGTGGGTGGGAGAAAGTGAGGGTGTGAAAAGTAGCCAGGTAAGGTTGAGTTATTGAGCAGTAAGAAGTAGCGTGATAGAGAGGAAGAAGACAAATGAGAAGAGAGAAGGGAAATCTGAGGGAAATGAGAGTTTGGGAGAACATGATTGAATGGGTGGGGTAAGGGATGAAGAAAAGATGTAGTTGGAATAGTGTGAGTTAGGAGAGAAATGAGAGAAGAGTGGAAGGAAGATATCAAGTAGGAGAGGAGAGTGTAGGGTTAAGTGTAGTGAGAAGTGGGAGGGGTAAGAGAGGTTGGAGAAAAGAAAGGAGGGTTTAGATTGGTTAATTAAAGTAGGAAGTGGTGGGGGAGGGAAAGAGTCTAATTGGTGGAAAAGAATGTAGGGTGAAGTTGGTGATGTATAAATGTGGGTGGGATTTGGGGGCAGGGTAGGGGAGCGGAGTGAGCCCGAAGGGCGAACGGAGCGGGAAGAGCCAGAGGAGGTGAGAAATGCAGAAGACAACCAGTTACAAGAGAGTATTTAGAAGGTAAGTTTAACAAGTTTATCAGAGTTGTGAAGGTAAGAAATGTAGGTGAAGGAGAGGAGGGAGGGTACTGAGATGAGCAGAGAAATTGGGTTAGAGGGTAAAATGCTAAGGAGAAGGACAGAGGGAGAGGAAGAGACTTCAGACAGGGAGGAGAGGAGGGCTGAGTAAAGGAAAGGAAGGCTGAGAGTTCTGGGCAGCAGAGAGGGGGAGAGCAGAGGAAAGGTGGTAGAGGTCTGTAGAAGGGGAGATACGGAAGGAAAGGGGAACAAATAATGAGTGCAGTAGGAGGTAGTGGCTGCTGGCTAGTCTGGCAGGGAAGCGTACTGCGACCTAGTAGTACCAACTAATCAATAGTGCAGAGTTACAACAGTACACATACTTTCTTGGAATCTTGTGGAGGGAGGACTCAGGGAACAGAAGGCCTTACAATTTCAGATTAAGTTCGTTGGAGTAGGCTCTCGGTTATACAGTACAGGAGGTTATATTCAGCAGATTAGGGCAGGGTGGGCAGGGGCCCAAGTTTCTTGGAATCTTGTGGAGGGAGGACTCAGAGAACAGAAGGCCTTACAATTTCAGGTTAAGCTCGTTGGAGTAGGCTCTCGGTTAGACAGTACAGGAGGTTATATTCAGCAGATTAGGGAAGGGTGGGCAGGGGCCCAAGTTTCTTGGAATCTTGTGGAGGGAGGACTCAGGGAACAGAAGGCCTTACAATTTCAGATGTTAAGTTGTCAATCTCGCCTTCATTCTTGCTTGATGGGTTCGGAGCCGATCCCTCGGCTCCGACTCGGCACTTGCTTTAGCTCGAGAACTCCTTTTACCAGCTCGAGGCAGCCCCATATCCCATGATGCAAGGCAGGAAGTACCCAGATCTCGTTTGCCGCTTGGGAGGTCTTCTTTACCAGCTCCTGGTAAGTAATTCACTTTTGTGACATTTAAGCCCCTTTTACTTAAAAACCTTTATTTTTGATAGTTTAACTTTAAACTTAACTTTTCTGACAGAAATCCCTGTCTCTTTTAAATTTTTAGTCAGTTAATTTCCTTTCCCATCCCCTGTTAGGTGTGTGTGTGTTGGTTTATTTTACTAAATACCCTTTTGGGATTAATTTAATTTAATTGGACTGGTGTGTGTGTGTTTTTGGGCACCATGTCTAAAGAGAGGGTTTCAGGTTTTAAGAAGTGTGACTCGTGCTGTCAGAAGATGTCTCTGACAGATGGTCACACTTCTTGCCTGTACTGTTTAGGCCCTCTTCACCTGCAGGACTCCTGTGCTATTTGTCACTCCTTCAGCCAGAGAGTCCTGCAGGAGAGAAGGAATAAGTTGATTCTGAGGGGTCTTCTTAAGCCGGAGGGCTCTCCGCTAAGTCGGCCCCACAAAATCAACAAAATCTGCCAAGACCCAGGCTTCTGTTTCTAAGCCTGTGGCCTCGGCCCGACTCGTATAGAGTCGAGATCGGCCCGCTGGAACCGATTCTGGATCTACTAAGCCTTCGGCGCCGATGGCTATCGGTGCCGAATCTGCTTTGACCACTGTGGGTCGGTTCCGACCGCTCCGACACCCACGCACGGCATCGGTGTCGGCCCGATCGGCTCCGACACCCATGTGGCACAGGCATCGGTGTCGGCCCGATCGCTCCGACACCGTTATTTGGTGGCTGTATCGGCTCGGCTGGAGCCGATACATCGAGCGTTCTGCCGGCTCCGAGAAATCGGTGCCGACAGGATCAATAATATCGGCCCGATGACCCATTCCAGGAAGAGGTCGAGGTCTCCTTCCTTGGAGCCGATACTTCGGCCCGCCTCCCTCTTCTATCGGAGCGGAGCCATCGGAGCCGATCTTCAAGGTCATCCAGGTTGTCAGACCATGACCTAGAGAGAGTGGTCAGTAGATTGCTCAAGTCACAGGTACTGGCCCAAATGCTACACAGTCCGTCTCAGCAGACGACTGTTGGTCCACACCCCGTTACAGTTCCTCCTTCAACTCTACCCCAGAGTTTGGAGTTGGAGTCTTCGGCAGGGTTACTGCTACGGCTGGAGGACGGATACCCCTTCTGTTCCTTCAGCCCCTACTCTTATCTCCTCTTCCTTAGAGGGATTCGGTGGTCGGGCTTCCATGGTCTCCTCCGAGGGGGTGAGTGGCATCGGACCCTTGTCCGAACCCGCTCTTCCCCTTGGAGCCTCGGCCTTGGTGGGCTCGGCTCCGACATCTGCCTCGGAGGCTTCCCTTCGTGGCCCCTGGAGTTCCTAGCTCTTCGGAGCGGGGTCTCTCGGACCTGCCTGGGAGGGGAGCATTCGAGGTGATGACCTAGTCAGCAGTCTCTTCCCGTAGCTCCTCCCTCTATTGTACCTGTTGACATCTCTGCCACTTCTCTTGCTACAGGACCCAGAGATCCTCCGCCTCAGGTTTCCCCATTGGGAATTTCCCCCTCTTCCGAGGATTCTCCTGATGTTTCGGGAGATCCTCCTAGGAAGAGGACTTGTAAGAGGAAGCATGTAGACTCCCCTGAGTCTGTCACTTCGGATACTGACTTTGATGAGTCAGAGGGATCCCCTAGATCCTCTCTGAGGATGTCTCCTTCTCAGACATCCTAGAACTTCTGAAACAGAGGGAAACTGGCCTCCAACAATCCCTCTGAGGATGAGTCAGTATACCTAGAGGCGTTTGGATCTCGGCCCTCCACCTCCTGGGTGTCTCCGCCTTCGACCCCTTATGCAGGTTATAGCACGAAGGCGTGGACAGCTCCTGACTCTGTAGAGCCAGTCCCTAGGAGGCCTTCTAAATTTATAACTGCCCCTAGTGACAAACAATTCCTTACAAAGGGTGTCCCCGCTGATGCCATGGTGGTGGCTGCGGCCACCAAAAAGGAACTTGCAGATCCTTCCGTGCCCGCCCATCCTCCTAATAAGGACTCTAGGACCATGGATAGGTACGGCAAGCGGATGTTTTCCTCAGCGACCTTTGCTATGCTCGCTGAATTATCTTTGTCACTTCACCAGACTCCAGAGAGATATCCTGAAGGAGCTGGGAGAAGTAGTTCAGGATCCTACAGCTGCAGGGGCCCAAGAAAAGATTGCTTCGCAGCTAGGAACCCTCAATTCCATTGCTAACTCCTCCATGCGGCTAATATCTTATGCTGCTGATGGAGTTTAGTAGAGCCGCAGGCACAGGTGTGGCTCTTAGACGCCAAGCCTGGATGCGGCTATGTGATTTTATGGATCCCTTTAAGCGCCCTTCACAAATTCTCCCTTTGATGGGTCAGCTTTGTTTGGCCCTCAGGTGAAGGAAACCTTGACCAGGTGTGAGCAGGACGGCAAGACTCTTTCTGCTGTTGGAGTCCGTTTTTCCACCCCTTCTAGGCCTTATCCCAAAGGACAGAAGGGTGGGAAGATGTGGTTCCGTAAATCCCAAGGAGTCACGCCGGATTCACGTGGTCAGTTTACCCCTAGAGGCAGAGGGGGTAACAACAACAGACGCCGCTCTAGAGGCAGAGGGGGTCCGAAGAATCAGGGCAACAGGGAGTCTCTTCCTGAAAAGCCTTTTCAGCATCCCTGAGGTGTTGCCCGGCTGTCCCTCCTTGGAGGCAGTCGGGGGAAGATTATCACTGTACCCAGAAGCCTGGCATTCCCTCACTCAAGACAGATGGGTACAGTCGATCATATCCAAGGGTTACATAATTCCTTTCGAGGAAAGTCCCTTCCCTCAAGTTCCCTTCCAGATGTACCACCCGGTCTAAGGGACATTGCAGAGTTAGAGATCGCAAAACTACTGCAAAAAAGAGCCATTCAGCCAGTCACAATAGACCATTCAGAGCCCGGAATCTACTCAAGGTTCTTTTGGTCCCCAAAAGACGGGAGACTGGAGACCAATATTGATCTCAGCAGACTCAACAAGTCTGTCAGGAAGACAAGATTCAATGGTCACTCTTCAGTCAATTCTGCCCTTCTTACAGAAGGACAACTGGATGTGCTCAATAGATCTTCAGGATGCGTACTATCACATCAAAATTCACAGACGCTCCAGGAGATTTCTCCGCCGGCTGGGGTCCAGTCATTTCCAGTTCAGAGCCCTGCCCTTTGGTCTCACTACAGCCCCCAGAGTGTTCACCAAATGCATGGCAGTGGTCACGGCTCACCTGAGACGCCAAGGATTCCAGGTGTTTCCGTATCTCGACGACTGGCTCCTGTCAGCCACCACCAGGCATCAGCTTATACAAGCCAGGGATTACACAATAGACCTTTGTTCTCATTTGGGCATCTCAGTCAACTACGAAAAGTCATCCTTATCGCCCTGCCAGTCTATTACCTTCATAGGCGCAAACTTAAACACTGTTCGGATGTCAGCTACCCTTACAGAACAAAGAGTTTCAGACATTCAGACTCATGTCAGGATCATTCTGGCCAGCAAAAGGTACAGGCCAGAATGGTTCTAAAGGTATTAGGTCTTATGGCTGCGCCATCACTCTTCTTCCCTGGCTCGATTCTACATGCCTCCTTCAGTGGATGCTGTTCACACAGTGGTCATACCAGCAACTCCCAATGCGTCACCAGATTCTGGTGACACAAACATGCAAAGAACATCTTGCTTGGTGGATCACATCGCCTCAGGTTCACCAAGGCAGGTGCTTTGTACCTCCGTCCCCGATAGCCACTGTCACCACGGATGCCTCCCTGATCGGGGGGGGGTCATTATCAGGGCAGGATGGTTCATGGGACGTGGCAACCGCTCGAGTACCATCTGCACATAAATGTCCTGGAGATGAGAGCAGTGCTTTTAACGTTGCAAGCCCTCAACGACTTTCTTCCCGTAGGGACAATTGCAGTCCACACAGACAACATGTCTGTAGTTTGGTATATCAACAAACAGGGCGGAACCAAGTCCTACCCCTTGTGTCGAGAAGCGCTCAGACTATGGCAATGGGCGATCTCCTCTCATCGGTTTCTGGTAGCAACGCATATCCCTGGGAAAACCAACATTATAGCGGACAGATTGAGCAGAGCTATTCTCATGCCTCACGAGTGGTCTCTCAAGCAATCCATAGCGGAAGAGATTTTTCTGGAATGGGGTCGCCCATGTTGCGATCTTTTGCTACTCCCCAAAACAGCAAATGTCCAGACTTCTTCAGCCTCTTCCTCTATCAGGCCATCCCCCAGAGACGCTCTGACCCAGGATTGGCCCCAGGGACTTCTTTATGCCTTCCTCCATTTCCTCTGATCCCTCAGGTGATCCAGAAAGCTACCGCTTTGAGAGCCAAATTGATTCTCATTGCCCCTTACTGGCCTCGACAAGTTTGGTTCCTGCTCCTCCATCGCCACCTTTTGGTGCAGCCGTGGCATCTGGACCCAGTGCCAGATCTACTGATTCACCAATCCGTCAGCTGCACCGGTCAATCCCTTCTCTCAACCTCACAGCATGGTTGCTCCACTTCCTTCCTTAGCCAGGCTTCCTTTGATCTCTAACCCAGTTAGAGACATCATAGTAGCTTCACTAAAATCCTCTACCAGGAGGATTTACACAAGCAAATGGTAACGTTTCTCTTATTGGGCTAAGGCCCAAAATATTGATCCTTTTACTGCCCCAGTTCAGGCAGTTCTGGACTTCTTAGCAGAGATTTTCCATGCAGGCTCCTCTTCTTCCACAGTCAGAGTTCAGTTGGCTGCTATTTCTAATTTTCATGTCGGGATAGCAGATCATAATATTATGTCCCATAGACTCTGCAGGGCCTTTTTGAAAGGGATTTTCCTACTAAAGCCTCCAATCAGGAATCCTCCTCCTCAGTGGGATTTAAATTTAGTGCTGACATCCTTGATTCTTCCCCCCTTTGAGCCAGCTGTTTCTTGTTCCCTGAAATATCTTTCTTGGAAAACTTTATTCCTAGTGGCTATTACATCTGCCAGGAGGGTGTCTGAACTTCATGCTTTTCGGTTCGACCCCCCTATTTGATTTTTCACAAAGACAGAGTATCTTTGAGAACTAATCCATCCTTTTTACCTAAGGTCGCTTCAAAACAATCTGAATCAATCTATTGATCTCCTGTATTTTTTCCCAACTATTCAGATAGAGCCGAAGAAAAGCTACATTATGTTGATGTCCAGCGTCAGGTTAGATATTATTTGGACAGAACAAAAATTTAGAAAATCTGATCAACTTTTTGTTTCCTATGCGGATAATAAAATGGCCTTCCTGTTTCTAAAGTGACTTTGTCCAGATGGCTTTCTTCGGTCATCACTGAAATTTATACGATCAGGGGAAAACAGCTGTGCTCAAAACCTAAAGCACATTCAACTAGGAGTTTAGCTACTTCTACAGCTTTTCAAGCTAGACTGCCTTTAGACACTATTTGTGCAGCGCCACTTGGGCCACTCCTCACACTTTTGTTTCCCATTACAAATTGGACTTGGCCTCCAGGGACAGAGCCAGTTTTGGCTCTACAGTCCTCAAGAGTTTGTTCCATTGAGCCACCCAGGATAGAGGTGCTAGGACGGTCCCATCAAGCAAGAATGAAGGCGAGATTGACAACTTAACATTAAGAAGTTATGTACCTACCATAACGTTCCATGTTAGTTGTCTTCTCTCGCCTTCTTTCTTGCGCCCCTCCCTCCTTCCCCCTGGCCTGGACAGACCTTGTATAAGAAACTATAATGCTAAAGACCATTTAGACCTGGTCCTTTTTCCATTTGTAAGTTTCTTCTTCCTTTGGGAAGTATTGTTTATGCTTGGTGTTATTGCCCTTTTGTCAACAAACGAGATCTGGGTACTTCCTGCCTTGCATCATGGGATATGGGGCTGCCTCGAGCTGGTAAAAGGAGTTCTCGAGCTAAAGCAAGTGCCGAGTCGGAGCCGAGGGATCGGCTCCGAACCCATCAAGCAAGAAAGAAGGCGAGAGAAGACAACTAACATGGAACGTTATGGTAGGTACATAACTTCTTAGTTAAGTTCGTTGGAGTAGGCTCTCGGTTAGACAGTACAGGAGGTTATATTCAGCAGATTAGGGCAGGGTGGGCAGGGGCCTTCACCAAGCATTAACCTTTGCCAATTTTTTCTAAATCCAGAGCTGGCTTTGCCACTGGAGTGTTGCACGGCCTTATAGCTGGTCCTAATGCTGTCTAATTACCTCCTCCCATCCTTAGCTTTGGGAATCTACCCAAATGTGATGACTGCAAAAGTGAAACATGAAGAACATAGTACACTTACCATAAATGTAGATGTTCGAGTGTATTCACTGTTGCAGTCCTGGTTACCCTCCCTCCAGCCCCCTGACTTCTATTGACTATACCTCTATTCTTGTTTACTATGCTTAAAGCTTTTTGGTGTATTTGCTTTTTTGTTGGGGGTGTAACCTTGTATATAATTGCATCCCATTATGGGGGCACCTGACTTCTGTGGCAAGAAGAACTGATGTAATGGCATCGGCTGCATGCTTTATATCCCTGACTACCTGACGTCATGGAATATGAGACAGCAACCGACGCAGGACCCAAGACTTTGATAATCAGGCCTACTGAAGGCTACTGCAAGCAGATAACCCAAATGTGATGACTGCAATAGTGAATACACTCGAACATCTACATTTATGGTAAGTGTACACAACTGTACTTTCTTTCTTTTTAGATTCTTATTCAGAATCTGATGTTCAGGAAGTAAGCTTGGATTATGTCCCACAGGTTTCTACATTGGAAAACTGAGAATCTGAGTATGAAGAAAATAAATCTAGCTGAAGATTTATCCTCTTCTGATACCTTTGGCTGAATTTTAGAATTATTGAAGTGGGAACAAAAAGAAATGTCTAAGACCCAGGATTGATGCCATGAGTTTTACAAGTAAATTTCCTCACCCAGTGGCTATCCCATCAGTTTTAGTAGTCTTAGAGGATGCTGTCACTGCAGCCAGCAGATGTTTTTAAACACCTTTATTGAATTATCACTTGTGACATGGGCAAACTTACATTTATATAAAAGTAATCAAACCATATTAACAAGTTCACATTTACAAACATTGTACATCATGTCGTGTTGGTAATACATCATATAATCTAAGTAACATCACAAAAATTATTAATTTCCTGTCTTATCTTAAATCTCATTTCTCCTCCAAAACATCTGTCTGCATGTATTGTTCCCCGTTTCCATTTTTTCCTGTCGAATTTACTGCTACTTTTTTTTAAAGATCCTATTTCCTGTTCTTTTATCTTTGTTACAACATTCACTACTTCAAGTATAGTTGATTTAGATTTTGATTTCCATTTTCTAGTATTTGCTTTTTTTGGCAGCCACCAAAATTAAACTTAAGAAGGCCTTACTATGTCTAGGCAATGTATCCCAGCTGAAAAAATTATTTCCTTTGCAAAGTGCTAAAGAGACAATAAGGGAGTACCTGGATAATATGCTTGAGTTTAAACTACTCTTAAGCAACTGTGTTTTGATGATAAGCAACAGAAAGTAGAAAGAGTTACCGCCAAACATAGGGAGCCTCTAACAAGAAAAAATAACTAGAGATTCTGTAAAGGTATTAGAGATATTTCAGAAATTTTATGAACATTTGGTACTTAGGTATTATCGCAACCAGATTTTCGCGATAATAGCGCTTGCTTCCCAATGCGGAAATCTAAAAAGAAATGTATGTAAAATCACACTGACAATGTCAACTTCATCTAAAAACATTGTTTAGGTAGCAAAAACATTATAAATTTAAAGGAATGAGTGCTTGTTTCAAGCTATGCTGTTTTCCAACATCTTGTCACTGTAAATACATTTTACACAGCCGCTATGTGTAATACACGTTCCATATCCCCAGCCGCGAGCCTGTAAATGTTGTCAGAGTTATACTTCAGATTAGTAAAGACGATCTATGTTGATATTCATTGGTAGTGAACTAACCCCAAAAAACAACCTTTATAAATACAATGCGTTTGTGGGATCTACCTAAGACAGAAAAGGAATCAATAGCACTTTTCCAGCAAAATGGCATTATATCAACAAGTAAAGAATGCTGTTCCGGACATTCAATGACATTATACTATGGGAAGCAGATTTTTTTGGAAATGCAATACAGAAAAATGTTACCAATACATAGGAGTTCGAGTGAGTAATTTCTTTGAAGGAAGTAAAATTAATTTTACCACCGCTGTCCGCTTCATTTATTGTTGAGCAAAGCAGATGACATCTATAAGTTTCTGTCAGGAAGAACTGGACATGGCTGACAAGACAGTCATAGACTGGAGTAACTACTTACGTGATGTCTGTGTCTTAGAAATGGAGAAAAAGGACAAGAAAGAAATCGGAGGGCCAGGGTGTATTGTGGAAATAGACAAGACTCTTTTTACTAGACGTAAAAGTAATGCTGGCTGTATTCTCCCTCAACAGTGGGTATTTGGAGGGATATGTAGGGAAACAAGAGAGACTGTTCTTGTAAAAGTTCCTGATAGAACAGCCGTAACATTATTTAATAAAATCAAAGAATACATTAAACAGGGCACTACTGTTTATTCAGATTCATGGCGGGCATATCAAACTCAACAACTAGAAGAAGCTGGTTTCAGTCATGAAAAAGTAAACCATAGCTACAACTTTGTAGCTCCAAACACAGGAGTGCATACACAACACATAGAGAGAATGTGGGGATCAGGTAAGTGGAGAAACAAAAAACAGAGAGGCACTGCAAGACACCATTTGGACTCCTACCTAATTGAATATATCTGGCGTGAAACACAGCTTGCACTAAAGAAAGACTTATTTGATGCAATCTTGACAGCACAGTAGCAGACAATTTCTCTCCATACAAAAAGTGTAACCCAGCAAGTGAACTATCTACAAGTGAACCATCTACAAGTATGCTTCCTTAATCAGCGATAAAATATTTACAAATATGTTGCTCAAAAACATCCGGAAGACATCCACATGAATACTATGCAAAACATCCACAAAACATTGCAACAACAACTGCTATCCCCCCCAAAAAATCAGTTTCTGTCAAATACTATAAGAATGCTCTTCGTAACTTTAGCCTCCGTTGCCAAGACCTTCATCTCTGTTTGATTATTTAGATTGTTATTACCTTTAACTTCAATTATTTCATACAGTATGTCAAATAAAACTAGTTATTTACCAAAAAAATGTGTTGCTCCAGACTTCTTCTTCTCAGGAAAAAGTTTAGTATCCAATTTCGTAGTAATCCATCACGCAGTAAAAACTAACGAGCATTTCTCATGCGTCCTCAATTCACTTCTGCACTAAGACAGCAGTGTAACCAATTTTGATGTATGCAAAGCAAGTTTCACATTTCTGCGTTAATTTACGCTACTAATTTGGGACAAACTACATTGTACCCAAAGAAAACATCAAATTCTGTCTTACTTTTAGTTCCACAATCCGTTTTTGGGCCAACAAACGTATTACCGCAACCGCGAAAATCTGGTTGCGATAATACTTAAGTACCGAACATTTATATATAGCAGAGAAATGGGGAATCAAGAAAAAGCACAAATGGGAATATTTATGGAGACATAGGTATACTAACATTAGAAGTTGATGAGGCTCAACAACCAACAGTTAAGATAGGAGAAGAGGAGATAAATATAGTGATGTATAACCAATCTACAGGAAAGTCACCAGGAATAGATGAGATAAATATGGTGATCTATAACCAATCTACAAGAAAGTTACCAGGAATAGATATTATTGTGGTGGAAGTTTGGAACTTAGGGAAGAAAGTGATAAAGATCTGGAGGGTTTTGTTTAACAGTATTTTAATAGGAGGGGAGCCACCACATTCCTGGAACAAAAGCTGTGTTGGCTGTAATACCTAATGACAGTAATGACCCATCTGATCCAGCTTCATGTAGGCCCATGTCAATTTTAAACCATGATTTTAAAGCATTTATGTCTACTATGGCTAAAAGAATGGCAAAGGTGATGCCAAAATTGATAAATGTGGACCAGTGTGGTTTTGTGGAGAGGAAGCAAACATTTGACAACATCAATAAAATGATTATCCAGTGGGAAGCAAAATGTAAGAAAATACCGCTGTTATTATTAGGTTTTTATGCAGAGAAAGCATTCAACAGAGTAAACTTGGATTTTATGAGTATGACATTAGAAGCATTTGCATGTCCTGATGCAATAATAAGGTCACTTAGAAGGATATATGAGGGTTCGGAGGCAAAAAATCTAACTGGGTGGGTTCCTCTCTGTCTGAACAGAGGAACCAGACAAGAGTGTCCTCTTTCTCATTTATTTGCATTATATTTAGAACCACTGACAAAGAAAATAAGGGACTCAAAAATTCAAGGATGTAATTGGTATGGTATTCAAGAAGAGTTGGCTTTATTTGCAAGTGATATTATTTTGTATCTGATGGAACCAGAAGGGAACATCTCAGTGTTGTGGAATATTCTGAGACAGTTGAGTTTTTTGGTATATAAAATTAATGAACATAAAACAAAGGCTAAAGATGTAAACTATGTACCCACAAATGCATTGGTCCAGCAATATCCATATTTATGGGGACATGATAAAATGAAGAATTTAGGAGCATGGATTAAAAAGGATTCAGTTGTGGCAGTTAAGGATATGTGGGAAGAGACTAAATAAAAGATAATACAAGAACTGAGCAAATGGAAGCTCTTGCCTATGGATATGGATAGCAAGATACAAGCAGTAAAAATGTTTTTATTCCCTTTAGTGTTATTCACAGGTCACACATATTTTTATCAAGCAGAGGGGAAGTTGCAGACAGTAAGTAATAAAGAGTTGAAGAATTTTAATTGAGAGGGGAAGAGAGCAAGAGTCAAGTTGGATAAGTTGATCTTCCCAACAGAACAAGGAGTTTTAAGATTTCCTGATTTGAAGGGATATTTTAGAGCTACACAATAAAGATTCATAAAAAATACAAGCAGAAAGCTACAATTCAAAGTGGAAAGGGATGATGGTGAATCCAGGATAATTCAAGAAATAAGAAAAGAATGGGATTTTGGATGCAGATCCTTAAGGAGAATAATAAGAAACATACAGAATATTATGTTCATAAAGTACAGAAAGTGTGCTAAGAACTAAGCCAACACAGGAATGGAGAAAGGAGATTGTGAATATAGGAATGACTGAAACTTTGGGTACAGAAAATAGACAAGAGAGGGCTAGAAGTTACTGAAGTATGCTGGCAAAGGAACCAATGTATAGGGAACAAATAATTAGACAGGGAAAGGTAATCGAATGGAAGAGGTCAAGAAGACATTTGGATTGCAGCCTAGTTTTTGCCTTCCCTATCATTGATTGATGTCAGTATAGACAAAGAGAAAGGAGTAGGGGAATCCCGAATGAAAGACGTGAATTAGCTAAATTTTTAATTGAATCTAAAACAGAAGCTGCTGTTAAAAAAGGGATAATTAGTAGAGCATATAAATTACTGGATAACTATAGTAATCAATCAGAAGAGGTCAGAAAAGATTGGGAAGAGAGTTGTATCTCAACTCAAGAAAATAATTTCGTTAGTTACAGTCATTTGCTCACCCACTATTCCTGACAGTATGCCATCTGTTAACACTTACAAAACATCTGTTCCCAAATTACCTCTTTCATCCTCATCATACCTCCATTTGCCATCTACCCGAGGAAAAATTCTTTGGAGTCTGCTTGTGGTGTAAAATTATCTGTGCCAAGACTTCCATGTAAAAATCTAAATCTTCTAGATTTTGGTGCTTATTTGGGAGCCATTACTTAAGTCCTCAGACAAAGGACTGTGAAACCTCAGCCATTAGTTTGCATAGCAGCACATCTACCTTCCCCCTCATGCCCAGTTGATGTACCTCTGAGAGGCACAAGGGTGTAAAGTGCAAGCCCTTATGTCCCTCTGAGAGTGAAGCCACCCAAGGTAATGTTTTAGAGTCTATTGTTAGGAATAAAGACACTGGCATCATCATATTGGTTAATAGAGGGTGATGGTTAGCTGTCTTTCTTGGGCAGTGATGTGGGATGTAACACCGGCTGTTAGGATCCACCTTCCTGGCAAATGTGATTAAGACCTGTAAGTGGTATACCCTCTTTGTCTGTCTGTTTCTAGGTTTAGTGCCTGTAATGTCTTCAGACCTACTGGTAATTGCAGAGGAGTATTAGTTTTTGTCACATATATCATCATCTTATAACTGATTCCTTGGCACCCCAAACTTGAAATCTTAGATGTCTAAATCACCCTAAACAAGATTAATTACCGCTTTAGTGGTAGCTATGGAACACCCTATATGGGTTTGGGGGTTGGTATAAAGGTTAAGTTGTTTACCTCACAGACACATGGTACAGTGTTTGATTCTCACCTTTGAAAGGGAAATTGGCTAGGCTTAAAATGGCCCACAAGGGCAGCTAACCTAGTACTTACCTATGAACCTGTGAGCCAAATGTCTCTGTGTCCCTGTGAAATGTCTGGAGCTCGCGATTTTTGCTGCCAAGCAGTTCAGAAAATCACTTGGCTGCATATGTCGGCTGAGAAATTTAACATGGCCAAAATACTGCAGTCACTGAGTAAAGTCAGTCAGTGCAGCCACATTGCAGGTAATTTCAGTGAAATGCAGTGCAGACTTAGGATGGGGGGGTCAGTCTGTGTGTCTGCGGCAGTTTGTGTGCATGTCTGCAGGAGTATGAATGGGGACAGGTGAGTAATTGTGTCTGTCTGGGTTGTTGCAGCTGAGGGTGTTAGGTGGGGGACTGAGAGCATGGATGTGTTGAAATGTGTGTTTGTGTGCCTGAGAATGCATATGGGTGAACATCTGAATATGTCTTTGAGTCAAATTGAGTAGGAGGAGGGTGATGTTGAGTAAATATGTGTGTGAATATGTGTCTATGTGTATAAAGTCATTAGCGAAAAGCACAATGGAGGGATTCCCAGGGCCTGAGGTCGAGTCGGTCGCAAAGCAGAAGGTCAAAAAGCCAAGGCCTGAAGCTGCTGCTGCACCTCTTCATTTGGACATGTCTCCCAAGGAGACTGAGTGCTTGGAGATATGGACGGTTTCTGGTTCCAGATTGTTGGCCGACCCTGATGTTGAGGTCATATTGGATATGACCACTGGCACGTCCTCTGAGGCTGATCAGGTATCCATCCAGGATGTACAGGGGAAACTGAGGCTTGTAATAACCAAAGGCCCTAAAGGGATACCTCAGATCCTGGTGTGGGAGGAAATTCACTCAGGTATCATTGAATGTAGGCCTATGTCCAGCCCTCCAATATTACATAGGACAGACGTGCATCAAAAGAAGAAGCAAAAAAAAAAAACAGAAGTAATTCCATTCCACCTATCAAGAATGATTATGAAAACCTACCAGACACTGATATTAGAGTATAGGCAAACAGAAAGGAATAGAGGAATCTGAAGTGAAAGACCTGCTCTGGTAGAGCTTTTAGTTGAATCTGGAGCAAAAGCTTGCTGTTAAAAAAGAGGTAATTATTAGGGCATATACAGTATTGCTTGATAACTATAAGCATCAATTAGAGGAGTTTAAAAAATGAGAACAAAGACTGGAAAAGTCGTTTACAAAGGAACTGGCTTACTGACAGAAGCCAGACTGTAAAAGTAGCCGACTCCAAATCCAGCTCCAGACAAGTGACAAGTGGAGTACCTCAGGGTTCAGTCCTGGGACTGCTCTTGTTTGGCATCTACTTCTCTGAAGTACAGGCCAACACTAAGGGACTCTGGCTAACAAAGTTCGAAGATGACTGCAAACTGGGAGCCATTACTGAATCGCCAAATGATGTGGATATTCTACAAAAGGGCCTTACAGAAACAGATGCTTGGTGCCAGAGCCATGGGCTCAAGCTTAATGCCAAGAAATGTATCAATGTTCTTCGTTTCACTGTTGCAGTCATCACACTTGGGTTATCTGCCTGCAGGTAGCTCTCAGTCTGCCCGAATACCAGAGTCTTGGGATTTCTGCGTCAGATGCTGTCGCCTCTTCCATGACGTCAGGGGTATAAAACATGCAGCCAACGCCATTACATCAGCTTTTCTTGCCACGCGGGAGCCCAAAGTAAAAGCAGTTCACAAGTACCGGTTGGCCACTTCCTGAAATTTTCGTTTTTCGAGTTTCAAACCTGAAGTCTTCTAAAGCTAAGTACCCTGTTAGGGATCCTTTTTTCTTGCTCTAACCAATGTCAGAAAAAGTTAACAATTGTCTTGCCTGTGGAAAGCAAATACCTCACAGAGATTTTCATTCTTACTGCGTCACCTGTTTAGGCCCAGACCACGACGTCCCTCGCTGTCAGTTTTGTGCCTTGTTCAATGCCCGAATTATTTGTCGTCGGGCTATTTTTGTCGCTAAATTCTTTCGCTCTCGTTCACCATATTCCAAAATTACTTTGATAAGCTATCCGACTACCAATCTTCCGAAAAAACGCAAGGATAAAGACAGAGACAGACCGCATAGGTCCAAAACTGCCGACGACGCTTCTGTTAAGCTAGTCGCCAGTCCACCGGTACTCAGTGAGGCGCTTTCGCGGGCCCTGTTACCCGCTTCTGCAGATTCGCATACCTCTACTGAGACCCATTCAGAGTCCGGTATGCCGCGAGACTCTTCTTCGACTATGGAACCTCCGGATGTCTCTACCTTGGATGGGTCCGTAGCCGCTGTGCAGCCACCGGCTTCTGAGGGTGTATTCAGACCTTCCGATGTTCTTATTAAACAGACTACTTCGTTAATGACTAAAACTACCGAATTTCTCAGGCCCAGAGTTCGCACTATGCCTAGGAAACCGACGACCAAAGTGCATTCTGAAGCTCCCATGCCACAAAAACATGGCTGAAGACCCTATTACTTTAATTAGGGGAAGCCAGCCTTTCCCCTCTAAAAGACAAAGAACTGATTTTCCTTCTGATTCTACAGACCATGACTTCGATGACTGTGACCCCTGTGATTACCAGCACATACCCTTATCTACCTGTGAGGACTCAGATGCAGAGGATTCCATTCCCTCTGCCTCCCACAGTGGACTTTTCTTTTGGTGAAACCTTGCATACCCTAAGAGAGCATTTCCGCTGGGAATGCCAGGACTACCCACAGTCCAAAAAGAGACTCAGGGATTTTTTAGACTTGCCTCAGCATAAGCCTCTAGCTATACTCCATGTCCTGGATATTGTAGATGATGTCTTCATGGAATCCAGTCTTTTCCCTGATACTTTACCACCAGCTCCTAGAAAGCCTGACAGGTACTACAGAGTACCTGACTAACACATTTCTCTTTAAAAATCCCACTGCCAAAAACCCTACCCCTTCGGACAGGGATTCTAGGACTTCAGACAGATGGGGTAAGAAGGTATATACCTCTGCAACTCTTGCCATCAGGGCTTTAAATTGCCAGTTTCACATGTTGAAGTACCAGCAGCATATTATGGAACTAATTAAACAAAAAATGTTGTTGATTATTGATTGTGCAGAAAATAAATACAAGAGTTAATGCATTCGGCAAACTAAGTTGGTAAACATAATTTGCAGTGTGGTTTTGATGCCTTAGAAGCATCTTGCAGGGCTGCTGTCACTGGGTCTGTTTTGAGAAGGCTTGCTTGGCTGAAGGAAGAAATCTTGCCAGACCATGTCAAAGCAAAATTAATAGATGCTCCATTAAACCAGAATGTTTGTTTGGCAGTCCAAGCCAGGGGCAACAGACCACAAAGACTACAGTCTCAGGGTATGCACAGATCTAAACAATGGAGTGCTCCCTCTTCAAAATCAGGGAGTGGTAAGCCATCCCCTTATGCAAAAAGTTCACAATGACTTGTCCTTCATCCTTCTCAGCCATGCCCAAGTATTTTCACCCCTAGGAGGAAAACTCGCCCTGCATGCAAAAACCTGGGAGTATATTACCCAGGAACAATGGGTCTTAAACATTGTATCCCAGGGATACAGATTCTACTTCCACTCACTGCCAACTCCAAGCAGATTGCCAGACCTTCCTCCAAACCAGTGGGCAGAGGCCCCAAAGCAAGTACTTTCTCTTCTCAGTATCAGGGCTATTCAACCTGTTCCAGCAGAGCAAAGGGGACAGGGTTCCTACTCTAGACTGTTCCTGGTGCCCAGAAAAGAGAACTCTTGGTACCCTATTCTGGATCTGTCAACTCTCAACTCCTTCCTGGTGGTACCAAAATTCAAAATGCTTGCACTCCAGCAGCTGCTTCCTATGCTAGCCAAGGACTCCTGGCTAGTCACCCTAGACTTAAAAGAAGCTTATCTGCACATCCCCAAAAGGGAATCTTGCAGGAAATATTTACGTTTCAGAGCAGGCTGTATGCACTATCAGTTCTCTGCACTTCCCTTTGGCTTATCTACTGCGCGCAGGTTATTCACAAAGTGCCTGGCTCCAGCCATTGCATACTGTAGGCAGAGAAATATTCACATTTACCCATACTTGGATGATTGCCTGATTCAGGTGGACAGTCAGGAATTGCTACTTCAGTACCTGACATTTGTAAAGAGACTCCTAACTTCTCTGGGATATACCATCAACGAAAAGAAATCACATCTGGTACCCAGCCAAAAGATTGTATTCCTGGGAGCAAGCTTGAACAAAACTTCCCAGATGGCATTCCTCACTCCGGAAAAGCAGGTTTGACAAATTACTTCAAACTACTGGCCACCCAAACCCAGCTATCTGCAAGAAAAATACTGAAAGCCCTAGGGTTCATGGCCTCATGCATTCTACTAATTCCGTATGCAAGACTGCATATGATGAAACTTCAGTGGTACTTAAAAAGTCTCTGGTGTCAACATTCTCAGGACCTGGAAACAGTGATTCCTATCATGCCTTGCCTAAGGGCAGAGTTCCTTTGGTGGGCAGAGGCTTGCAACCACAACAAGGGACTCCGTTTCACTCAACCCCCCGCTGCCCAAACCCTGACAACATACGCATCAGACTATGCATGGGGGACTCGCATGGCAGGCAAATGCATTCAAGGCAAATGGAGCCCAGGACAAATTCACCTGCATATCAATCAAAAATGCACTGAAAGCCTTCAAATACCTTATCTTGCCAGGACAACTCTTGATAAAGACAGACAACACCATAGTTATGTGGTACATAAACAAGCAGGGGGGAACTCATTCCTACCCACTCTGCAGGTTAGCCATGACTCTGTGTAACACAGCCTTGAGCTGTCAGGTGCACCTGTAAGCTCAATTCCTACCAGGCAAATAAAATTCACTGGCAGACGACTTAAGCAGAAATCTAATGGACCCACACGAGTGGAAACTGGAACCAAACTCATTCAAATTTCTAATAGACAGGTGGGGGACACCAGAAGTGGACTTCTTTGCTTCCCCCCAAAACCACCAACTGAGCAAATTATGCACTAGAATTCCCGACAGCCAAGCATGGAAAGTGGATGCCCTATCCTTTACATGGGAAAATCTCTCAATCTATGCCTTTCCCCCTCTGCCCCTCATTTCAAAAGTACTACTCAAGATCAAATAGGACAGGTCAAAGACAATCCTTATTGCACCAGACTGGCCACACCAGCACTGGTACCCACTCCTGCGCAGTCTGACAGCAGTGCCACCTTGGAACCTACATCAGACCCTCTCTCTGCTGTCCCAGCAGGAGGGACACATTTTGCATTCTCAGCTGCAAACCCTGAACCTAGCAGCATGGCTTATTCCCTGAACACATCACCAGCAACCCTCAGCAAACAGGTGCTGGATGTTATCCTTGAGGCCAGGAGGCCTGGAGGAAATACTATTCAGGAAAGTGGAAACTAAACTGTTCTTGGAGCCAGTCTCAAGGAAAGGACACAGCCATGCCCACCTTACCTCAAATCCTAGATTATCTAGCAGAGCTGCACCACAAAGTCCTATCCTTCTCATCAATTAAGATTCATGCCTCTGCCATCTCAGCTCATTACAATACTGAGCCACCCCTCTTCTCTCACCCTGTGATCAAACAGATGTTCTTCGTGTTTCACTGTTGCAGTCATTACATTTGGGTAATCTGCTGGCAGGTTGCCCTCATTCGGCCTGAATTCCAAAGTCTTGGGTCCTGCGTCGGTTGCTGTCTCCTCTTCCATGACGTCAGGATGCCAGGGGTATAAAACATGCAGCCAACGCCATTTTCTGTAGTCTTTCTTGCCGTGCGGTGCCCGAAGCAGAAGCATTTCACAAGTGCTGGTCAACCGACTACTGAAATATTTGAATTTGAGTTTCAGAACCGAGGTCTTCACTAAAGCTAAGTACCCCACTGGGGAACCTTTTTTCTTGCTTTTTACTGATGTCAGAAAAAGTTAATAATTGTATTACTTGTGGGAAGCAAATATCTCATAAGGATTTCCATTTATACTGTATTCCTTGCCTAGGCCCTGATCACAACGTGGCTGGCTGTCAGTTTTGTGCTAGATTTAACCAACGCACTATTAAGCGTCAGTATATTTTTGCATCAAAGTATTTTAGAAACAGATTTAACTACCCAGAAATGTTGTCAGATAGCAATCCGACTACCGGAGTACATAAAAAAACGCAAAGAAAAGGACAGAGAAAGGCAGTCGAGATCCAAAACCGACGACGAAGCTTCTCCTAAGCCAGTCGCCGGTTCGCCGGTACTCAGTGAGGTGCTTTCGCAGCTCCTGATACCCGCTACCTTCGAGTCGCAGGCCTCTAGCGACACCCATGTGGAGTCCAGCATGCCGCAAGATACTCAAGGTATTGGACCGACGGATGTATCTCCCTCGAATGGGTCCAGAGCCGCTGAGCAGCCACTGGCTTCTGAGGGTGTATTCAGACCTCAACATTTGTATATCAAACCGACGACAGCTGCAAAACCAAAGACAAAAGCAACTTCTAAAACTAAAAAAAAACGACGCATGAGCCACATGCACAGGCCTCTATGCCTAAAAAACAGATGATCAAAATGGCTGAAGACCTTATTACCTTGATCAGGGGTACCCATCCCCCTCCTGATAAGAGGCCTAGGCAAGACACTGATTATGAATCTTCAGATCAGGTTTCTATTTCTTCTGATTCCTCTTTTGATCAGGAATTATCTATATCTCCCTATGAGGATTCTGATGCTGAGGAGTCTATTCCTTCTGCATCTCATGTGGATTATTCATTTGGAGAAACCTTGCATACTTTGAGGGAGCATTTTCACTGGGAGAGTCAAGACTACTCAGAATCAAAAAAGAGGCTCAGGGATTTCCTTCTTCTCCCTCAGCACAGGCCTTTAGCCATTCCCCCTGTTTTAGACATTGTGGATAATGTGTATTCGGAGTCAAGCTTGTCCCCTGACTCCTTACCTCCAGCTCCCAGTAAACCTGACAGATATTACAGGGTCCCTGACTCACATAAATTTTTATTTAATAACCATGCTGCTGATCCTGAAACTATTTCACAGGGTCCAAAGGGAGTTAAGGCCTCAACAGCAAAAAATCCTACCCCCTCTGACAGAGATTCAAGGGCACTGGACAGATGGGAAAAAAAGGTTTATACATCTGCAAACTTGGAAATCAGGGCCTTAAACTGTCAATTTCATATGCTTAAGTACCAACATGTTATGGGATTGCTGAAACAGAAAATGATGTTGATTTCTGAATGTGCAGAAAATAAAGAATTGCAGGAATTATTGCATGCAGCTGAACAAGTTGGAAACCATGTGGTTTTGATTCCTTAGAATTAGGGCCGCAGTTACTGGATCTGTGATTAGGAGGCATGCCTGGTTAAAGGAACAAAATTTACCTAATCATGTTAAAGCTAAATTGCTAGATGCACCTTTACAGCATGATTCTCTGTTTGGTATTAAAGCAGAAGAGGTTTTAAAGAAAGTGGAAGACAAAGCTAAGTCCATGCAAACTGTTAAAGACTTCTTACAAGTGCAGCCACCAAGATTCAGTAGACACTGGTCTACCAAAAATTGGTCCTTTCCTCTGTAAGACAGAGATCAAAGGGGCAAATCCAGATGCCCTAAGGGTTCCAGATACCAGGTGCAAGATTCATACAGGTCAAATCAATGGGGCGCTTCCACCTCCAAATCTGGAGGAGATAAAGCGCAAACCTACAGAAAGCAATCACAATGATGTCCCTCTGCCTTCACCAAGCACTTATCTTTTGGCAGCACCAATAGGGGGAAAATTAGCACTTTTTGCTCAAAATTGGCAGTTAATAACCCAGGACAAGTGGGTACTAAACATCGTATCACAGGGATACAGATTCCATTTCCACACTCTACCAATGGCAAATGGTTGGCCAGATCTGCCAAAAAATCAATGGGCAGAGGCACAGAAACATGTTATGTCCCTCATAGATATGGGGGCCATTCAGACAGTACCAGAACAGGAAAAAGGACAAGGTTTTTACTCAAGACTGTTCCTGGTACCCAGAAAGGACAAGGCCTGGCAGCCAATACTGGATTTATCGATTTTGAACACATACCTGGACATTCCAAAATTCAAAATGCTGACTTTGCAGCAGCTTCTGCCCATGCTGGGCAAGAATGCTTGGCTGGTTACTTTAGAGCTAAAAGAGGCATACCTGCACGTCCCAATAAGACAATCGTGCAGAAGATACTTCAGATTCAAGGCAGGCTTAATGCATTACCAATTCTCTGCAGTGCCCTTTGGCTTACCTACTGCACCCAGGGTCTTTACAAAGTGCCTGGCACCAGTAATTGCATTTTGCAGACAAAGAAGTATACATATATATCTTTACTTGGACGACTGTCTCATTCAAGCAGAGAACAAGGACACTCTTCTTCGACACCTGGCATTTGTGAAAAGGCTTCTAACATGCCTTGGGTACACAATAAATGAAAATAAATCACAACTGGTACCCTCTCAAAAGATAACATTCCTGGGTGCAAGCTTGAATACAACTGCCCAGATGGCTTACCTCACGCCAGACAAGCAAAGGCAACTGACTACTTACTTCAAACTGATGGCAACAAAAAACAGGTCTTCTGCAAGACAAATTCTGCAGGCTCTGGGCTTCATGGCATCCTGCATCCTACTGATTACATATGCAAGACTGCATATGAAGAAACTTCAATGGTACCTAAAAAGTTTATGGAGTCAGCATTCTCACAGTCTGGAAACAATGATTCCTCTCATTCCCTGCCTGCAACAGGAGTTTCTATGGTGGGCAAAGGCATGTCACCAAAACATGGGACAGCCATTCACTCTACCCCCTGCCAGTCAAATCATGACAACAGATGCATCAGATTATGCCTGGGGGGGCCCACATGGTAGGAAGATGCATTCAGGGCTTATGGTCACCAAAAGAAATGCATCTGCATATCAACCAGAAAGAGATGCTAGCTGTTCAAAATGCCCTAACAGCCTTCAAGGACTTTCTTCATCCAGAACAACTACTGATAAAGACGGACAACACCACAGTCATGTGATATATAAACAAGCAAGGGGGCACACACTCATACCCCCTCTGCAGATTGGTCATGGCACTGTGGAACACAGCTTTGACCTACCAAATACATCTTCAAGCTCAATTCCTGCCAGGAAAACAAAACACTCTGGCAGATGATTTAAGCAGAAACCTTATGGACCCTCACGAGTGGAAACTAAATCCACAAGTCTTCAACATGATAACAGAGAAATTGGGGAGCCCAGACATAGATCTATTTGCCTCTTCTCAGAATTATCAATTGAAAATATTCTGCACAAGGACTTATCACAGACAAGCATGGAAAGTGGATGCCCTATCCTTCAGCTGGAAAAAAACTATCAGTTTACGCCTTTCTTCCTCTGCCTCTTCTCCCCAAGGTCCTTCTAAAAGTCAGACAAGAGAAACCAAAGATGATACTAATTGCCCCGGACTGGCCCCGCCAATATTGGTACCCAATCCTAAGGAACTTGTCTCAATACGCAGCTTGGACCTTGCCTCAAAGACCACAATTACTGTCCCAGCGAAACAATCAGATCCTGCACAGTCAACTACAGACTCTGAACCTGGCAGCATGGCTGATCATGTAGTCATACAAACAACACCTCTCAGTAAAGCTATGATGGATGTCATTTTGGAAGCCAGAATGCCTAGTACTAGAAAATCTTATGCTGACAAGTGGAAGAGATTCTGTGCTTGGAATCAAGCACAAGGAACTAATACAGCAGAACCAAATATTCCTCAGATGTTGCAATACTTAACTGAGATGCTTGACAAAGGCCTATCTTTCTCATCAATTAAAATCCATGCCTCTGCCATCTCGGCTCATTACAATACAGAGCCACCAATCTTTTCTCATCCTTTACTAAAGCAGTATCTTAGAGGAGCCAAAAATTCAAGGCCTCCTAGAAGATCACCATTGCTTGCATGGGACCTCAATTATGTGTTGGAAAAGCTCACTCTGCCTCCATTTGAACCAGCTGCTACCGCTGATATAAAGTTCTTATCATGGAAAACAGCTCTGCTACTAGCAATTATTTCAGCAAGAAGAGTTTCAGAGCTATAGGCCCTAATGGCTATAGAGCCTTTTATCATATTTTACCCAGACAGGGTTTCTCTGAGGACAAATCCTACTTTTATGCCTAAGGTAGTTTCCATTGTGGCTCTTAACCAAAGTATTCATCTGCCAACCTTTTATCCAAATCCGCAGAACAAGGGGGAGAGAATTCTGCATTCCTTGTCTGTACACAGACAACTAAGATTCTACTTAAGCAGGACTAAAGCTCTAAGAAAAAACTGAGCAATTACTGGTGACATATGCTGTAGGATCAAAGGGCAAGGCTATTTCAAAGCAGACAATTTCAAAGTGGATAAGCCACTGCATCCGTTTCTGCTACTTACACCATGGTAAACCTTTGCCCAAGGGCATTAGGTCTCATTCCACCAGAGCTGCAGCTACTTCAGCAGCCTTTCTAAGGGGAGTACCAACCAAAGACATTCTAGAGGCTGCTACTTGGAGTTCTGTTCACACCTTTACAAAGCATTATCATTTGCCTCTATAATCTAAATCCAGAGCAGGCTTTGCCACTGCAGTTCTGCAGGGCCTTATAGCCGCTCCTAATGTTGTTTAGCTCCAGCCCCCCAACCATAGCTTTGGGATTCTACCCAAATGTAATGACTGCAACAGTGAAACACGAAGAACATAGTACAGTTGTGTACACTTACCATAAATGTAGATGTTCGAGTGTATTGTTTGGACTGTTGCAGTCCAGGTTACCCTCCCGCCATCCCCCTGTCATTCTGGAGTTTATCTTTCCTTCTCTATCTTCTACAACCCATGTGATGTATTTGCTTGTAGATGAAGGTAAAGTTTATATTGATGCATGTGTGTGTGTATATATATATATATATATATATATATATATATATATATATATATATTTTTTTTTTTTTTGGCTACCTTTTTGGGGGCACCTGACATCGGGGGCAAGAAAAACTAAAGAAAATGGCGTCGGCTGCATGTTTTATACCCCTGACGACCTGACGTCATGGAAGAGGAGACAGCAACCAATGCAGGACCCAAGACTTTGGAATTCAGGCCGACGGAGGGCAACCTGCCAGCAGATTACCCATATGTAATGACTGCGACAGTGAATACACTCAAACATCTACATTTATGGTAAGTGTACACAACTGTACTTTCCTTAGAGGAGCTAGCAAGGAGAGCTCCCACTCCTGCCTGGGACCTTAACTTTGTACTAGAGAAGCTCACGCTCCCCCCTTTTGAGCCTGCTGCTACAGCAGAGTTAAAATTCCTGTCTTGGAAAACAGCTTTACTTCTATCCATCACTTCAGCAAGAAGAGTGCCTGAGCTAAAGACCCTTATGGCTGTGGAACCCGTCATTATCTTCCATGTGGACAGGGTTTCACTCAGGACTAACCCATCATTTATGCTGAAGGTGGTATCCAGTGTGGCTTTAAACCAATCCATCCATTTACCAACCTTTTTTCCTATTCCTCAGAATAAAGGGGGAAGGATCCTGCACTCCTTGGACATGCACAGACAGCTCAGGTTCTACCTTGGCAGGACTAAACCTTTCAGAAAATCTGATCAGCTGCTAGTCAGCTTTGCTGCATGGGCAGAGGGCAAGGCCATTTCAAAGAAAACCATTTCTAAATGGGTAGCACACTGCATCTATTTCTGCTACAAACACCATGGAAAACCTGCCCCACAGGGGATCAGACCTCATTCTACTAGGGCTACCTCAACCTCTACAGCATTTCTCAGGGGAGTCCCTACCAGGGACATCCTGGAAGCTGCAACCTGGAGTTCTGTACACACCTTCACCAAGCATTACCACTTACCTTTATTTTCTAAATCCAGAACTGGATTTGCCACAGCAGTCTTACAAGGCCTGCTAGCCAGCCCTAATACTTCTTGACTGCCGCCACGCTTCCTCTGCTTTGGGAATCAACCCAAGTGTGATGACTGCAACAGTGAAACACGAAGAACATAGTACAGTTGTGTACACTTACCATAAATGTAGATGTCCAAGTGTATTCACTGTTGTAGTCCTGGTTACCCTCCCTCCAGCCCCCTGTCTTTTCCTTACTTTCTACCTATCCTCTTTTTGGACATATTTTATGGCACTGGTATTTACTTTCTTCTGGAGGTGTTCCACACCATGTGATTGCTTCCTATTTTGGGGGCTCCTGACATCTTGGGCAAGAAAAACTGATGTAATGGCATCGGCTGCATGTTTTATACCCATGACGACCTGACGTCATGGAAGAGGCGACAGCATCCAAAGCAGAAATCCCAAGACTCTGGTATTTGGGGCCACTGAGGGCTACCTGCATGCAGATAACTCAAGTGTGATGACTGCAACAGTGAATATACTCGAACATCTACATTTATGGTAAGTGTACACAGCTATACTTTATCCCCTTTGGTAAAAAACATGTACCCATGAATTACCACATAGGTGGCAGTACACTAAACACTGAAAGTGTGATAAGAGACTAAGGGACACAGGTGGACAGTGGTCTCACCTTCGATAACCACATCACCACAACAGCCAGAAAATCCTTCTATGTGGCACACTTCATCACTAAGGGCTTTTCATCCAGAAAAAAGGAGGTCATTGTCCCACTGTACTCATCCCTCATTAGACCCATTATAGAGTACAATGCCCCGTTTGGTATGTACCTCACAAGAGATCTGCAACAGCTGGAAAGGCTCCAGAAATACCTCACTAAAAGAATCACAGGCCTAAAGCAGATGCCCTATGCTGACCGTCTAAAAAAATACCAGCTATACTCTGTGGCATATCGTCTACTCAGAGGCGATCTCTGCTTAACATACAAGGCCATGTCAAACCCTGCGCTGTTGGACATGCTCCACTTAAAGAAATCCCAATCCCTCAGAGCCACACACTTCAAGGATCTAAACCTTGTCATCACAATGAACAAAACATGCTGGAGGGATAGGTTCCTGACCCAGAGACTCCCCATTGTCTGGAATATACTGCCCATCTATGTCAAGCAGAGCGCCTCCTTGGCCCTCTTTAAAAGGAACCTTGACGACTGGATGGAAGATAGGAAATTCACCCCGGGGATCATGTCAGTTGCCCTGCTAGACAGGGGTCCAGGGAAGTAAATATTGTGGGAAGAAATATCCAGGGAATTGTTATGGCTAGGCTTGTATAGGCCCTAGGTCAAATAGCCTAGTATGAACCTATGAACCTATGAATAATGGTAGGACATAAATAAGGCTCCCAAGTATGCGACAAAGTCCAGAAGGTTTAGGGTTTTTGCTTGGAAGTGTTTGCATAGGCATTTATACCCCAAGCAAACTTCAAAGAATTTTTCCTTAGATAGCAAATGTTTGAGGTGTGATGAGGAAAAATATGTGAATGAGAATGTATAATGAGTTGGCTGATTTGAAAAATTCCCTGCAGAGTACTTTGCCAGAAACATTGGGTGAGCAAATGGCTGTAACTAAGGAAATTATTATTTTGAGCTGAGACACAGGCTCTGCATTGTCTAGACATAATAAGACCTTGTTAAGTTTAATTCTACCAAAAAAAGCAATTAATAGAAAATGGAAATCTAAGACTAAAGCAACTGTATTTAAAATACTGAATATTGTAAAACAAATAAAAGAAGGAACAGTGATCTTTAGAAAATGGAAGGAACAAATTACATATAAATAAATGGAAATATTGAGAACAATACATGCAGAATAATGTTCAGGAGGAGGAGTACGATTTAAGGGAAGGCAATAATTGAGCAAATTGTGTAGTGTTTGATTGATTATAGTTATAAAGAAAGAAAAGACATGAGATGTGTAATGTATGTCAATGGAAACATGTTGTTATGGTTTGTTTTCTTTTCAATATGTGTGTTTATCCATGTCTTAAGTGATATTTGTGTTAAAAAGACTGATTATGAAAAGATGATGGAGGCCTTTATTAATGTCCAACAAAAAAATTATCTTGCTTTCCCCCCTGTAATAGCAGGGTAAACAGAAGTATTTCTTTGACTTTTTTTTTTTTTTTTTTTTTAGCCAGGACTTCCTGATTCTCCTCACAGGTTCTCCATTCTCCCATTGGTCCCAAAGAGGTTGAGCTTGAACCAACAGGAGTCAGTGTTGAAGATGACAGGTGTGTCCCATAGCTTTTGGGATCAGCTACTTCCACAGTGACCTTGCTGCCAGTGTTGATGGCTTTCACACTGATGCTGTTGGCATTAGAAGTGTCTTTGGGCCTCAGGTTTTGGGATCAGCCTGTTAGGTTCAGTTTTGGCATCAGTGTTATTAAAACCATTACATATGTTGACAGGGTCAGCTTTCTAGCCTTTAGAGTGGAAGCTGTTGATGCTTGGCCCAGAGTTGATGGGGTTCTTGATCTTGTTGTTTGGAGTTTGAGCTGCCAGGGTCAAGCTTGACACTGATGCATTTGATATTGGCATTGTCATGATTGTCTTCAGCCTCAGGCAGCAGGGTATGGAGCATACTGCCTTGAGTGTGGCAGTGATATCAGTCTTGGCACTGACAATGCATGCTGTCCTGCATTTGTACCCTTGGTATATGTTCCAGGTACGACATTGGCCTTGACAGGGGACATTTTTTCCCACCACTTTAACCATCAGTGTGTTCCATCAGCAAGACTGAGGGTTCAGAGGTATTTTGTAAGATCACTCCCTGTATCTGCTGAGGCTTCTTAAACATCCTTCATCCTATCACTGCTGATGTCCAGTAGGAAGCATAAGTAGATGAAGAGGCATCCAGACTCCTCTTAGGAGTCCCACCTAGATGTTGAGGATGATAGGGACATTGACTATCCACCATCCTTCCAGATGAGCCCATGTTTTGTGAAGTCCTTGAGATAATGAGGCAGAGAGGGGAATGGCCCTCACACATTATGACCTTTCCACAAAGGATCTTGCGGAAATCTTTCTGAACCCCATCTTTTTCCTGGGTGGCCCCTCCTGCTGACAAAATGGTATGATCTGATGTTGTCCGTTTCATTCTGACTTAAGTATGGGTCTAGGATCCGACCCCTTGGATCCATCTCGGCCACTTTACACAGATGCACATTCCTGTCTTGAGTTCTTCCCTCTACCCACAATGCCCCAAGCTACATACGGCTCCCCTCAGTTCTCGTTTGTCACCATCAGTGATACTCGTTCTCCATCTCTCAAGCATCCTATTGATTTTGTGTTCTACAGTTATTTGTTTTCTCGCACAGACAAGTTCTCTTTGCTTTAAAATAATTATAGTTCCCTTTCTTTGCCTCCCCTCCCACTAGATTTCGCAGGCATCAGTTTTTTTTTTTTTTTTGCCTCTTCCCTGTCTCTCTTCCAGTTGCGGCCCTCTTTTCTTTCTTCTCTTTGCTTCTGAAAAAAAAAAGATAAAGATAATTAGAAATTTTCAGGTTGTTATTGTTGTGCTTGATACTTGCTTTATTAGACTCCTGTTGTTGTGCATAAGTTTTTTGCTATTGGGTGATTCAGTGGTAGTATTGGAAAATCCTACCAGGATTAAATGGTGCTCAGAGTGCCGGCACAAGATACCTCACTCTGATGCTCATAGCAGCTTTGTTTACTGTCGTGGACTGGCTCATCTGGAGTCCAGGTGGTCTATTTACAATACAATTGTATAAAAATGTTATTTTTTGCATGTAAAATTGTTAAATGTGCTATGTTTTTAGAACACAGAGCCTTATGTGAGTAATGTATTTGTAATATGGAGCTTTTCTCCCCGGGCCTCCACTGAAAACGGGCTTTCGGGCCCAGTGGACTTCTCCGGTTATCAAACTGGAAATAAATAAATAAATATTTGCGAGGGTTTATATCCTCGGGCGATCACCTTTTTCTTCTTCCTCATCTCCAGGGGCTGAGCCCTCCTCTAGTGCCAGTTCTTCATCTGTGAATCCCAAGAAGCATACTTATAAGTCCCTAAGGGCTTCTTCGGGAGCCTCCCAGCAATGTTTTCAAAGGTTCAGATCTAAAGTCCTTGGATGCTAGACTTGGTTTGGCTCCATTAGATCCAAAGTTTCTCTCAGATCTGACTGGGGTCAACCTCAAACTCTTTTTCTATGTCATCAGGTCCACAGCGCCCTTCGGTTCCATCAAAGTTGATTACTAAAATGAGCTCAGCTCCATTGGATTCTAGGCATCCCTTGGATCCAGTGGGGTTGGCTCCAAAGATACACTCTCCATGCCCTTCTTCCTCTGCCTCGGGTCCTAAGTCCTCGGATCCGAGAGCGAGGAGTCAGACACCAGAAACACCATTGGTGTCCCCAACTCTCCCCTTAAAATTTTGCAAACTCCAGTCAGGCATTCCAGGCCATCCTCTGTAGTTTCCTCCAGGTTGTTCCAGGAGCCTTTTAGAGTTTGATGTGGACAGGACGGTCAGGAAAATCATCAAAACTCAGATACAGATGGGAGTCCTGCCTGCTCCATCCCCTTGAGTATCCATGAGTGTCCCACTTTCATTTGAGTCTCCTTCTCCAATCCATACCTTGGTATAGGAGCCCTAGGATCCTAGCCAACCAAGAGAGTTGGTGTTGAATTGAGGTCCTTTTCCTCCTCAACTCTGAGAGTTGCCCTAACCTCCTCTGTCCCGAGGTCTTCAGAGCAGAGTGTGTCTCGGACCCGAGATGTCTTCATCGTGTCCAGGGGTAGGGGATCGGCCTTGACTTTGTCATATCCATCGCTTCCCCTTGGAGCTTCGACGCGTGACAGTTCAGGTCTGATTTTTACTGGAACCCATGGTTCTGAGATCCCCAGTCTTTCTTCTTCAAGATCCTCAGCTCCGGGGGAGTTGGACAGGGATTCTCCAGGGCCCTTGGCTTTTCAGGTTGTAGAAAGAGTCTTTTCTTTTCTCAGAGATCCAACCTCTTTAGCCTTTGATCCACCCTGTCACTCCTCGTCAAATCTAGGGGCTGTCTCTGCCATCCCTGTCCATGGTCAGCCCATCTCCAGAAGCCTCCAAGATCTTCCACCTGATGTGGCCGCCACTTCTTCTGATACCTCCCCTGATCATCCTACAGAGGAGATCCCTCAAAAGAAGATGTGCAAAAGGAGGCAGATAGACTCCCCACTGTAGTCCCTTACTGAGGACATGGACTTTCATGAGGGAGAGGGATCCCCAAGATCACCACAGGAAGACGTCTTCTCTGGGGACAGTTTAGAGATTTTGAGCAAAGAGGTGGTTGATCTGCCCAAAATCCCTCTTCTGAAGAGTCTCTGTTTTTGGAAGCTTTTGGGATGGGCCCATGTACTTCTTGGGTGACCCCTCAGCAGACGGTCTAATTGATTTAGTTGCTTGCTGGGCTTGGAAGGAGCTGGACTCTATCAAGCTAATACCCAAACATCCAGATAGAATTTTATCTCCCCTTGTGCACCATTTATATTGGATTAAGGGCATTGCAGTGGACATTATGGTTGTAGCAGCAGCTACTAAAAAGGAGCTGGCTGAGCAAAGCTCTACTGTCCATCCACTAAACGGGAAGTCCAGGCCGATGGACAGGTTTGGTAAGCTCATTTACACCTCAGCCAGTTTCTTGCTGAGAGCTCTTAATTACCTGGCACACTTCACTCGCATGCAGAGAGACTTGGTCAATGAACTCTCTGATTCTTTGGCAGAGACCATGTCGCCAGAGGACTTCCAGAAGATATCTCCAAAACTGGCTACTCTCTCTTCCCTCTCCAGCTTATCCATGAGGCGTATCTCCCATTCTGCGGAGGGCTTCTCATATGCTGCCAGCATCCAGGCACTGTTGTTTGCAGAAACCAGGGCTTTGGGGAACCATTCTCTGATAAGCCCTATCAGCGATCCTGAAGCGTTACCCAGCTGCTCTGTCTTGGAGGCAGTCGGGGGGTCAGTTTTCTCTCCCCTCAAGCACCTGGACCTGAATGACAAACAATGCTTGGGTGCAAAGCATAATATCCAGAGGCTACTACATTCTCTTTTCAAATCCATCACCAAAAAGATAAAAGAAACTCCCTGACTTTCCACCCAGTGACAGTAGTAGAGGTTCAGAAATTACTGCAGAAAAGAGTCATCCAAGAGGGCCCGACCAAACAAAAAGGGTCAGGAACTTACTCCCACTTCTTTTATGTGCCAAAAAAGACCGGGGGCATGAGACCTATTTTAGATTTAAGCAAGCTAAACTTGTATGTAAAGATGGCGAAGTTCCAGATGGTGACAGTACAGTCCATACTTCCATTACTGAGGAAGGACGATTGGGTGTGCTCTGTGGACTTACAGGATGCATACTATCACATCAAAATAGACAGATGCTCCAGGAGTCATCTGCACTTCAAACTGGGAGCCAGTCATTACCAATTCAGAGCACTGCCCTTTGGACTCACCACAGCCCCCAGGGTGTTTACCAAATTCATGTCAGTGGTTGCAGCTCACCTAAGACTGCAAGGATGTTCTTCATATTTCACTGTTGCAGTCATCACCTGTGGGTTGTCCCTGCTGTGGTAGCCCTTGGCTGGCCCGAATACCAGAGTCAATACTTTTTTGCGTCGGCTGCCGTCGCCTGTAGTCTGATGTCAGGTCATCAGTGCTATAAAGCAAGGCAGCCGACATCATTACATCAGTCTTTCTTGCCGTGGAGCCCATAGCAGAAGCAGTTTGCACGAGTGCCAGTCGGTCGCTACCAGAAGTTGAGTTTCAGCTGAAAACATGTAAAGCTAAGTACCCCATTTGGGATCCTTTTTTCTTGCACTAACCAATGTCCGAAAAAGTTAACAATTGTCTCGCCTGTGGAAAGCAGATCCCACACCGAGAATTCCATTCTTACTGCGTCACTTGTTTAGGCCCAGACCATTGCTGGTTCTGTGCCCTCTTTAATGCGAGAACCATTCAGCCAACAGTCTGTGGACAGTCCGAAAAAACGTAGAGATAAAGATAGAGACAAACCACATAAGGCTAAGCCTTCCGACGACGCTACCGCAAAGCAGGTTGTCAGTTCTCCGGAATTCAGTGAGGAGCTTTCGCAGCCCCTGATGCCCAATTCGATATCTATGCAGGCCTCTATCGAGACCCTTTCGGAGTCTGGTATGCTGCAGAAATCTTCTTCGTCTTCCGAGCCTTTGGCTGTCTCTACCTCGGTTGGGTCCAGAGCCACTACGCAGGCACCGGCTTCTGAGGCGGCCTTTTGCACTACCAAATCTAGACAAAAAATGTCTTTGCATCTGACTATCGTTTCTCTCAGACTGACGGATTCTGTCAGACCTAGAAGCCAGGCCCCTCCTAGGAAATCTGCTTCTAGCCACCATCTTGCTACTGCTCCATCACCCCAAGCACAAATGCTTTAAATGGCGATGACCTCATCTTCCTTATCTGGGGTA
The DNA here is from genome assembly GCF_019279795.1 of Protopterus annectens. Taxonomy (NCBI): domain Eukaryota; kingdom Metazoa; phylum Chordata; order Ceratodontiformes; family Protopteridae; genus Protopterus; species Protopterus annectens. Next base: position 1,723,899,346 of record NC_056726.1, read on the forward strand.
CTCACGCCATAACTTCTAAAAGGAAAAGGCACTCTTCTCCAGAAATTATGACAGAACAGGATTCTGAGGAATCTGACTATTCAGTCTTTGAAGAGGAACAGCATCACTTAACTGCTTATGAGGATTCAGATGCAGAGGAATCCATCCCTTCTTTCTCCCTTCCAGAGGACCTTTCCTTTGGGAAAACTCTTCAGTCCCTCAGGGAACATTTCCAATGGGAATCTCAGGACTTCCCACAGTCTAATAAAAGACCTAGAGATTTTTCTGGACCTGCCTCAGCACAGACCCCTGGCCATCCACCCTATTTTAGAAGTGGTGGATGATGTTTTCCATGAATCCAGCTTATCCCCTGATGTCCTCCCTCCTGCTTCCAGTAAACCTGACAGGTACTACAGAGTACCAGATTCTCACAAATACCTGTATAGAAATCCTGCTGCAGACCCAGAGGTCATTACACAGGGACCTAAAGGAGCTAAGACTAGTTCTGCCAAGAATACTCTTCCTTCTGACAAGGACTCCAGAGCTCTGGACAGATGGAGTAAAAAAGTATACACCTCTGCAACTTTAGCTCTCAGAGCGATCAGTTGTCAGTTCCATATGCTAAAATATCAACAACACTCTTTGGAACTATTAAAACAGAAGACTGCTACCTTTCCTGACTGTGCCAATTCAAAAGAGTTTGCAGATTTACTGCACTCTGCTGGTCAAGTGGCTAAACACACATTACACTGTGGATATGATGCCCTAGAAGCCTCTAGCAGGGCAGCAGTGACAGGATCTGTTATTAGGAGACATGCATGGCTGAAGGAACAACCTCTCCCTGATCATGTCAAGTCTAAACTTATTGATGCACCCCTAGATAAGGAGCACTTGTTTGGGGAAAAAGCAGAAGAGGTGCTTAAAAAGATGGAAGACAAAACAAAATCTATGCAAATAGTAAAGTATTTATTTCAGGTTCAACCACTCAGATTCAGCAGGAACCTTCCCTCTAAGCATTGGGCCTTCCCTGCTCCTAACAGGCAGGGCCAAGGTAACAGACCATCCAGGCCCCTTATCCCAGGGCTAGCAGAGAAGCAATCAATGGACCACTTCCGTCTCTAAGGCAGGGAGTTCTAAGCCAACTTTCTATGGCAAACACTCACATTGACTCCCCCTCCCCCTCTGCCCTCCTTCACTCATCAAAAACTAGGAAGAAGACTCTCCCTCTTCAAAGACAATATTGGCTTTCTCTAACAACGGACGAATGGGTCTTAAAGATAATTTTTCAGGGATACAAATTCTCTTTCAGTGAACGTCCAATTCCAAGAGGGTACCCAGACATACCTCCAAATCAGTGGGCAGAGGCATTGAAACAGGTCCAAACTGTCATATCCCTGGGGGCAGTAGTACCTGTCCCCTCAGATCAAACAGAGAAAGGCTTTTATTCCAGACTGTCCCTTGTTCCCAGAAAAGAGGACACTTGGCGCCCCATCTGAACACCTCCAGAGTTTTTGCCAAATACTTGGCCCCAGCCATAGCATTCTGCAGACAGAGAAGTATACAGATTTACCTGTACCTGGATGACAGCCTCATTCAGGCAGACTGCAAAGTAAAGCTGCTCCAGGACCTTCTCTTTGTCAAATCACTCCTAACTTCCCTAGGGTTCACCATCAACGAGAAGAAATCAAAGCAAAACCCCACCAGGAAGATCATTTTCTTGGGAGCTGTGCTAGACACGGCATCCCAAATGGCCTCCCTGTCCCCAGAAAAGCAGAGATTCCTGCCTCTCTACTTTACCCAGCTGGATTCCAGAAGTCACCTCACTGTGAGGAAGTTCCTGCAAGCCCTAGGATACATGGCATCTTGCATTCTTCTCTTTCCAACTTCAGTAGTATTTAAAGAACCTTTGGTGCCAGCACTCAAAGTCCCTAGAGACCTCTCTCCCTCTGATCCCATGTATAGGGGCAGAGTTTCTCTGGCGGGCAGAGGCCTGTGCCAGGAACAAGGGTCTCCCCTTCTTTCTCCACCCTTCCGGCCAGACCATCACCACCGACGCCTCAGACATTGCTTGGGGCACTCACCTAGCAGACAGGTGCACCCAACGTCTTTGGGATGTCCAGCAACTTCACTTGCACATCAATCAGAAAGAAATCATGGCAGTACAAAAGGCTCTGACATCTTTCGAACTCCATCTTAGGCCAGGGGTTCTCCTTATAAAAACACAGTAATGTGGTATGTCAACAAACCGGGGGGGGGGGCCCAATCTTATCCCCTGTGCAGGTTAGCCATGAGCCACTGGCTTACAGCCACCTCCATGGGTCTACACCTAATTGCCCAATACCTACCAGGGGTCAATTACACCCTGGCAGACCACCTAAGCAGAAAGTTACTGGACCCCCACGAATGGCAGCTCCACAGGGAAATCTTTCTGCAAATCACTCAGGAGTGGGGGACTCCTGAAGTGGATCTCTTGCCTCGCACCTCAACCACCAGCTGCAAAAGTTCTGTACCAGGGAGTATCACCTCCTGTTGTGGAAGATGGATGCCTTGACATTCCCCTGGAACTCCTTTGTGTATGTGTTCCCTCCTCTGCCCCGTATTCCCAAGGTACTGATCAAAATAAGGGAGGAGAGACCAAAGGCCATCTTCATTGCTCCATATTTTCCCAGACAGCATTGGTACCCCTTACTGCACAGTCTGTCCTTACAGCCCCCCAAGCAGCTTCCCCTGATCTCAGACCTCTTGACTCAGATGAGGGGGAAGGTACTGCACCCAGACTTACAGACTCTCAATCTTTCAGCCTGGCTTATACCTTAAAAGTTAACAAGGAGTCCCTGTTAAGCAAACAGGTCCTAGACATCATCACAGAGGCCAGAAGGCCCAGCACCATAAAATCATACGCAGGAAAATAGAAAAAGATTCTGCTTCTGGAACCAGTCCAAGGGGGCCAGTACCTCCCATCCTTCTTATCTTGGATTACCTAGCCGAGTTGCTCAATAGTGGCCTCTCTTTCTCCTCTTTTAAAATCCTTGCCTCAGCCATTTCTGCCCATTACGATTCAGACCCACCCCTCTTCTCTCATCCTTTGATTAAGCAATTCCTCAGAGGGGCTTCTAATATCAGACCTCCCAGAAGGCCTCCCATGCCACCCTGTGACCTGAATTATGTTCTAGGAAAATCAACCTTACCTCCTTTTGAACCTACTGCTTCTACAGAATTGAAATACCTCTCCTGGAAGACTGCCTTCCTACTGGCTATCACCTCAGCCAGAAGGGTATCAGAACTTCAGACTTTCATGGATGTTGAGCCCTTCATCATTTTCCATGCAGACAGGGTCTCCCTGAGGACTAACCCCTCCTTTATGCCCAAGGTGGTATCTGATGTGACCCTCAACCAGGCCATACACCTACCCACCTTCTTTCCCAACCCTCAAAACAAGGGGGAAATAATTCTGCACTCGCTAGACGTGTACAGACAACTCAGATACCATCTGGACTGTACTAAACCATTCAGAAAAACAGACCAACTACAGGTTAGCTTTGCCCCTGGGGCAGAGGGGAAGCCCATTTCCAAACAAACCATTTCCAAATAGATATCACACTGTATCAATTTCTGCTACAGACTACATGGGAACCCCCCCCCAAATCTATCCATACCCATTCCACTGGGGCAGCCTCCACTTCCACAGCCTTCCTCAGAGGAGTCCCCATCAGGGACATCTTGGAAGCTGCCACCTGGACCTCTGTCTATACCTTTACAAAGTATTACCACCTACCTCTTTTTTCTAAGTCTAGGGCAGGGTTTGCCTCTGCAGGGCGTGCTGACCCATTCGTAGGACTCTTACCTATCATTCCACCCCTCTCCTCAGCTTTGGGAATCCTCCCACAGGTGATGACTGCAACAGTGAAACACGAAGAACATAGTACAGTTGTGTACACTTACCATAAATGTAGATGTTTGAGTGTATTCACTTTTGCAGTCCTGGTTTCTCTCCCTCCATTCCCATATAGCATCTTCTTCTAGGGGGACATAAGCTTCCCATGGTGGCTTTTAGCCTCCAGGACCACTTTTCCTTATTTCCTTGTGCTTCCGATGGGTTAGGGCAAGAAAAACTGATGTAATGATGTTGGCTGCCTTGCTTTATAGCACTGACAACCTGACGTCAGACTACAGGCGACGGCAGCCGACGCAAAAAAAATTGACTCTGGTATTCGGGCCGGCGGAGGGCTACCACAGCAGGGATAACCCACAGATGATGACTGCAACGGTGAATACACTCGAACATCTACATTTATGGTAAGTGTACACAACTGTACTTTTTTGGGTGTTCCCATATCTGGATGACTGGCTTCTAACTGCCCCAACCAACCATCAACTTATTGAAGCCAGGGACTCCCTTTTTCAAATATCCAATTCCCTGAGTATCACCATAAACCTAGCATAGTCCCAACTGTTGCCAGTTCAGACATTGGAGTTTATCGGTGCTGTATTTAACATGTCAACCAAAATAGCTTCCTTGCCTCTGCATCAGATAGAATCTTTGAAGGATCAAGTGCAAGCTATACTAATCCTTCCGTCACCTCCTGCAAAACTTATACTGCGAGCTCTCGTATCCATGGCAGCTGCCATAACACTGGTTCCTTTTGCAAGATTTTATATGCGTGTTCTCCAGTGGACTTTGGCTGTTCAGTGGTCTATACTTTGCCATCCTCTATCTGCTCCTGTCAAGCTGACAACTATTTGCAAAACTCATCTGAGATGGTAGATTCTTTTGGACAACCTATCTATTCGCAGACCATTTGTCCTTCCTTCTCACACAGCCACACTGACCATGGATGCTTCACAGCTGAGGTGAGGGGGGCATTTCAAGGGAAAGATGATCCAAGGCATGTGGACTCACCTGGAGGCCAGGTTCCACATCACTGTCCTAGAGATGAGAGCTGTCCTACTTACGTTGCGAGCCTTTCAGGACATTTTCCCTGTAGGGACTACTGCAGTTCACACAGACAATATGTCAGTAGTCTGGTTTATGAACAAGCAGGGAGAAACACGTTCATACCCCTGTGTAGAGAGGGCATTAGAGTTTGGGAATGGGCAATCTCTTCACACCACTTTCTGTTCACAACCCACATACTGGGGAAGTCCAACATACTGGTGGACAAGCCCAGCAGATCTAGTCTGACTCCTCACAATTGGTCCCTCAGGCGAATCTGGTTTTCAGCTGTTGGGGCTGCCCTTGCTTGACCTGTTTGACTCCCATCTAAACAACAAGTGCAGCAGGTACTTTGCTCTTATCCCCCCTTCAGGAAGTCCCCGAGGGATGCTCTAGTCCACGATTGGCACTCTGGTCTCTTTTACGCTTATCCTCCTCTACCATTGATCCCAAAGTGTCTGCAGAAAGCCAAATGGTTGAAGAGTCTAGTGATCCTCATTGCCCCTTATTGGTCTCATCAGATTTGGTTCCTCTTTTTTCAGTCTCATCGAAAATATCTTCCATGGATACTGGGACGAAATCAGGAGCTCCTACCACATCCATCTCTAGGTCGACACCATGATCTAGCCACCCACAAACTGACCGCGTGGTTTCTTCAGTTCCAGTGATTATCAAGAGGTCCAGGCTTTCTTTCCCAGTTAGAGATACAGTATTAGCCTCCCAGAAAGCTTCCCCCAAAATGTATACAGAAACAAATGGAAATGATTTACCATTTGGGCTTCCAAGGAGAATACTGTTCCTTATTCAGCTGCCATCTCAACGATCCTTACTTTCCTTACTTCTCTGTTTAAAGAAGGGTCTAGTTTTGCTACGATAAAACTTCAGTTGGCAGACATAACCAATTTCCATACTTTTCTTAGGGTACTATTGCTTCTTCCAGACTGTGCAAGGTTTTCATGAAAGGACTTTTTCTGCTCAGATGCTCGATTAAAATCCTACTCCTCTGTGGGATCTCATGGTAATTCTCCAAGGACTGACTCAGAAGCCTTTCAAACCAGCCTATGACTGTGACATTAAATTCTTGTCCTGGAAAGCTATCTTTTTGGTAGCCATCACATCAGCTAGAAGAATTTCTGAAATACAGGCCCTCTCATCTAAGCTACCTTATATTATCTTTCATAAAGACAGAGATGTTCATGTTTCACTGTTGCAGTCATCACATTGGGGTTATCTCTGCCAGGGTAGCCCTCGGCCAGCCCGAATACCAGAGGCTTAGTATTTCTGCGTCGGTTGCTGTTGCTTCAGGACTGACGTCAGGTCATCAGTACTGTAAAGTAAGGCAGCCGACACCATTACATCAGTTTTTCAGACCATGGAGCCCGAAGCAGAAGCAGTTTGCATGAGTGCTGGTCGGCTGCTACCTGAGTTTCGTCTACTGATTTAAAGCTGAAGTCTTCTAAAGCTAAGTACCCCATTGGGGATCCTTTGCTCCTGCACTAACTGATGTCAGAAAAAGTTAACAATTGTCTCGCCTGCGAAAAGCAAATACCACATCGAGACTTTCATTCTTACTGCGTCACTTGTTTAGGCCCAGAACACAACGTCCCCTGCTGTCGCTTCTGTGCTTATTCAACACCAGAACTATCCGTCGTCGGGCCCTTATTGTAGCTAGATATTTTCGCTTACAGTCCTCAAACTCCAATATGGCTTCGGTAAGCCATCCGACAGCAGATCTTCCGAAAAAATGTAAAGATAAAGACAGTGACAGACTGCACAGGTCCAAACCTACCGACGACGCTTCCGTTAAGCTAGTCGTCAGTTCTCCAGGCCTCAGTGAGGCGCTATCGCAGCCCCTGATGCCTACTTCTGTGGATTCGCAGGCTGCTACCAAGACTCTTTCGTAGCCCGGTATGCTGCATAACTCTTCTTCGACTAAGGATCCTGTGGTCGTCTCTACCTTGGATGTGTCTGGAAACGCTGCGCAGGCACCGGCTTCTGAGGAAGTCCTTCGCTGTACTGACTCTCGACACCAACCGATGTCTTCTCTCGTGACTACCATTCTTTCAAAAACTACCGAGTTTCTTAGGCCCAGGGTACGAACCACACCCAAGAAACCGAAAACCCAATCTCAGGCACCTGCTTCCTTGCCTTAGTCTCAAATGCTTAAAATGGCGGAAGACCTTATCATGCTGATTAGGGGAAGCCAAGCTAACCCCTCCAAAAGGAAAAGAGATCTGTCCCCTGTAGTTTTATCTGAACAAGAGTCAGATGACTCTGATGCATCTGAATATAAAGACATGAAACCCCTCTCTGCTTACGAGGAGTCTGATGCAGATGATTCCATCCCTTCCGCCTCTCCCCCAGAGGATTTTTCCTTTGGGGAAACCCTTCATACCTTAAGGGAGCATTTCCAATGGGAGAAAAAAGAGACTCAGGGAATTCTTAGATCTTCCACAGCACAGATCCTTGGCCACCCCCTCCGTCCTTGATGTTGTGGAGGATGTTTTCCTGGAATCCAGCTTGACTCCTGACACCCTCCCTCCTGTACCCAGAAAACCATACAGGTACTGTAGAGTTCCTGACTCACACAAATTTCTTTTTAAAAATCCTACTGCTGACCCTGAGGTAATTTCTCAAGGGCCTAAAGGGATTAAAGCAACCTCTGCTAAGAATTCCACCCCCTCAGATAGGGATTCCTGAGCACTAGACAGATGGGGTAAAAAAGTATATACCTCAGCTACTCTTGCTATTAGGGCACTAAATTGTCAGTTCCATATGCTAAAATTTCCACAACAAACCATGGAACTCCTCAAACAAAAAATGTCTTCCTTTCCTGCTTGTGCAGAATCTAAAGAGTTACAAGAGTTAATGCATTCTGCAAGTCAAGTAACTAAGCACACCTTGCACTGTGGTTTTGACGCCCTAGAAGCTTCTTGCAGGGCAACAGTCAATGGAGCTGTCATTACAAGGCAGGCATGCATGGCTTAAGGAACAGCCAGACCATGTTAAATCTAAATTGTTGGATGCCCCCTTGCACAAAGACAACTTATTTGGCACTAAGGCAGAAGAGGTTTTAAAAAAAGATGTAAGAAAAAGCAAAATCTGTGCAGACAGTTAAGGATTTCTTACAGGTCCAGTCACCCAGGTTCAGCAGGCATTGTCCCACCAAACACTGGTCCTTTCCTGCTCCCACTAAGCCAGTCCAGCCCAGACCCCGGGGAACCAGACCCCCCCCCCGACAGCAGCCACAGGGAATGCAGAGATCTAAGCAGTGGACTACCTCCACTTCAAAACCAGGGAGTTCTAAGCCACCCCTTATGGTAAGAACTCACAGTGACTCACCTCCCCCGCCCCCTCCCTCTGCCCACCTTCACTTACCCCTAGGAGGAAAATTCTCCTTTCACGCAAGCACTTGGGCCACCATTACCAACGGCCGTTGGGTTCTCAAGATAGTGTCCCAGGAATACAAATTTTCTTTCCACACCCTTCCATCCCCAAAAGCGTTCCCAGATCTACCTCCAAACCAGTGGGCAGAGGTGCAAAAGCAAGTCCTTTCCCTGCTCTCTATGAAGGCAGTAGAGCACATTCCTGCAAAACAGAGAGGCCAATGTTTCTACTCCAGACTTTTTCTGGTACCCAGAAAAGAGGGCACCTGGTGCCCCATCCTCGATCTATCCCTTCTAAACACCTTCCTGATGATCCCAAAATTCAAAATGCTGACCCTCTAGCAGCTGCTACCCATGCTCTCCAAGGATGCTTGGCTAGCCACCCTAGATCCTATCAGGGAATCATGCAGGAAATATCTCTGTTTCAGGGCAGGCTCTCAGCACTTTCAGTTCTCTGCACTTCCCTTTGGCTTATCTACTGCTCCCAGAGTTTTCGCAAAATGTCTGGCTCCGGCCATTGCCTTTTGCAGACAAAGAAATATCCAGATTTACCCATACTTAGATGACTGCCTAACTCAGGCAGACAGCCAGGAAAAGCTGCTCAAGCACCTGGCCTTTGTAAAGTCCCTACTAATCTCCCTAGGGTACACAGTCAACGAAAAGAAATCCAAACAGGTGCCCGCCCAAAGGATTATATTCCTGGGAGCAAGCCCGGATACAGCATCCCACATGGCATTCCTTACACCAAAAAAGCAACATTTCCTGACAGCCTACGTCTCTCAACTAGCCACCAGACCCCAGCTATCTGCAAGGAAGATTCTGCAAGCTCTGGGGTTCATGGCATCTTCCATACTACTCCTTCCATATGCCAGATTACATATGAGGAAACTTCAATGGTATCTAAAAAGCCTTTGTTGTCAACACACTCAAGACCTGGAGACTCTTATACCTATAATTCCTTGTCTCAGAAAAGATTTTCTTTGGTGGGCAACAGCATGCGCCCACAACAAGAGACTACCTTTCTCACCAGCCCCCACCACCCAGACCCTCACCACAGATGCATCAGACTATGCCTGGGGTGCACACCTGGACGGCAGGTGCATACAGGGACAATGGATCCCGCAGCAAATCCCTCTGCACGTCAACCAAAAAGAGATGATGGCTGTCCAGCATGTCTTGATAGCTTTCAAGCCCCTTCTCTCCCCAGGGGCTCTCCTGATCAGAAGAGACTACACCACTGTAATGTGGTATATCAACAAGCAGGGAGGGACTCACTCCTACCCTCTATGCAGGCTGGCCATGACCCTTTGGCACACAGCCTCTGCCATGCAACTCCACCTATTAGCAGAATTCCTACCAGGTTCTCTCAACTCTCTGGCAGACCAATTAAGCAGAAATCTGCTGGACCCACACGAGGGGCAGCTCAACAGAAGAACCTTCACCCTAATAACTCAGAAATGGGGCACCCCGAAGGTCAACCTGTTTGCCTTCCACACCAACCATCAGCTCAGCAAATTCTGCACCAGGGAGCATCACTGCATGTCTTGAAAGTGGATGCCCTGTTCCCTTGGGTCAATCTATTGGTCTATGCCTTTCCTCCACTACCTCTCATCCCCAGGGTACAGCTCAAAATAAAGGAGGAAAAGCCAAGGGCAGTTCTTATAGCTCCAGACTGGCCTTGCCAGCACTGGCACCCCTTGCTGCTCAGCCTGTCCTCACTGCCACCATGGCATCTTCCTCAGATTCCAAGTCTCCTGACCCAGAGGGAAGAGGAATTCATGCATCCCCAATTGCAGACACTCAATTTGGCAGTTTGGCTTATTCCCTAACCCCCGATCAATCTGCCAACCTCAGTAAACAGGTTCTAGATGTTATACGTGAGGCCAGACGCCCTAGCACTAGAAAGTCTTATGCTGACAAATGGAAAAGGTTCTGCACCTGGATTCAGGCTAAGGGAGCCAATACGGCACAGCCCTCTCTCCCTCTCATCCTGGATTACTTAGCTGACCTACTACACAGTGGCCTCTCTTTTTCCTCTATTATAATTCATGCCTCTGCTCATTTTCCCACTGAGCAGCCCCTTTTCTCACACCCTTTGATCAAACAGTTCCTAAGAGGGTCTAGCAACTTGAGGCTACCCAGAAGAGCACCAACCCCAGCTTGGGACCTTAACTTTGTGTTGGAAAAGCTCACCCTGCCCCCCTTCGAACCAGCTTCTTCTGCAGAGCTAAAATTTCTCTTCTGGAAGACAGCTTTCCTTCTGGCCATCACTTCAGCCAAAAGAGTCTCTGAGCTGCAAGCACCCATGGCTGTGGAACCCTTCAATCATCTACCATGCTGACAGGGTATCCCTCAGGACTAACCCATCCTTCATGCCCAAAGTAGTGTCCAGTGTGGCTCTCAACCAATCCATTCATTTGCCCATCTTTTTTCCTAATCCCCAGACCAAAGGGGAAAGGATCCTGCACTCTCTAGGTGTGCACAGAGAGCTCAGATTCTATCTAGACAGGACTAAATCCTTCAGAAAGTCTGATCAATTGCTGGTTAGCTTTGTTACAGAGGCAGAAGGCAAAGCCATCTCCAAACAAACCATTTCCAAATGGATAGCACACTGTATCAATTTCTGCTACAAACAACATGGAAAGCATCCCCCCAAGGGGGTCAGGACTCACTCCACCAGAGCAGCCTCCACCTCTGCAGCTTTCCTCAGAGGAGTTCCCACCAGGGACATCCTGGAGGCTGCCATCTGGACATCTATTCACACTTTTACCAAACATTACCACCTTCCTGTCTTCTCCAAATCCAAGGCAGGGTTGGCCTCTGCAGTCTTTTAGGACATCCTAGCCAGTCCGTAGTTTCCTTGACTGCCTCCACCCATTTCCTCAGCTTTGGGAATCAACCCAAATGTGATGACTGCAGCAGTGAAACACGAAGAACATAGTACAGATGTTCATCGTGCATACAGCTGCAGTCATAACAGATGGGGTTCTCCTGCCGTCAGGCGGGTCCTCGGTCTGCCGAATTCCGAAGTCTAGGTCCGGCGTCGGTTGTCGTCGCTTCTTCCCTGATGTCAGTGCGACAGGGGTATAAAAGAACCAGCCGACGCCATTTTCTCCAGTCTTTCTTGCCGCGCAGTGCCCGAAGCAGAAGCAGTTCGCAAGTGCCGGTCGGCCAGCTCCTGAGATTACGAAAAATTTGGAACCGAAGTCTTCTTAAAAGCTAAGTACCCCGTTGAAACTTTTCTTGCCTCAGACCGATGTCAGACAAAGTTAATAATTGTATTTCTTGTGGGAAGCAAATACCGCATAAGGATTTCCATTCCCTCTGTATACCTTGTTTAGGCCCAGACCACGACGTCTCGGTCTGTTGCTTTTGTGCTACATTCAACAAATGCACTATTAAGCATCAGGCAGAGTTCGCCCAGCATTATTTTGGGAAAGCATTTAACTATACTATGTCATCGGATACTCCGACCCCGGTTTTGTCTAAAAAACGCAAAGACAAGGACCGACACTCGAGGTCCGCGGCCTCTACCGACACCACGCCTAAGCCGACTACACGTGGTCCGGTTCTCAGCGAGGCGCCTACGCAGCCCCTGATTACCGACGACACATCTTTGGCGGTGTCTCCTGTACCCGAGGTCGCAGGCTCCTCGGCCCACACCCTGACTACAGATACCGAAGCCACGCTTGGCGTTGAAACACAGAATGTGGACAGGTCCACCTCCACTCAAGGTGTCTTCAGTCCTTCCTTCTTCTTTCTCCATCAAGGCTTTCACCAAGTCCAAAGCTACCATGCACCCTAAGAGACCAGCTACACAGGGCCCATCTCCAGGCCCCATGCCTAAGAAACAGATGCTTAAAATGGCTGAGGATTTAATTACTCTAATCAGAGGTTCTCAGCCACCTCCGGACAAAAGACCCAGAGTGGAGGAAGATTCCCCCTCCTCTGATCAGGGCTCCATTATTTCAGAGCACTCTGATTATCAGGAACAGTCTTACTCTCCTTTTGAAGACTCTGATGCAGAGGAATCTATCCCTTCTGTATCCCCCCCTGAGGATTACTCATTTGGTGAAACTCTGCATACCTTAAGGGAACACTTCCACTGGGAAGGTCAGGATTATTCAGATTCCAAGAAAAGGCTCAGGGAATTTCTTCTGTTACCCCAGCACAGGCCTCTGGCTATACCTCCTGTCCTGGACATCCTAGATGATGTTTACTCGGAGGCCTGCCTTAACCCGGATTCTCTTCCTCCAGCTCCAGTTAAGCCTGACAGGTACTACAGGGTTCCTGACTCACACCAATTTCTATACAAAAGCCATGCTGCTGACCTAGAAACCATCTCACAGGGCCCAAGGGAGTTAAGGCCTCCATTGCCAAAACCCATTGCCTTCCGAGAGAGATTCCAGATCCTTAGAAAGGTGGGGAAAAAAGGTATATACCTCGGCTACCTTATCCATGAGAGCCTTAAACTGTCAGTTTCATATGCTAAAATACCAACAGTTTCTGTTATCTCAATTGAAAAGTAAAATGTCACAACCTGAACAACCAGACATGAAGGAGTTGCAGGATTTGATGCGTAGTGCAGAACAAGTGGGTAAACATACCTTACAATGTGGTTTTGATGCTCTAGAGGCCTCATGTAGAGCTGCTGTTACAGGCTCAGTCATACGTAGGCATGCCTGGCTCAAGGAACAAGCCTTGCCTGATCATGTCAAAGCTAAATTACTAGACGCCTCTTCAAAAGGATGTACTATTTGGGGCAAATGCTGAGGAAGTATTACGGAAAATGGAGGAAAAGGCTAAATCAATGCAAACTGTGAAAGAATTTCTGCAGGTCCAACCCCCACGTTTTAGTAGAAATTGGCCTTCCAAAAACTGGTCCTTTACTGCCACAGACAGACCCCAAAGAGGCAGATACAGGCACCCGAGGGGCAGAGGACAAACACAAGGCTCGTACAGAGGCAGACAATGGCAAGCTCCTACACAAAGAGGTGGTGAGGACAACTCGCAATCTTTCAGAAAGCAAAACCAATGACTTTCCCCTTTGCATGCCAACCAGGTCTCAAATGGAAGCCCCCTTAGGAGGAAAGCTGGCACTATTCTCAAAAAATTGGCATATTGTCACAAAGGACAAATGGATCCTGGACATTATAAACAGAGGCTACAAATTCCATTTTCATACCCTTCCAAAAATGAAAGGCATGCCAAACCTGCCACAGAATCAAAGGGCAGAGGCACAAAAGCAAATTTCAGGTCTTATAAACATGAAAGCTATTCAAGAGGTACCTACGCACGAACAAGGTCAAGGTTTTTATTCCAGGCTATTTCTGGTGCCAAGGAAGGGAAAAGATTGGAGACCGATTTTGGATCTTTCCATCCTAAACACATTCAAGATGCTCACTCTACAGCAACTTCTTCCCATGCTGGGCAAGGAGTCTTGGCTGGTAACATTGGTCCTCAAGGAGGCATACCTGCATGTCCCAATCAGACAAAATTGCAGAAGATACCTCAGATTTCTTGCAGGTTCAACCCATTATCAATTCTCTGCATTGCCCTTTGGTTTATCTACTGCCCAGAGTATTCACGAAATGCCTGGCATCAGTAATTGCCTACTGCAGACTTCAAGGGATACAAATATACCCTTATCTGGACGACTGCCTGATCCAAGCGGACAGCAAGCACATTCTTCTGAAACATCTGGCTTATGTAATAATATTATTAAACTCTCTAGGATACACAGTCAACAAAGAGAAATCAAGACTAATACCCTCTCGAAGATAATTTTCCTGGGTGCCAATTTGGACACAAACACCCAGATGGCCTACCTCACGCCAGAGAAGCAGGGGCAACTAATTCAATATTTCAGAACACTGGCAAATTGCACCAGGCTGACTGCAAGGAAAATCCTGCAGGCTCTGGGATTCATGGCATCTTGCATCTTACTAATCCCATGTGCAAAGTTGCATATGAGAAAACTACAATGGTACCTAAAAAACATATGGTCTCAACACAGCCACAGTTTGGAAACAATAATACCATTAATTCCATGTCTGCAAAAGGAATTTCTATGGTGGGCTCAAGCATGCCAAACAAACACAGGTCTTCCATTCAGCAAGCCTCAAGCAAATCAAGTCATCACAACAGACGCCTCGGACTACGCCTGGGGGGCGCACATGACAGACCGGTGCATTCAGGGCAAATGGACCCAAAAAGAAAAGCACCTTCACATCAATCAAAAAGAAATGCTAGCAGTGATAAATGCTATTATAGCTTTCAAGGACCTTCTACAAGCAGGTCAGCTATTGATAAGAACAGACAACACCACAGTTATGTGGTACATAAACAAGCAGGGAGGAACACATTCTTATCCCCTATGCAGACTGGCCATGTCACTTTGGAACATGGCCATGGACTTACAAATGGAACTACAAGCACAGTACTTGCCAGGCAAGGAAAACACGCTGGCAGACAACCTAAGCAGGAATATGACAGATCCACATGAATGGAAGTTGCATCCAAAAGTTTTTACAGAAATAATCCAAGAATGGGGAAGGCCAGACATAGATCTCTTTGCCTCTCACAAAAATCATCAATTGACAAAATTCTGCTCAAGGATCTTCCATCCAAAGGCCTGGAGAGTGGACGCTCTCTTTCAGTTGGACATCAATGACAGTTTATGCCTTCCCACCTCTTCCTCTGCTGCCCAAACTCCTATTGAAGACCAGAGCAGACAGACCAAAGATGATCCTCATTGCTCCGGACTGGCCAAGGCAACACTGGTACCCACTCCTGAGGAGCCTGACGCATTCCCCACCATGGACCCTGCCTCTAATGCCTCTTCTTCTGACTCAGCACAGCTTCAAAACTCTTCACAGTCAGCTGAAAACACTCAATCTAGCCGCATGGAAGATTCCTTAGCATCGCAGCAGGCCCTGCTCTCCAAGGAGGTGCAGGATGTCATTTTGGAGGCCAGAAGGCCATCAACTAGAAAAGCTTACTCTGCAAAATGGAAACGTTTTTGTGTTTGGAATGAGAAAAAGGGCCAGTGCCCTGGAAAACTGAATTTACCTCAAATACTACAATATTTGGCTGAACTGCTAAGCAGTGGACTTTTGTTCTCCTCCATCAAAATCCATGCCTCAGCCATTTCTGCAAAATACAACACTGATCCACCTTTATTCTCTCACCCTCTATTAAGACAGTTCCTCAGAGGGGCTAAGAATTTAAGACCTCCAAGAAAACAACCAATGCCTGCTTGGGATCTTAATTTCATTCTGGAAAAACTGACTTTGCCTCCTTTTGAGCCAGCTGCCTCATCAGATTTACAATATTTGTCCTGGAAAACAGCTTTCCTTCTGGCTATCACTTCAGCTCGTAGAGTTTCAGAACTACAGGCTCTTATGGCTGTCCAGCCTTTTATCATCTTCCACCAGGACAGAGTGTCATTACGTACCAACCCGTCCTTTATGCCTAAAGTGGTATCCAGGGTAGCTTTAAATCAGGCCATACATTTACCTACTTTTTATCCTAATCCTCAAAACAAAGGGGAGAGATTACTGCATTCCTTGGACATCCACAGACAACTGCGTTATTATCTGGACAGAACAAAACCTTTCAGAAAATCAGAACAGCTTTTGTGGCCTATGTAGGAGCTCAAGGAAAGTCAATATCCAAACAGACAATCTCAAAATGGATAGCCCACTGCATACGCTTTTGCTATTCCTTTCATGGCAAAACTGTACCTACAGGCATTAGAACTCATTCTACCAGGGCCACAGCCACCTCTGCAGCCTTCCTCTGAGGAGTTCCTACCAAGGATATTTTAGAAGCAGCCACTTGGAGTTCTGTACATACCTTCTCGAAGCACTACAACCTACCATTATACTCCAAATCTAGAGCAGGCTTTGCCACTGCAGTCTTGCAGGGCATTTTGGCTCCTCCTAGCTCCACCTAGTGCCTACCACCCCTTTCTTAGCTTTGGGATTCTACCCATCTGTTATGACTGCAGCTGTATGCACGATGAACATAGTACAGTTTTGTACCTACCATAAATGTAGATGTTCGAGTGCTAATACAGCTGCAGTCCAGGTTTCCCTCCCTCCTTCCCCTCTAGGGGTCTTCTTTTATGGTGTATTTGCTTGCAACTACTGGTCTTTGATTATATTGCATTGCATTATTACATAATTTTATGTATTGCCTTCCTTCTGGGGGCACCTGACATCTGGGGCAAGAAAAACTGAAGAAAATGGCGTCGGATGGTTCTTTTATACCCCTGTCGCACTGACGTCAGGGAAGAAGCGACGACAACCGACGCCGGACCTAGACTTTGGAATTCGGCCGACCGAGGACTCGCCTGACGGCAGGAGAACCCCATCTGTTATGACTGCAGCTGTATTAGCACTCGAACATCTACATTTATGGTAGGTACAAAACTGTACTTTGTGTACACTTACCATACATGTAGATGTTCGAGTGTATTCACTGTTGCATTCCTGGTTTCCCTCCCTCCATCTTTTTTCTTTTCTTTCCTTACAAGGACATATTGGTATTTACTTTCTACTGGTGGGGTTCTTCCACCAGAACCTGGCTCCTACTTGGGGGCTCCTGACAGGTTAGGGCAAGAAAAACTGATGTAATAGCGTTGGCTGCCTTACTTTATACTACTGAGGAGCTGACATCAGTCCTGAAGCGACAACAACCGACGCAGAAATACTAAACCTCTGGTATTCAGGCCGGCCGAGGGCTTCCCTGGCAGGGATAACCCAAATGTGATGACTGCAACAGTGAATACACTCGAATATCTACATTTATGGTAAGTGTACACAACTGTACTTTTCCCACCATACTAACCCCTCTACTGAGTCTTCTGGCTACTGAGTCAAACATTAACCAGACCATTCAGATGTTCTTCGTGTTTCACTGTTGCAGTCATTACTTTTGGGTAATCTGCTGGCAGGTTGCCCTCAGTCGGCCTGATTAACAAAGTCTTGGGTCCTGCGTCTGTTGCTGTCCCTTCTTCCATGACATCAGGTCGTCAGGGGTATAAAACATGCAGCCAATGCCATTACATCAGGCTTTCTTGCTGCGCAGTGCCCGAAGCAGAAGCAGTTCGCAAGTGCCGGTCGGCCGACTCCTGAAATTTTCGTTTTCGTGTTTCAGAACTGAAGTCTTCAACTAAAAGCTAAGTACCCCATTGGGGAAACCTTTTCTTGCTCCTTACCGATGTCAGTAAAAGTTAATAATTGTATTACTTGTGGGAAGCAAATACCTCATAAGGATTTTCATTTGTACTGCATTCCTTGCCTAGGCCCTGACCACAACGTGCTAAATTTAATCAACGCACTATTAAACGTTGGTATATTTTTGCTTCTAAATATTTTGGCTCGAGATTTAACTATCCAGAAATGTCATCGGTTAGCAATCTGACTACCGGAATACTTAAAAAACGCAAAGAAAAAGACAGAAACAGACCGTCGAGGTCCAAAACCTACAACGAAGCTTCTCCTAAGCCTGTACTCAGTGAGGTGCTTTCGCAGCCCCTGATACCCGCTACTTTTGACTCGCAGGCCTCTACTGAGACCCATTCGGGTCTGGTATGCCGCGAGATACTTTAAGTATTGAACCTGCGGATGTCTCTACCTTAGATGGGTCCGGAGCCACTGAGCAGGCACCGGCTTCTGAGGATGTTTTCAGGCCTAAAGATTTGTATATTAAACCGATGCCATCTTCAAAACTAAGGCCAAAATCTACTTCTATGTCTAAAAAAACGATGCTTGGGCCACGTGTACAGGCCCCAATGCCAAAAAACAGATGATCAAAATGGCTGAGGATTTAAGTACTTTGATCAGGGGTACCCATCCCCCTCCTGCTAAGAGTCCTAGGCAAGGCACTGACTATGAATCTTCAGATCAGGTTTCTATTTCTTCTGATTCCTCTTCTGATCAGGAATTATCTATTCCCGCTTATGAGGACTCTGATGCAGAAGATTCCATCCCTTCTGCTTCTCCTGAGGATTTTTCATTTGGAGAAACTTGGCATACCTTAAGGGAACACTTTCACTGGGAAAGTCAGGACTTCTCAGAATCTAAAAAGAGACTTAGGGATTTCCTTCTTCTTCCTCAGTATAGTCCTTTGGCTATACCCCCTGTTCTAGACATTGTTGATGATGTTTTCTCAGAATCCAGTATGACTCCTGATTCCCTGCCTCCGGTTCCTAGTAAGCCAGACAGATATTACAGGGGTCCTGACTCCCACAAATTCCTCTTTAAAAACCCTACTGCTTACCCTGAAACCATTTCTCAGGGTCCCAAGGACGTTAAGGATTCTACTGCTAAAAATCCAACCTTTTCTGATAGAGATTCCAGAGCGCTGGATAGATGGGGTAAGAAGGTTTACACATCTGCATCCTTGGCAATCAGGGCTTTAAACTGTCAATTTCATATGTTTAAATATCAACAGCATGTCATGGGCTTACTTAAACAGAAAATTATGTTGATTTCTGACTGTGTGGAAAATAGAGTTTCAGGATTTATTGCATTCAGCTGAACAAGTTGGAAAACATACTTTGCAATGTAGTTTTGATTCCTTGGAGGCCTCTTGCAGGGCTGCTGTAACTGGATCTGTTATAAGAAGGCATGCTTGGCTCAAGGAGCAAAATCTGCCTGACCATGTTAAAGCAAAATTTTTGGATGCTCCTTTACAACAGGACAGTTTATTTGGTAATAAGGCAAAATAAGTTTTGAAAAAGATGGAAGATAAAGCTAAATCTATGCAAACTGTAAAAGATTTCGTACAAGTGCCACCCAGTTTCAGTAGGCACTGGCCTACTAAGAACTGGTCCTTTCCAATACCCACCAGAGCCGCTCAGGTCAAACCCAGACATTCCAAAGGCTCCAGGTTTCAGTCACAAGGAACTTATAGAACAAAGGAATGGGGTGCTTCCACCTCCAAATCTGGAAGTAACAAGGCACCGTCCTACGGTAAACAGTATCAATGACTTTCCACTGCAATCACCAAGCACTTATCTTTTGACCGCCCCTTTCGGGGGAAAACTGCCACTTCATGCACGAAACTGGCAACTGATTACCCAGGACAAGTGGGTTTTAAATATAGTATCCCAGGGATACAGATTTCATTTCCACATGTTGCCAATCCTAAATGGATGGCCAGATCTGCCTCCAAATCAGTGGGCAGAGGCCCAGAAACAAGTTATGTCCCGCATGAATATGGGGGCTATTCAATCAGTACCACAAAAGGAAAAGGGACAAGGTTTTTATTCAAGACTTTTCCTGGTACCCAGAAAAGACAAATCATGACGTCCACTTCTGGACTTTTCCATTCTAAATACATTTCTGGACATTCCAAAATTCAAACTGCTGACTCTACAACAGTTACTACCTATGCTAGGCAAGGATGCCTGGTTGGTAACTCTAGACTTAAAAGAGGCTTACCTGCATATCCCAATCAGGGAATCTTGCAGAAGATACCTCAGCTTCAAAGCAGGCTATTTGCATTACCAGTTCTCTGCACTGCCCTTTGGCTTATCTACTGCGCCCAGGGTCTTCACATAGTGCCTGGCACCGGTAATTGCATTTTGCAGGCAAAGTAATATTCAAATTTATCCATACCTGGACGATTGTCTAATTCAGGCAGAAAACAAGGACACTCTTCTAAAACATCTGACGTTTGTAAAAAGACCTCTAACTTGCCTAGGGTACACCATAAAAGAAAAGAAATCGCAACTGGTACCCTCTCAAATAATTACATTCCTGGGTGCAAGCTTGAATACAACTGCCCAGATGACTTACCTTACGCCAGAAAAACAAATTCAGTTGATGACTTACTTCAAACAGGTGGCCACAAAAACCCAGCTATCTGCAAGACAAATTCTGCAGGCCTTGGGGTTCATGGCCTCCTGCATTCTAATAATTCCATATGCAAGACTGCATATGAGGAAACTTCAATGGTACCTAAAAAGCTTATGGAGTCAACATTGTCACAGCCTGGAAACTGGTTGCTATCATTCCTTGCCTGCAGCTAGAGTTCCTATGGTAGGCAGAGGTCTGCCGCCAGAACAAGGAACTATCATTCATTCCACCCCCTGCCACCCAAACCCTGACTACAGATGCATCAGATTATGCTTGGGGGGGGGGACATCTGGGAGGGAGATGCATTCAGGGCCAATGGAGCCCAAATCAAATGCACCTACATATCAACCAGAAAGAGATGCTAGCTGTACAGAATGCTCTGGCAGCCTTCAAGGACTATCTTCATCCAGGACAACTACTGATAAAGACAGACAACACCACAGTCATGTGGTACATAAACAAGCAGGGGGGTACCCATTCCTACCCCCTTTGCAGACTAGCCATGGCATTGTGGAACACGGCTTTGACTTATCAAATACATCTACAAGCTCAATTCCTGCCAGGAAAGCTAAATACTCTGGCAGACGAACTAAGCAGAAATCTTATGGACCCACACGAATGGAAACTGGATCCACAAATTTTCAACATTTCGACATGCAAATGGGGGAGTCCAGACATAGATCTTTTTGCCTCACCCCAAAACTATCAGTTGGACCAATTCTGCACAAGAATTCATCACAAAAAAGCTTGGAAAGTGGATGCTCTATCCTTCAGATGGAAAAACCTATCAGTCTATGCCTTTCCCCCTCTGCCTCTGCTCTCCAAGGTCTTACTAAAAGTCAGACAGGAAAAAACAAAAATGATTCTGATTGCTCCAGACTGGTCTCGCCAACACTGGTACCCGCTCCTACGCAGTATGTCGCACCTTCCTCCGTGGTACTTGCCTCAGAGACCTTACCTACTGTCTCAGCAGAACTATCAAATTCTGCACACTCAGCTCCAAACTCTGAATCTTGCAGCATGGCTAATCAAATAATTTCACCAGTTACATCTCTCAGCAAACCTGTGATGTATGTCATTTTGGAGGCCAGAAGGCCTAGTACTAGAAAATCTTATGCTGACAAATGGAAAAGATTCAGTGCCTGGAACCAAGCACAAGGACTAAGCACAGCAATGCCCAATATTCCTCAGATTCTGCAATATTTAACTGAGATGCTTCATAAGGGCCTATCTTTTTCTTCCATAAAAATCCATGCCTCTGCCATTTCAGCTCATTACAACACAGAGTCTCCCCTCTTTTCTCATCCTCTGCTAAAGCAGTACCTCAGAGGGGCCAAAAATGTAAGACCTCCCAGGAGAGCACCAACTCCTGCATGGGACCTCAATTTTGTTTTGGAAAAACTCACTCTACCTCCTTTTGAGCCAGCTGCTACTGTAGACCTAAAATTTATCTTTTGGAAAACAGCTTTTCTTTTAGCAGTCACTTCAGCTAGAAGGATTTCAGAACTACAGGCTCTTATGGCAGTGAAGCCTTTTATTATTTTTTACCCGGACAGGGTGGCTGTCAGGACCAATCCATCCTTTATGCCTAAAGTGGTATCTAGTGTGGCCCTTAATCAGACCATTCATCTGCCAACTTTCTTCCCAAATCCACAGAACAAGGTTAGCAGATTCTGCATTCATTGGATATACATAGACAGCTAAGATTCTACTTAAACAGGACAAAATCTCTTAAGAAAATCTGAACAATTACTGGTGGCATTTGCTGCAGGGGCAGAAGGAAAGGCTATTTCAAAGCAGACTATTTCAAAATGGATAAGCCATTGTATTTGTTTCTGCTACATGCACCATGGTAAACCTGTCCCCAAGGGGATCAGATCTCATTCCACCAGGGCTGCATCTACTTCTGCAGCCTTTCTCAGAGGGGTACCTACCAGAGACATTCTAGAAGCTGCTACCTGGAGCTCATTTCATACGTTAACCAAACATTACCTTTTACCTCTCTTCTCTAAATCCAGAGCAGGCTTTGCTACTGCTGTCCTGCAGGGCCTTATAGCTGCTCCTAATGCTGTATAAATCCATCCTCCCAACCATAGCTTTGGGATTCTACCCAAATGTAATGACTGCAACAGTGAAACATGAAGAACATAGTACAGTTGTGTACACTTACCCTAAATGTAGATGTTCGAGTCTATTCACTGTTGCAGTCCTGGTTACCCTCCCTCCAGCCCCCTGTTTTTTCTCTAACTATACCTCTCATTTCTGTTACTATCTTTAAAAGCCTTTTTGGTGTATTTGCTTTTGTTTGGAGGTATATGTTTTGTGTTTTTCATTTTACACACACACACACACACATATACATATATATATATATATATATATATATATATATATATATATATATTTAGCTCCCCATTTGGGGGGCACCTGACATTTGAGGCAAGAAAAACTGATGTAATGGCGTCGGCTGCATGTTTTATACCCCCAACGACCTGACGTCATGGAAGAAGGGACAGCAACCGACGCAGGACCCAAGACTTTGTTAATCAGGCCGACTGAGGGCACCCTGCCAGCAGATTACCCAAATGTAATGACTGCAACAGTGAATACACTCGAACATCTACATTTATGGTAAGTGTACACAACTGTACTTTACCAATCCTCTTTCCAAATTACTCCAGTAAGGGCGAATATTTGTTGCATTTGCTGGATGTGCATAGGCAACTATTGTTTTTATCTTCATAGGTCCAAGCAATTCAGAAAATCCGACCAGTTGTTTGTTTCTTTCTCAATAATCGCCTAGGACATGCAGTAAGAAAAGTGACTCTTGCAAAATGGACAACAGCTTGCTTATCTTAATTTACAACAAAAATGGTCTGAAGTTGCCCACTTCTTGTAAAGTCAATTCAACTAGATCTGTAGCACATCTTCTGCCTTCTCTTTTAGAACTTCCGTTGATGACATTTGTGCAGCAGCCACTTGGTCCAAACCCCATACCTTTGTAACTCATCACAAACTGGACATTGTCTCCAGAGGTAGGGCTTGTTTTGGTTCAACAGTGCCCTGGCATATCTTTCTGTGAGGCCACCCATGAGTTTATGTAGGTGGGGACTCTGACCCATATGTAAGTCAGAAAAAAAATGGACAGCATCAGATTTTTAAGTTATGTACTTACCATAACCTGGCATCTGTGTTGTCCATTTTCATTCTGACTCACCTTCCTTCCCAACCATCCCCCAACCTATGATTTTTCTGGAAGACCTGTGGAGCCTTTTTTGGAACAGTTGTTCCTGGTTGAGCCTTTGGTTTCTTTTTTTTTTTACTCCTTTGTTCCTCTCTTATTACTGTATGGGCAGCAAACTTGATCTGAGGGAGCTGTGTGCAGCTTGGAGCATTGTGGGTAAAGGGAGGAACTTGAGACTGGAATGTGTGTTTGTGTAAAGCAGCCAAACTGATTCTGAGGAGTCGGATCCGAGACCCATACTTGAGTCAGAATGAAAACGGACAGCATAGATGCCAAGTTGTGGTAAGTACATAACTTAAAATTTAGTTGTAAAAGCTGCATGGGAAAACCCTCCTGTATGGCATGTGTCTGAAGTTGCCAAGGCAAGATTCTCTGACCCAAAGACTGGACCTGATGGAGAGAGACTTCTAAACTAAATTCCATTATTGTTGTGGCACCATTTAAAAAGGATCCTGCGCCATAAAGTCATGTTGTCCATCTCTCAGATAAGGAATCTAGAGTGGTGGACAGGTTTAGGAAGTCCATTTACATGTCCTTCACATTTTCATTGAGAGTAATAAACTACCTGGTTTGCATGCCAAGGCTGATGAAGCAGTTACAGAGGAACTGATGGATGGACAGTCAAAGCTCACATTGCAGTCTCACATGGCAACTGTGCCATCCATTCCTAATCCCACCACTTGTCTGTCTCACAGTTCTGTGAATGGCACAGCTAGTGCAGTAGGTACTGACATTGCTCTTTGCTCTCATGCCTGGGTTCCTCAGACTTTTCTGAGGATGTCAAGATAACCTTTCTCAATTGTCCCCTTTGGTGAATCTGCTCTTTTCTGCATATCAGTACAGAAACATATGGAGATTATGAAAAAGAGGGCTAGTTGCAAACCCTGCAACTGTCCTTACCAAGGATGCAGTGAAGACCATGGCAGATATGGTTTTCTGACATAGCCAAAGGCAATAAAATGTCTTGAGGTCTGGGAGGAACCAACACGACTAGAATAATTTAAGAATGTTCATAAGCCCTGAGACATGAACAGTTGGCAACAGCAGGGATACTACAGTCTTCCTTCAGCAGTCTTTGAAACACCCTAGAGACCTTGCTTAACTGTTGCACTCTCAAAACAACTGGAGGTCATCTGTCTCTCCAGTTAGAAAAATGATTGGCTGTTGCACAGGAAAAACAGATGAGGACACTGATATTCACAGGCTGCATAACTCTCTTTCTCACAACCCTCCCCTCCCAATCCAATTCTATCATATTACCAGATGTCCCATCTTGTCAGAAAAAGTGGCAAAAAATAGGTATTGAACCTCGTGCAGAAAGGATATTTTAGTTTGTGTCCTTTTAGTTATCCGAAAGTTAAATGACCTAAGGCTTATATGCGGCTTGAGTTGACTAACTAATATTTTTACCAAAGAATTCTTTTGCCTGGTTATTTAGCAGTCTGCATTCTCTGTCTGTCAGAAGGAGATTGGTTGGGGTGTATATCATAAATCCAAACACCGAAACTTCAAACTGGGAAGTTCGAAGTCAAAAAATAACAAACCCGCGGAAAATCAAATTCTTTCCCAGGGAAAGAATTTGGTGAGCCGTTTCTGCGGCTTTGCTATTTCCTCCACTGTGGTGCGATCTCGGAGTAGGTATATTTAAGTAGGGGTTGTGGGGGCACAGCCCCTCACGTTGGGGGTGGGATGGGGGGGCACAACCCCCCACATTAGAAACAGTATGTAGTGTTCGTGTGTTTCTGCGTTTTGTACCGGAACAGAGATTATTTTCCCTGGGAAAAAAAAATAGCTGTTCTGAGTGTTCGGTGTTTTCAGTTTTCGAACTTTTGTGTTCGATATTTACATAGTCGAAGTTTTGACACTTCGACTATGTGATATAGACCCCACTGGTTGTACTCCTTGAACTTCCAAGATGTCTACCATACAAAACCTGATACTTAAGATCGTTCAGTGTCAGACATTTGCAGCATTAGGTACCATGGCAACAGTGATATACATAGAATCATAGGCTCATAGGAGGTTACTAGACTATTGGCCCTGATGCCCTTATAAGCCTTGTCAAGAGTTAAGTCCATGTTTAGACAAGTCAGCACCCAATGCCCTTGTCCAGCAGGGACACGGGTGGAGTCCCAGGGGTATATTTTCTGTTTCCTATCCAGTTATCCAGGTTGTGCTTAAAAAGGGGTAAAGAGTACTCTGTTTGACGTGGAGAGGGAGTTCATTCCATAGATGGGGGAGTCTCTGGGACACAAGTCTGTCCCACCAACAAGTCCTGTTGATGTCACAGATCAGGTTGAAGCTGCATGTGCGAGTTACTCAAGTGGAGCATGACTTGCGGATATGCAGCAGTCCCATCAAGGTGGGGTTCGTGATCGCCTCGTATGCCAGACAGAGGTCACCTCTGCGGAGTCTGTAGGAGACTGAATAGAGGGATAGGGCTTGTAGCCTGTCTGTGTATGGTAGATGTTTGAGGCCCTGGATTCTCCTGATGAGGAACCTCTGTGGTCTCTCCAGCTGCTGCATGTGCTTTGCAAGGTAGTTGCCAAAAGGTGGGTTGTACTCAATAATGGCCTTATAAGGGAAGAATACAGGGATGTTATGACCTCCTTGTCCCTGGATGAGATACCCTTACTTATAAGGTGGGTCTTGTAGAAGGCTTTCCATACAATGAAAGGAACATGGTGGTCAGAAGTCAGGTTGCTATCAACCTGGTTGCCCAAATCCCCCATGACTGATTGCATGCTTAGGACATTGTTATTATTGTGATAATTTGTGGGGATGTCACTTTCCCCAAAGGGGATGATGATGCATTTTTTGGTGTGTGGCTGTAGACCATGTTTCTGGCACCAGTCATTTGTCTGTGTGATACCCTCTTGGAGGATTTCCACATCACTAGGGGATTGATGATAGCACCAGTTTGAAGTCATCTGCAAACTTGGTCAGCCGTAGCCGACTGGTTTTGGCCTGCTCCTCAGAAAAGTATATCCCAAGTAACAGAGGCCCCAAGAGCGAACCCTGGGGTACGCTGCTTGATATGGGTCTACTGCTTGAAGTGACTTCCCCTATTTTGACTAGGTGGGTTCTATCAGTCAGCCAGTTTACTACCCATTTCATAACATATGGATTGATGCCTAGTTAAGAGAGTTTATCTATTACGTCCGAGTGGGGAATAGTGTCAAAGGCTTTGGCCAGGTCAAGGTAGGTGGTGTGCACCATCTTCCCTTCGTCCATGGCTTTGTTGACTTTCTCAAAGAAGTCGACCAAATTTAGCAGACATGACCTCTCCTTGATGAAGCCATGCTGTGTGGGATTGACTATTTGGAGGTTGCCAATGTTCTTCTTAATGATTCCTTATCCCAGACATGAGAGTTCTACAGTGGAACTTGAAAGATCAGTGGTCAGTTATTAAATCTGTGACAAAACAAATACAATTTCCTAGTGACTGCAGGTTTCATTTGAAAAACAAGTCAGCCAGGTTCAACAGGCAAGATCTTCTATTGACGATCCGAACTGGGTGGGGTCAAGTGCTTGGAGTAGCCTCTGTCCTTGTTTATGAGATCCATAATAATACACTCCATGGCTTTACAGATCAGACTTGTCAAGCTAATGGGACGATAGTTTCCAGGGTCAGTAGTAGCACCACCTTTGTGCAAGGGGACAACAATGGCAATTCTCCACTCTGCTGGAATGAAGCCTGTACTTAGGTTGTGGTTGAATAGGGTGCTCAATGGCAAAGCTAGTTCTTGCTGGAGATGATGTAGAACACAGCCTGGGATACTGTCAGGTCCCATGGAAGCTGTGTTCTTTGCCTTGGATAGGGCCTTTAACACTTGATCTACTTATATGTGAAGTGCAGGACAAGTATTGGGGATGTTGAATGGCCCTTTGGGGGGGACAGGGGGGTGAAGTTTGCACTGAACCTATCTGCTACCAAGTTGGCTAAGTCAACAAGATCAGTGTAACTGGTACTGTTAAGTAGTAATTCAGAACAAACCTGGGCTTCGCTGTGGGGGTTCCTGACATAACTGAAGAAGGCTTTGTGGTTTCCCTTTGTTTTGCAGGCTAGTTTCGATTCATAATTGGCTTTGGAAGTTTTCACTAGTGATCTAATTTCTTTGTTGAGGCTAAGGAGGGAGTTTTTTCAATTGGGAATTTGTGTGTTTTTGCCTTTGGACAACAGTTTCTTCCTTTTGTTGTAAAGTTTGTTGATAGAGGATGCCCACCAGACTGGTTTGTGTTTCCTAGAGGAGCAGGTTTTAGTTCTGTTGTGTATAGCTGAGTCTGTGCAGTTGTACAGGTGCTTGTATACTGCATTGGAGTACTGTTCAGCATAGTTGTCTGCATCCTCTGAGGGGGTGGTGGTGTAAAGCTACTGATACCCTCCCTTAGGGGGTTGTAGTCAGGTTTCGAGAAGTTTTTAAGCCTGGTTACAGCTTGGGGGAGGGTTGGGCAGAATAGAAACTTCGATTGAGACAGACCGATGATCTGATCTCACTAGGGAAGAATCTAATGCAGCAGTTGCCCATGTTTGTGAGAACCAAGTCCAGAATGTTACTCCCCTTGTGGGGGATGAGATGAGCTGGTCTAGTGTGTTAGAATTGATGAAGTCAAAGAGTTGTTGGGTGAGTGCATTAGTGCAGGAATAGTTCACCCAGTCTATGGTGGGGTAGTTAAGTCACCAAGGATCAGGGTGTTAGGGGACACCTTGATGGAGTCAAGTAGGTCCAGGTAGGAGGAGTCGGTGTCTTGAGTCATGGAGGGGGGGGGGGTCTATAGCTGGCCATAACTTGGATGGGTGTTTTGCCAACTGTCATTTCCACCTGGAGTAGTTCTAGTGCGTCATGCTGGCAAACCAGTCTGGAGGTGTGCTTGTCTTTAATGAAGATAGAGACTCCACCACTCTTAGTCTTCCCAACTTCATTTTGGGGTTGTAATGTGTGGAATGAGGTGTAGCCTGGTAAGGCAGGGATGCTGTCGGCAGCCCTGAACCAAGTTTCCATGACTGCACAGATGTCGGCATCTTCCAGTGCAGGGAGACCCTCCAGTAAGTGCATTTTCAGGTTAAGGTTCCTAGTGTTAAGCAGCATGACCTTGAGTTTTCTTTTTGACAGATCTTTTATGTTGGAAGGTTTGTCTTTAGGCTATTTCCTAAAAAAAGCACAATGGGGAAGGCAAGAGCCTTGGCCAGATTCTGGAGTCCCAGGGGTGAGAGGTGGAGGCCATCTCTGGCAAAGCATTGAGGCCTGTCAACCATGTAATCCCAGGCAGACAGAGACTGGATCCCCTTGAAATGACACCAGAAACTTAGCCAGTTGTTGAAGTCAATTATTTTTGTTGGTATTGTGGTAACATTCTTGGTGAATGTAGGATGCTGCTTAGGACTAGGGTCATACTTGCCTGGGACACATACTCTTGAGAGCACAGTCATGTCTCTCTTCATATAGTCCAGGGAGGTACATCTCAAGTCATTCACAACAACATGGACAATGATAGAGTCATACTTGTACCTATTGTGGAGAGACGTAAGTGTGTGCGTGATGTGGCAGATTCTGGCACCTGACAGACAACTGACTGTGACCTTCTCCTTGCCGAGCTTGGTGTCTCACAATTGAGTCATGAATGACTAGTATGTTTGGTTTATTGTTATGCCTCATGGGCTGTGTTGGTTTATTGTTATGCCTTATGAGCTGCGTTTGTGAGACACTGGGGTGTTGTCTGCTGTGTATGACGTGTTTGATGTTGTTTGTGGAATGTTTGTGAGTGTGTTTTGGAGGTCTCTGCTGTTTAGGTAAGTTTTTATTGAGGACCTCTGCATAGGTGTGTGTGTGTGTTGTGCTTGGCTATGTGATGTGGGTGGTGTGGTGTTTGTGGTGGCAATCTCCTCTTTGTTAGGAGTACTGATTGTGGCAAGAGAGAGGATGAATTTCAGGTTACTGATGTAGATGCATTTCTTGCAAGTAGAGGAATTATGTGCTAGGAGAAGAGGGCTGTCAGTGAACATGAGACAGTTGCTACACTGTCTCAGTATGCCCATGTCGACCAGGATGGCAAGAGAAACTGATGGGAATTGTCTAGATGTAGTGTTTTGAAAACTTGAGCGGACTTATGGAGAGTGGGTTTTGATAAGAGTTTGTCCACAAGAGTGTAGACCACAAAAATCTTCTTAAATGAAAAATAACTGGCCTGAATCCCAAGTGCTAAACCAAAACTAAGAGGCTTATAATAACAGACAAATTTAATCAGGCTACTAACAATCAGTAATAAATGCAGCAGAATAAAAGCACTTGAACACTTAAGAGCAAGCAGCAAAGCAAAATAAAGTAATAACGTAGGAAGAACACAATTACAGTAAAAAACAGCTGAATAAAGAGTACTTTAAGTGGAGAGGGAAGAAACGAAAGATAATTCAAGATTAAGAAACTAAGGGGATTGGCCTTCCCAAATGCTCTCTGTACACAGTAGAATGAGCTGATGAGATGGGACTGGGAGCCAGTGTTGCCAACTTTCAGAGACTAAAATGCTCCAGATTTTGTGACCCCACCCCCTTCCCCACCACTTCAAACAGCATCGCCAAAAACAGAATGCAAAATCTTTTGGAAGGAAAAACTGGGATTCTCATATACATCACAATTATTTTGAAGATGTCATCTGAGTGATGTAGAGGCTAAACTGGAAGGGAACTATTTACTCTAGAAACATTTCAAATAATCATATGGGTACTATCAGCTAGCCCAGAGTCCAAAAGAACATTAATCCTTGCAATTCAAAGCTGGACACAAGGAATAAAAATGAACATCTTCTCACCAGAAGCAACTCTTTTCAAGCAAAACTGATTGTGACCACTATGCAGTACAGCACTTTAATCAAATTTTGTACAGACATGGGTAGTAAATAAAATCCCAATGATGCATCACTAATGGAATGTTATTCAGTCACTACTATGCATATTGGAATCATATAGTAAAGGGGAAAAAAAAAGGAGGGAAGAGAAAGCTCAGATGTCCACTACATGGTTGGAATACAGAAATGAAGACCTGTCAATAGCAAGTGCTGCACAATTTCATGGTCACTGAATATGAGAAATCAGACTATCATGTTACATAGCAACCATTCACAAGATGTATGAAAACGTCCAGGAAAGGATTATAAATTTTTTAACAATGCAATTCTTTGCTATAGTTGAAACTGTACATTGTCTTTTGAAATAAAGTCCAAGTAACAGATGTCCCAAGTTGGCTTCAGAAAGATTATATTAAACTTATACTACCACAATTCCCTAACAATTAACATCCTCCAGAAAGGCAAAGGAACTAGGTGCACAGTTATTTCATCTGGTAGGGTGCTGACGAGATTGGTTCTTGACATTAGGCTACAAATAATCATCTACCTGATCAACAGCCTAGTATGCACCTGGACGGTAAGTAGAAAGTGCCACTGTACAACACTCAATATTACTATGATTATATGGTTACCTTTTTTTTTTCAGACGCCCAAAGTGGGACATTTTTAACAGTAAGATGGATGACAAACTATAACCACAGTTAGTGTTTAAAACTCGACTTCACCTTTTTGCCAAAATAAAAGCTCACTTGTTTAGAGTTTCAGTTGTCTCGTCAGTAATTGTTTCAAATCACACAAAAGTATTTCAGATACAAAAATGGTTTATTCAAAAATTACAGGAAGTTAGAAAATACTTCTTGTCTTACAATCTCAGGACTTTTCCATTTTTCTGGCTTGCAGAAAGAGGAAAAGGTTGTAACTCTATATGATTATTTAAGTATGCAATGTTCAACTTCTGCTACGGTTGAAAGTGTACAGTGTTTTACGAAACAGGTATCTAAGAACAGATGCCCTACTTCGGCTTCAGAAAGACTGCAAACTTACACAGCCACCGATTCTCAACAATTACTGCTGTCTTCCCAGAGGGCTCGATGACCTGGTGCTTCCTTTACAACTGTTTAACTCAACGTACTTTTCTTTACAATCCATGAACCAGATCTCCTGCTTCACTGAGTTTAATTCTCAGTCGGTGTGCCCTGCATGAACCAGATCTCCTGCTTCACGGAGTTTAATTCTCAGTCATGTGCCCTACAACGGACCCGTGCACCACGCTAAAGTTTCTATTTGGTACCCTGGAAAAGATTTCGTACAGGCAGCTGCCACAGCATCCAGTCAGTGAAGGGCGGCTCAGGGGCATTCTATAAGGAAATGGCATCAGCCATAGAGGGAGAGAAATTCTCTTTGAACGTTGGCGCTACTGAAGTGAGTTGAATTCTTTAAATCCAAAGGTTTTGTAAAGTTAGTCAGACTCTAATATGTGTACTCACATTTATGTGTAGTAAGTGAATCAATGGAAACGCACTAGATTTCACGCTAGGCAACTAATGTTCGAGCTCTGAAGTGCATAAAAAAAGCTAGATTTAGCGTGAAAAGAACTAAATTGGCAACACTGCTGGGAGGAGTGTTCAGAATCAAAGATAAACACAAAAAGCTGTTGACCATTAGCTCACACCTTGGATAGGCTGGTTTCACAGACGATAAAGTAACCCCCACTGTGAAATTAGCTGGCTTTGAGCTCAAGTGCTGCACTAACCCTGAGAAACAAAATGCAGACAGAGACCAGCGATATTCAATCGAGCAAATAAATGCAGTACAGTTTTTGTTAACAAAATGCAGACAGAGACCAGCAATATTCAGTCAAGCAAATAAATAAATGCAGTACAGTTTTGTTAACAAAATGTAGACAGAAAGACCAAGAATATTCAATCAACCAAATAAATAAATGCAATGCAGTTTTAACTATCACTGAAACTGATCAAGTGCAAAAAGGTATACTTATACCAGCTTTGTATATCCAGTTGGTTGTAGAATCAATCATAACCAGCTACAAGGAAGCAACTCTGATACTGAATACAATCTCACAGAAATGTAACTCTTTATATCAGTAGTATAAAAGAAAAGTTAGACCCTCAGGCAATCAGATAAACACAAAAAGTTGTTGACCATTAGCTCACACTTTGGATGGTCAAAGAGGATTCAGTAATGGGGCTGATAAGGTATGCGTGAAGGGGAATTAAGACTTCTTTGGATTTGTAAGAGATGCATTTGGAAATTAAATGAGTCAGATAGATGGCTTTCCAAACTACTGCTGAGCCATAATGGTCAAAAGTTAAGGAATTATCATCAAGACTGCTTAGGTTTCTTATAACAGTGTCTTGTATGGTATGAGAAAATGTCTTGCTTACGAAAATGAACTATACTCCTTTTTTTTTTTTTTTTTTTTTTTTTTTTTACTTTTAATCAGAGACCATTGTCTTTGATGCAGTTGTTAATGTGGTATAACCCATACTGGAGCAACTGTGAGTCAGTGGAAGTTTGAATAACAACACCTGCTGGAGTTCTGGATACACCAGTGGTAACTTTTTTGCTTTCAGAAGTGGTACCTGTGAGTCTAACAACATAAATTCTGTCAGTTAACCAGTAAGCTATCCACTGCACATTAGGATTTATATTTAGATTTTAAGCCTGTCAGTCATGCCTGCATGGTGAATAGTGTGCTTGCTGCATGTACTTTGTAACCACTATCCACTGCTTTGGTAACTTTTTCAATAAAAACAGTGATGAAGATCTAGGGTTAAGAGATTTTCAATATCCAGATTGTTGAGGTTTGAAATAATACATTCCATAGTTTTACATATGAACCTAGTGAGACTAATGGGCTTGTAGTTATCAGGGTAAGTAGCTGGACCATCCGTGTTTAACAGCTTTAATAGTGGCTGTTTTCCAGGCTTCTGAAATGTAACCAGTGGCGAAAGCTTAGATTAAAGGTATTAAATTGGGGTCTAAATAGGCCATAGACTGGATTCGGGCCTGCTGGATCTAGCTTTGTTTGTGTAACTTGAGCACTAATCCAGACATTCTCTAAAGTATTCAATGGTATTTATTACTGCTTGGTTGTAACTTGATTAAAGTGTAGCTATCATTCAAGTCTTTTGGATTAAGCACTTGGGCTTCAGACCAGTTGTTTTACATTAGGAAGGTTTGTGGCAAGCACTGTGGTGGCAGGACAGGTAGCTTTCATCCTTCTAAGTTGGGAACTGCTGATTGAGAGCCCAGTGTCCAAGTGTATTAGCTCTGGTTTAGGCACTTGGGCTTCAGGCCAGTTATTTTACATTAAGAAGGTTCGTGGTCTGCACTCTTGTGGGAGAAGAGGCTGGACTCTGCCCTTCTAAGCTGGGAATTTCTGGTTAGAGGTTTATAGTGCCTGAATATTTGAACTGTATCCTACTGAAATTGGTTCACCTTGTTTGCTCTAGCATAGACTAGATCCAGGCCTGCTGAATCTAGCTTTGTTTATATGCTTGTTGTTTGTTTGCTTGTTATTTCCCTGGAAGCTAATTCCACCTAATACGCAACTTCTCAGCGCTTCTGTGGATCACTAGTGATATCTGCATTGCTTACTGTACTTATTTCCTTGTTTCACTTGAAAGAAAGTTACTGTTTGTCGTTTTTGCATTTAGTTACTTGTAACACATTGCACTCAAGTTACCTGGCACTTGCTCACTAAAGCAATTATATAAGTCAGCACTAAAAATTAAAAGCACTACACCCTCACTCCCCACTGGCCCTTGTTTTCAATTAAGGAATTCCCAATATTATTCTAGCATGTCCAAAGGTCAGTTGTCAATCTCCTCTCGGTCCAGCTGGTGAATCTGGGAATCTTGAGGCAATGTTATAACTGCCTCATGTACACAGACAACCCTCTCCTCCTCCCACATAACACAAATACTTGAGAGATGCAGCTATTTAGCCAAACTGGAGGCTGAGCTCTCTAAACTCAGGACTGGCAAGACCAGACAGGAGGAGAAGGCAACTACACACACCACAAAACCAGCCTCACATAATGCTACCACTCCACTGAATCAAACACATAAACACACAAAGACATACTCGGAGGCTCTGAGTAAAATTTACCTAAACAGCAGAGGCCTCCAAAGCAGACACCCAAACAACTGCTACCTCAAGACACCCCACAAGCAACACATAAACCACAAAAGCAGTGTGCAAAGCAGTCACAGCCCTTAAGGCCAAATACAACACCAAACATACTTGTCATAGGTGACTCCATAGTCAGACACACTGGCGTCCCACTCACCAGGCTGAACAAAGTGAGGCTCACAGTAAGCTGCCTATCGGCCGCTAGCATGCGCCACAAAACCAAAGCACTTTCGGGTCACTCCACGGCAAGTACAAATATGACACAGTCATTGTCCATGCTGGTGTGAACGACCTGAGACGTACCTCCCTGGACTACATGAAAAGAGACATAGAGGAGCTCTCTGATTATGTAGCCCAGGCAGGTATGACCCTAACCCTGAGCAGTATCCTTCCTTCACCAAGAATGATGCCACAATATAGAGACAAGATGATCAGCTTTAACAATTGGCTTAATGTCTGGTGTCATTCAAAGGGGATCCAGTGTCTGTCTGCCTGGGATGACATGCTTGACAAGCCACGCTGCTTCGCAAGGGACGGCTTGCACCTGTCACCCCTGGGATTCCGGATATTGGCTAAGGCTCTTGCCACCCCATAGTGCCTTTTTTAGGCAAGGCTCAAATTCTAAACCTACCACCCTAGAAAACAAAAATGGGAAGAAACTGAGGGTAATGCTGCTCAATGCCAGAAGTCTAAATCTCAAAATGCACGCACTCGAGGCCCTTCTCAGTATGGAGAACATCGATGTCTGTGCTGTAACTGAAACCTGGTTCAAGGCTCCTGAGAGCACCCCGGCACTATTAGGTTTTACCTCATATCATGCATTCCGGCCCCAAAACCCGGACCACACCACAAAAGGAGGGGGTGTATCCATATTCATAAAGGATACCCACACCTCCAGGTTGGTGGCAACGCATGAAGCTTGGAAACCATCCAGGTGCAACTAACCATAGGCAAAACTGCTCTACAAATTGTAGCATGCTACAGGCCACCCTCTCAAACTCAGGAACCCCACACAGCCTTCCTGAAGACACTGGAGGGTATAAATGTATCTCCAAACACCATCATATTGGGTGACGTCAACTACCCGAATATAGACTGGGAACATTACTCAAGCCCTAACTTTCTAGCCCAACGGTTCCTGGAGTTCCTAAATTCAAATGCCATGGAACAGCTAGTCACTGTTCCCACGAGAGGAGAAAATATACTAGATCTCATTGTCACAAACATGGGGACAAAATGCTCCACACCGGAAGTATATCCCTCATTGGTGAGATCTGATCATAAACTAATCTCACTGGAAATCCACATCCCGCCCCCACCACAAACAAAAAAGACCATAGTGAAGAACTTCTCTAAAGCAAACTTCACACTACTCAAGACTGGTGTGGTATCCTTCAAGGTCCCTGAGCCAGAGGAAACCACAACCCAAGCTGCGGAAGCCCTTACAAATGCCTTCTATGAACACCTCCAGGACTGCATGGATCAGGCAATCCCAAATAAAACCAAGACTCTTTCCACAAAGGGCAAACGTCCAGTCTGGTGGACCCCAGCCATTAACAAACTTTACAATAAGAGGAGAAAGCTATTACATGATAGAACAAAATCCATAAAAGGGAAGTCACCCCTGATCATTATTAGTAAAAAAATACGAGCACTCATAAAATCAGCTAAGGCCAATTTTGAGAGAAAAATTGCCATGGATTCAAAGGACAATCATAAGGCCTTTTTCAGCTATGTTAGGAACCTGGGTGGAAACTCCCAGATATGCTCAGAATTAGTCCAAAATGATACAAAAGTCACTGTACCCACAGACATTGCCAACATACTGGCAGACAGGTTCAGTGCAAACTTCACCCCCCTCTTCCCCCCTAAAGGAGAGATAACTATCCCAGCCGAGTGTAGCCACCCGGACATCTCAAATGCACAGGTGAAAGCTGCTCTCTCTGAAGCTAAAAACACAGCATCAATGGGACCGGATGGTGTCCCCGGCTGTGTGCTACACGAGCTAAATGAGGAATTAAACCCGCACATAAGGCAGCTGTTTAATCTCAGCCTTACCACAGGATACGTGCCCATGGAGTGGCATACGGCAACTGTGGTCCCACTCCACAAAGGCGGCGCCTCTACGGACCCTGGTAATTACCGCCCCATAAGCTTAACAAGTCTAGTCTGCAAAGCTATGGAGAGGATCATAATGGAGCTCATAAACAAAGATATAGGGGACTTGCAGACATTGGACCCGACCCAGTTTGGCTTTGTCAAGGGAAGATCATGCCTTTTGAACTTGGTCGACTTCTTCGAAACAGTCACCAAGGCCATTGATGAGGGAAAGGCAGTCCATACAGCCTACCTTGACCTTGCAAAGGCTTTCGACACAATACCCCACTCGGGTATTGTAGAAAAACTTACCAGCTTAAATGTAAACCCATATGTCACAAGATGGGTTGCAAACTGGCTTAAGGACAGAACCCACAGGGTTAGAGTTGCTGGCGCTGTGTCAGACTCCAAGCCGGTCACAAGTGGTGTCCCACAGGGCTCGGTCCTTGGCCCCTATTGTTTGGCATCTACTTCTCAGAAGTACAGGCCAACATGGAATGACATTGGATGACAAAGTTTGCAGACTACTGCAAACTAGGGGCCATAGTGGAAAGTGCATCGTACACGGATATCCATCAGAAGGGACTCACGGAAACAGATAGCTGGTGCCAGAGCCATGGCCTGAAGTTAAACGCCAAAAATGTATAGTCATACCCTTCGGGAAAAACAAGGTAACCCCAAGCTACCATATAGGTGGCAATCCACTAAGCACAGAAGAGGTTATCAGGGACCTGGGGACCCAGGTTGACAGTGGCCTTTCTTTTGACACTCACATTGCTAAAGTGGTTAGCAAGACCTTCTACATTGCCCACCTGATCATGAAGGGATTCACATCCAGATCTAGTGAGGTCATTGTTCCCCTGTACTCTTCACTTATCAGACCAATGATCGAGTACAATGCCCCATTCGGGATGTATCTCACCCGACATCTGCAGCAATTGGAGAGACCCCAAAAGCTCCTCACCAAAAGGATAAAGGGACTCCAAAATCTGTCATATGCTGCCAGATTGAAGAAACTCCAGCTCTATTCAGTCGCATACCGTCTGCTCAGAGGTGACATGTGCCTGACATACAAGGCCATGTCCAACCCGGAATTAATGGACATGCTCCACCTTAAAAAATCCAAATCCACCAAAACCACTAGAGCAAGAGACTTAAACCTTAGCACGGATATAAATAGGACGTGCTGGAGGGATAGATTTATCACTCAGAGACTCCCTATGCTGTGGAATAAAATCCCGGTCCATGTGAGGCAGAGCACCTCGCTGACTCTGTTCAAGAGAAATCTAGACCTGTGGATGGGAGATCGTAGGTTTACCCCGGGAATCATCTCTGTGTCACTGCTGGACAGAGGCACAACAAACTAATGGGCACAGTATTTTTTCATATAAGGGGTGGCGTAAGCCACAAAAATTTGGGCTAGGCTTATAAATGCCTTAGGGCAGATAGCCTAGTATAAACCTATGAACCTATATATGGTACTTGACATGAGTCTATTTATTTTGCTGTATATTAACAAAATATGCCGTGCAGCTTCATTTTTGATTTTATGATTTATAGCGGGCTATCACAAAAGTGGAGTTAGCTATGAAATTTTGCTGGGTATATGACAGATGTAGATCAAGAAGAATGACAGTTATATTTTCATTATGAGAATGAGGAACACTGAGACCTGAAGCATCTACATTGTAATAGACTTGAAACAGGTCTGATGCTATCTGTGTAATTATTGATCACGGGTGAGTCTTGGATCTGACCTCGTATCCGAGCCAGCAGAGTAAGTGACAGCTCCTGAGCTCAAGCACGTCCCCTCCCAGGAACCCCTGCTACCCATAATCCTCAGATCTCGTTTGCCACAAATCGTGAGCATGTCTTCTGCAGCTCAAGCTCTACGTTGAGATAAGTAGTTTAATTTTGGGGTTATTTCTCTTCCTTCTGCTGTCTTTCTTTTTACTAGCTTAGTCTAGTTTGATAATAGATTACCTTCCCTCCGTTAGTCATTGGCTCGGTCCCTTAGGGTTTTCCCGCCTTATCCCCTGCTTGTTAGCTTTTTCCTTGCTTTCCTTTCCCCCTTCTTTGGGTTAGGGAGTTTGTGTATGTGCTGAGGGGTTTGTTTGTGCTTGGATAGTATGTCTGACAAACCCTCAAGTGCTGCTCTTCATGCAGTTGGATGTTACCTCCCACCAATATGCATGAGGAGTGCGTCTACTGTCTAGGAGAGCCCCATTTAGAGGTTGAATGTGATATTTGTGTGAGATTCAACCCCAGAACTCTCCTAGACCAAATAAATAAGCTTTTGCTCAAAGGGCTAGCTAAAGGGGGTCCTCTGGTCTCGGGCTTCCCCTCCAAAACCCAGTCGGATCCCAAGAGGAAGCCCTCTTCCTTTCAGGATTCTCCTGCAAAAAGGCTGAGGCTGTCAGATTCCAGTTCCCCGGGTCCGAGCCCAGCCTCGGGGCATCAGCCCTGGGGTCTTCAGCTCCGAGAACCTTGGCTCCCCCTGGCTGGATCTGAATCCTTGGAGGCTAGGAGGTCCTCGGATCCAATCTGGTCCAAAACCTCCTCGTATCCGACCGGTTCATCAGATCCGTCCATGAGGTCCTTACCACTCTCAGATCCATCCAGGTCATCGGATCTGATGGCTCCCTCGGAGC
Source organism: Protopterus annectens (assembly GCF_019279795.1). Lineage (NCBI taxonomy): Eukaryota > Metazoa > Chordata > Ceratodontiformes > Protopteridae > Protopterus > Protopterus annectens. Next base: position 1,723,938,507 of record NC_056726.1, read on the forward strand.
CCATCATTATTGATGATCTTCCAGCCCCTTTAAAAAGATCGGATGAGAGACAGTCCAGTAGGTCCTCTTCTAGGGACTGCAGACCCTCAGCTCAGTCAGGCCATTCTTCTGTTTCCTCTAGTTCTACCAGGAGTTTGCTCTCTTCAGACATGGATTGGATGATGAGGAGCTTCCTCAAAGCCCAAATTGAACTTGGCTTGTTGCCATCCCCTAGCCACTTGCCAAGGGGCTCTTCAGCCAAGTCAGAACTCCTCTCTTTCTGTCTGACTCCTGTGAGTTTGGCTCCCGAGGGTCAGAGCACAATGGAGACAATTACTAACTTTCTCTGACATTGGTTAAATACAAGAAAAGGTTTCCCAATGGGGTACTTAGCTTTAGACAGTTACTCCCTCACTCTGGTAACAGCCAACTGATGCACACGCAAACTGCTTCTGCTTTGAGCTCCACAGCAAGAAAGACTGAAGTAATGGTGTCAGCTGCCTCATTTTATAGCCCTGACGACCTGACATCAGCTTCAGATGACAGACAGCCGACGCAGGAGGGAAACCCGTTACTCTGGTATTCGGGCCGGCTGAGGGCTACCCAGCAGGGATAACCCACAAGTGATGACTGCAGCAGTGAATACACTCAAACATCTACATTTATGATAAGTGTACACAACTGTACTTTTCCATTCCCACACTGCCTGGGTCCCTGGCTGGTTCAGCTCTTTTGCCCTCAGAGCTGCTGATGCCTTGGCCCCAAGAGGTCCGCAGTGGCCACCGAGGTGGTGGTGGGTCTGGTCTGGAGTTTTCAGACAGTTCCTTCCCCTTGGGGGTGTCCGCTTTGGACAGCATGGGACCGATATCGTCTGGGGATGTCAGTGCTGTGTTGCAGTCTCCCCTTCCACCCCAGCTGGCCCTTCCAGCCTGGGATGAAGGTGGAGCTTCTTCCAGCCCATCAGACTTCCAGGTGATAGAGAGGACCATCTCCAGTTGGTCGGCAGCCCTTGGCAGCCTCTGCCGTGGCTCTGGACCCCCTCCCTGCCTTGTTCCACTTTGGGTGGCGAGTTCTCATCATCTGTTTGGGGTCAGCCCTCTTGTGAGCGACTTCAGAAGGACATTACCCCCATTGGGGTGCCCTCCTTTTCTGAGCCCTCCCCAGAGCCCACAGTGGAGGAGCCTCCTCGTAAGAGGACGTACAAGAGGAGGTACCTGGACTTCCCACGAGAGTCCCTCAGTGAGGACATGGATTTTAAGGAAGGGGATGAGTCCCCAGACTACCATCCAAGGAGGTGTCCTTTGGGGACATCCTCAAGATTCTGAAAGAGCGGGGTGGTTGTTCTGCCTCCACCCCATTGTCAGAGGAATCCGTGTTCCTGAAGGCATTTGGGATGGGCCCATCTTTCTCCTGGGGGGTCTCCCCTGCGGATGAGCTAGTTCAGCTTATTTCCGGCAGGGAGTGAAAGGAGCCAGACACAGTAGAACCGGTCCCCAAGAGAGCAGACAAGTTCCTAAGTCTACTGAAAGACAAAGCTTTTTGGAGTAAGGGTGTCCCTATGGATGTCATTGTGGTTGCCGCAGCCACCAAGAAAGAGTTTGTGGAACAGAGCTCTATGGTCTGTCCCCTAATAAAGAGTCACGGGCAATTGACCTTTTTAGGAAGCACATGTATGACTCAGCTACTTTCGGACTGAGGACTACTAATTATATAGCATATTTTACACGGCTGCAAAGGGATTTGGTGTCTGAGCTTTCCTCTTCCCTTTCAGAGTTGTTGCCTCCGAAGAGCCTTAAACTGGTCTCTCCAAAGCTTTCCACTCTTACATTCCTTGCTAACTCCTCGATGAGGTTGATCTCTAATGTGGCAGAGGCCACCTCTCGAGCAGCGGGTACAAGCATTGCTATCAGGTGTCATGTCTGGGTTTGCCTTTGTGGGTTTGTGAACAACTTCAAGGCGTGCTTTACCAATGCCTCGTTTGACAGATCTACATTGTTTAGACTTCTGTCAAGGAAACCCTAACCCACAGTGAGCAGGAGGGAAAGACTTTGTCTGCAGTTGGGATCAAGTTTTCTACTTCATAATGTTCCTGCTGCAAGACTCAGAGGGGTAGTAAGAAGTTGTGGTTCTTCAAGGCTCAGTCTTCCTTCCAAGATGTTCCTCAGGAATTCTCTTCTTCTGGCTGGGGAAGGGGATTTGATGGCAGACGCCGCCCCAGAGGCAGAGGAGGTCCACAAAATCAGGGCTTCCACAAACTCTTCTCAGAGAAGCCCCCACAGCGTTCCTGAAGTGGTGCCCGAATCTCCTCCCTGGAGGCAGTCAGGGGCTGTATCTCCTTACACCCCCTGGCCTGGGCGGCTATTACCTCAGACTAGTGGGTGCTAAGCATTGTGTCCAGGGGACACTTCATATCCTTCGATCACACCCCCTCCCGATTCAAAAGTCATTCCCAGACGTTCCACCTGGCCAAAGGGAGTTAGCTCTCACAGAGGTTCAAGTCCTTCTTCAAAAAAGAGCCATCCAGGAGATCCCAACAGGACGAGGGTCTGGAACTTACTCTCACTTCTTTTTTGTGCCCCAAAAAACGGGGACCTGTGTCCCAGTCTGGACCTCAGCAAGTTGAATTTATCAGTCAAAAAGTTGAAGTTCTGGATGGTCACTTTTCTGTCCATTCTTCCGCTTCTGTGCAAGGACAATTGAATGTGATGGATAGATCTCAAGGATGCATACTAGCACATAGAAATCGACAGACACTCCAGGATATTCCCTCGCTTCTGGCTGGGGGCCAATCACTATCAGTTCAGAGCCCTGCCCTTTGGTCTCACCTCAGCCCTCCAGGTGTTCACCAGATGTATGGCAGTGGTAGCACCCCATCTCCGGCTGCAGGGGTTTCAGGTCTTCCTGTACCTAGAGGATTGGCTCCTCACTGCTCCCACAAGGCATCATCTAACTCTTGCCACAGATTACACTGTCGGCCTATTTCCAGATCTGGGCATTACAGTCAATCTTCCCAAGTCACATCTTGTCCCATGTCAGAGACTGGAATTCATAGGGGTTCTTCTGGACACGGTGTTGGAGACTGCAGCTCTTTCCCGGTGCAGGGTAGACATGATCCAGGAGCATGTCCTTCTCCTTCTGGATCGGGAGAGTGTCCTTGCCCATTTAATACTTCAAGCCCTCGGTTCTGTGGCGGTGGCAATGCAGATGGTCCCCTTCGCCAGGTACCATATGCGAGTGCTTCATTGGACCCTTGCAGTACAGTGCTCAGCTAATCTTTACCCTATGTCATTAGCAGTCCAGATATCTCGAGTCTGCCGGCATCACTTAGTGTGGTGGCTTCGGTCCAAAGATCTTCTGCTAGGGAGACCCTTTTGTCTTCCAAAACCCGGGCCCACAGTGACCACGGATGCCTCTCTGTTGGGGTGGGGTGGGGGGGGGCATTTTCAGGGAAGGATGGTCCAAGGCACATGGTCCCCATTGGAGACCAAGTTGCACATCAGTATTATAGAGATGAGAGCTGTCCTTCTATCGTTGGAAGCCTTCCAGGACTATCTCCCTCTTGGGACTGTGGCAGTTCAGACAGACAACATGGCAGTAGTCTGGTACATCAACAAGCAGGGGGTGACATGATCGTATCCTCTGTGCAGAGAGGCTATGAGATTTGAGAATGGGCTATGTCCTCCAGGCGCTTTCTTCTTACAATGCATATTCCAGGCTATTCCAACATGTTGGCAGAGAAGCTCAGCAGATCTATCCTGAGTCCCCACTTTTGGTCCCTGAACCAGTCAGTGGCAAGCCAGATTTTCGACCATTGGGGTCTCCTGTGCTGTGATCTGTTTGCCTCTCCAATCAGTCACAAATATAACAAATACTTTGCCCTGATCCCTTCACTGGGGGAATCACCCAGGGATGCTCTTGATTCATGATTGGCCACCGGGACTTTTCTATGCCTATCCTCCAATGCCCCTCATTCTCAAAGTCTTACAGAAAGCCCATTGCCTGAAGGCTCACATCATTCTCATTACCCCTTCTGGCCTCATCAGATGTGGTTCACCCTCATCTGGTCTCATCTAAAATATCCACCCTGGATGTTAGATCCAGCCCAGGATCTTATTTCCCATCCCTGGGGACTTATCTTCTCAATCTTCAATCCCTGAGGCTGAGTTCCTCCAGTTCCGATGATTGTTAGCCAGATTAAGCTGCCTTCTCCAGTGAAGGCCATAATTTTGGCCTCCCAGAAGCCTTCTGCTAAAAAGGTTTATTCCAGCAAATTGAAGAGGTTCTCTCTTTGGGCTAGTCAGCAGGACATAGATCCCTTTTCTGCTCCTGTTCCAGACTCTGTTTCAACAAGGAGCTTGCTTCTTGACGATTAAGCTTCAATTGGCAGCTATTTCTAACTTTCACCTAAGTGACAGTCCCGTGTTTTCTTCTAGGCTGTGCAAGGCCTTTCTTAAGGGTATTTTCTTGCTCAGGCCTCCTTTCAAAGATCCGCCTCCTCCTTGGGATGTTACTTTGGTGCTGCGGTCCCTGACACAACCTCCCTTCAAGCCTGCTGCGAACTGTGATATTAAGTTTCTGTCTTAGAAGACAGCCTTTTTGGTGGCTACTACCGCTGCCAAGAGGGTTTCTGAATTGCAGGCTGTTTGTATAAAAGCTCCCTTTATATTTTTTCACAAGGATAGGGTATCTCTCAGGACCAATCCTTCATTCATTCCTAAAGTAGCATCAGAAACTAACATTAATCAGTCAGTTCAACTTCTTGTCTTTTTTCCCAAATTTTCAAACAAAGGGGAGTACAAACTACATTGCCTGGATGTACATAGGCAGCTACGTTTCTATTTGAAGAGGACGGAGAGTTTTCGAAAGTCAGATCAGCTTTTAGTAGCTTTCTCTCAGGCCAGGAAAAGTAAGGCAATTTGCAAAGTGTCTATTTCATGATGAATTGCTTGTTGTGTAGCTCACATTTACAAAAGTAATCACATTGATCTTCCCAGGTGTATTAATGCTCATTCTAATAGGTTGGTGGCTACTTCTTTGGCCTTCTGGGCAAGGACTTCCTTGGATGACATTTGTGCTGCTGCCACTTGGTCAATCCCCATACTTTTGTAACACATTACAAGCTGGATTTGGTGTCCAGGGGTAGAGCTTCATTTGGTTCTTCTGTGCTCTGGCATGTCCTTCCTTGAGACCACCCAGGTTTATGGATAGCTGGGGACTCTGACCCATCCATGATTAAAAATGACACGGATAGCATCAGATAAAGAGTTATGTACTTATCATAACTTGGAATCTGTGGCTATTCAGTGTCATTATTTATCACGTTCCCATCCTCCGTCACCCCTCCTTCTGGTGACCAGGGATTCATGGAGTAATGGTGTGTTTGATTCTGCTGTTCCTTATTGTAGACAGTTTCACTGTCCCTGTTTCAATCTAGCAAACTGAATTTGAGGATTATGTGTAGCAGGGGTTCCTGAGAGGGGAGGAGCTCGAGCTCAGGAGCTATCGCTTACCCTGCCGGTTCAGATCCGAGGTCGGATCCAAGACCCATCCGTGATGAATAATGACACTGGATAGCACAGATTCCAAGTTATGGTACGTACATAACTCTCTTTATCATTTGTGGTCACCATTAAGGATATAGAAGTATTAAGGATTTGAAAGTACATTTGATTTAGAAAGACATCACATCACTGAGGTAACGGGTATTGTTACAGTCCTCAAATCCCTGATTTGTTTTATTTATTGATTTGTTTATTGTTTTGTTTTATTTGTCTATTGTTTGCTATAAATCTCTGCTTCACAAAACAATGTATTATTATCACAACTTTACCTTCCTCTATCATCTCATCGCCTTCATTTTCCTTGTGCCGCCTCCTCCTTCCTTTCTTTGGGCTACTCTAACTCTTTATCTTATTTTCCTGTGTCCTACGTTTTGAATAAGTATTTATAATAATAAATACTCTTGCATAAAACCTGACAATCTATGCATACTGGTAATGTTGCACTGCTTATACCTCTGTGTATTTAAAAAATATATATATATTCATATACAACCCATGTAGCTGTAATTTTTAATTGAAGTTGTTTGTAAATGATGTTACTGATGTCGAGGATATAGGTATAATGGAACTGTTGCTCATGAATGAAACTGATTGTAAGTAATGAAACAATGGAAATAATTTGATGATGTCTTTGCAATGGAGTTTTTCTCCCCGAGCCTCCAAAGAAAAAGAGCATTTCAGACTTTCCTAGTAAACAAATGCCAATAAATAAGTAAATAATTTATTTAGTCTCACATTGTTAACTGGGATAGCAACAACTGTACAGATTTACAGAGAGTACCCGGGAAGAAAAGCTATACAATGAACAAACAAATGCATGGCACCAAAGTATAACAGAGGAGGGAGAATGCTGGCTTAGTGGTTAAGATTTTGTGCTTACATTTCCTTCTAGTCACTTTGTCCAGTTTGCATATTCTTGTCAAGTTTGCATGGGTTTGCTGTGGTACTCAAGTTTTTCTCCCACCTTTCAAGAACATGCTTCTTGATTAAATACCTTTAACTGTCCATATATCTTGCATTTACTTTACATTTACCAGGACGGCCGCGGTGGTGCAGGAGTTAGCGTTGCTGCCTCACAGCAAAAGGTTCTCAGGTTAGATTCTCAGCTGGCGTGCCTTCTGTGAGGAGTCTGCATGTCCTACCTGCAGTCGCGTGGGTTTTCTCCAGGTTCTGAGGTTTCCTCCCACATCCCAAAGACATGCCACAGGTGGATTGGACACTCTAAATTGGCCCTAAGTGCATGCGTGTGCCCTCTGTGGAAGGTTGGGTCCAGGGCTGCTAACTCAACACTGTAAAACTCCACTGCCAATCATTCTATGGACAGTTGTTCCATTGTGGTGACCCCTAGCAGGAAAAGAAGACAATATCTTACCTTTACTCCTCAGGTCCAGATTGTATTTGAACAGGTTTTGCATTTGCATGCATTTTCTATACAAAATGAATTATAAAGTATGAAATTCTAGTATCTAGAATTAGAGTCTGACAGTAAGTCTCAATGATTTGATAGAAGTTTGAAAGTTTTATGAGGGATGGACAGGGTAAGAATATAAGGTAAAATCAGGGACGTTCTGCAAAAATGATGGACTGATCAAAGGTAATATTTAGTGACAGTAGGCAAAATCAGACATAATTAAGAATTATGAACTTTGTCTTGCATGTGATGTGCTTGTGTGACAGTGAAACAGAAGCAGCCGTCACATCTGATGTTCTTCATGTTTCACTGTTGCAGTCATCACCTGTGGATTATCCCTGCTGTGGTAGCCCTCGGCCGGCCGGAATACCAGAGTCAATGTTTTCGTGCACCGGCTGCAGTCGCCTGTAGTCTGACGTCAGGTCGTCAGTACTATAAAGCAAGCCAGCCGGCATCATTTCTTGCCATGGAGCCCGTAGCAGAAGCAGTTCGCACGAGTGCCAGTTGGTCGCTACCAGAATTCAAATTTCAGCAGAAAATGTCTAAAGCTAAGTGCCCCATTGGGGACCCTTTTTTCTTGCTCTAATCGATGTCCGAAAAAGTTAACAATTGTCTTGCCTGTGGAAAGCAGATCCCACACTGAGACTTTCATTCTTACTGCATCACTTGTTTAGGCCCAGACCACGACATCCCTTGTTGCCAGTTTTGTGCCCTCTTTAATGCGAGAACCATTCACCGTAGAGCTCTTTTTGTAGACAATTATTTTCGTATTCCGTCTTCGAATTCCGATATGAGGTCCGTTAGCCAACAATCTGCCGACATTACGAAAAAACATAAAGATAGAGACAGGCCACACAAGGCTAAGCCTTCCGACGATGCTACTGTTAAGCAAGTCATCAGTTCTCTGGAATTCAGTGAGGCACTTTCGCAGCCCCTGATGCCAACTCATTTTCTATGCAGGCCTCTGCCGAGACCCTTTCAGAGTCTGGTATGCCGCAGAAATCCACTTCATCTTCCAAGCCTTTGGCTGTCTCTGCCTCGGTTGGGTCCGGAGCCACGACGCAGGGACCAGCTTCCGAGGAGGCCATTTGCACTACTGATTCTAGACAAAAAACGACGTCTTCTCTTCTGATTACCATTTCTTAGAGAATAAAGGATTCTCTCAGGCCTTGTAGCCAGGCCACTCCTAGGAAATCTGCTTCTAGCCACCATCTTGCTACTGCTCCCCCACCCCAAGCTCAAATGCTTAAAATGGCAGAGGATCTCATCTCCCTTATCCGAGGTACTCAATCCCCCACTCCAAAAAGGAAAAGGCTTCCTTTTCCAGAAATTATGACAGACCAAGAGTCTGAGGAATCTGATTATTCTGCCCTGAAGAGGAACAACAGCCCTTAACTGTTTATAAGGATTCAGATGCAGTGGAATCCATCCCCTCTGCCTCCCCTCCAGAGGACCTCTCCTTCGGGGAAACCCTTCACTCCCTCAGGGAACATTTTCAGTGGGAATCTCAGGACTTCCCACAGTCAAAGAAATGACTTAGAGAGTTTCTGGACCTGCCCCAGCACAGACTCCTAGCCATCCCATCTATTTTAGAAGTGGTGGATGATGATGTCCTTCATGGATGCATCTGCAGTCATAACAACTGGGTTGTCCTGTCGTCAGGCAGCCCTTCAGTCGGCCGGATTCCAAAGTCCGGGTCCGGCTTCGGCTGATGTCGCACTTCACCCGACGTCATCTCTGTTGGTCTTCGGGTATAAAGGCATCAGCCGACGCCATTTTCTTCAGTCTTTCTTGCCGCGTGGCGCCCGAAGCAGAAGCTGTTCGCAAGTGCCGGTCGGTCGGATCCAGAGATTACTTCTACCGAATACTACTTCGAAGACTTCTAAAGCTAAGTACCCCGTTGGGGACTCTTTCTTGCCTCAGCCGATGTCAGAAAAAGTTAATAATTGTTTAACCTGTGGGAAACAAATACCTCATAAAGATTTCCACTCTTATTGTCTGCCTTGTTTAGGCCCAGCCCACGTAGCAGCCTGTTCGGCCTGTGCTTCATTCAACCGGCGAGCGCTTAGGCGTCGGTCGGAGTTTGCTGAACAGTTTTTCGGTTCTGATTTTGCGTATATTATGCCGTCGGATCCTCCGACTACCCAAACTGCTAAAAAACGCAAAGATAAAGACCGACACTCGCGGTCCGGGGTTTCGGCGAAACCATGGTTAAGCAAACCCGCGAGTGTCTCGGTTTCGGCCGAAACCGAGAAAACTGATCAAAGTACAGCTGAATCTTTCACTACCACTGAGGCCCCTGCTACTTCTCTTGAATCGGCCTCAGAAATTTTATCCACTACGGTGGTTGCCACTGACTTATCAGACACCATTCCCTTGGATGTCTCTACCCCAGCACGTGGTGCTGCTAGGCCTCCAGCAGCCATGTCCATTAAGGCCTTTGCCAGGGCTAAAGCAGCCAAACCTACTAAAACAGTGCCTGTTAAACCCCCTACAACCAGGCCCTCTTCTAGTTCACAAATGCTTACTCTGGCAGAAGATTTAATTTCATTAATTAGGGGATCTCAATCTCACCCAGACAGGGCCTCTCAGCCCCCAGAGAAGAGACCTAGGGCAGAGCCCCCCGAGCCTGTGTCCTCTGATGATTCAGCCGATGAATCAGACATAACAGACCAGCCAGAGGCTCCTTTCTCCAATTATGAAGACTCAGATGCTGAAGAATCCATTCCAGCTGCTTCCCCACCAGAAGAATTTTCCTTTGGGGAAACTTTACATGCCATGCGAGAGCAGTTCCAATGGCAGCAGCAGGATTTCTCAGACTCCAGGAAAAGACTTAGGACCTTTCTACACCTTCCACAGCACAGGCCCTTAGCTATACCTCCTGTCCTCTCTGTGGTGGACGATGCCTTCAATGATGTCTGCTCTGCACCAGTTTCTTTACCTCCAGCCCCTGCCAAACCAGACAGATTTTACAGGGTACCAGACACTCATCACCTCCTTTACAAGGCCCCACTTGCAGACCCCGAAACTATATCCCAGGGTCCCAGGGCAGTAGCCCCGACCACAGCTAAAAACCCTATTCCTTCTGAAAGGGAAGCCAGGTCATTAGACAGATGGGGCAAAAAAGTCTACACCTCAGCTACTCTCTCAGCTAGAGCTTTAAACTGTCAGTTTCACATGATACAATACCAAGAGTTTATGCTTGATCAGTTAACAAAAAAGCTATCCTCTGATGACTCTATTGATAAGAAATATGTATTAGAAATGGTAAATAATATACAACAGGTTAGTAACCATTCCTTAAAATGTGGCTATGATGCACTGGAGGCTTCATTTAGATCAGCCATGACTGGCACAGTGATAAGAAGACATGCATGGCTAAAGGAACAAGCCTTACCGGATCACGTTAAAGCTAAGTTATTAGATGTTCCTATGGATAAGACCAGCTTGTTTGGTACACCTGCCCAGCAGGTAATGAAGAAAATGGAAGAAAAGGCAAAATCTGTTCAAGCGGTTAAAGATTTCTTGCAGGTTCAACCCCAAGGTTTAGCAGGAACTGGCCTGCCAAAATTGGTCCTTTCCTGACTCCACAAGGTCCCAAAGGGGCAGGAATAGGCGTGACAGAGGTAGAAACGAGTCCAGAGGAGGTGCCTACAGAGGCGACAGTGGCAAGGTAACAACAGAGGCACAGACACAACCACTGCCACTACAACAACACAACCACAGTGACTTACCTCTACATCCGCCTACCAGGGAACAAATAGCAGCTCCATTAGGCGGCAAATTAACCTTATTTTCGAAGAACTGGCACTATATCACAAAAGACAAGTGGATTTTACAAACCATAGATCAAGGTTACGGTTCCACTTCCACACTTTACCAGTCAAAGAGGAATGCCAAATCTACCTCCAAACCAAAAAACAGAGGCTCTACAACAGATAATGCAATTAGCAAACATGAGAGCTGTGGAAAGAGTGCCAACAACAGAACAAGGAAAGGGATTCTACTCCAGACTATTCCTAGTTCCAAGAAAGGAAAAAAGTTGGAGACCTATTCTCGACCTGTCCACCTTAAATACATACATTATTGTCCCAAAATTCAAAATGCTGACCCTACAGCAACTTCTTCCCATGCTGGGCAAGGAGTGTTGGCTGGTAACTCTAGATCTCAAGGAGGCATACCTGCACGTCCCCATTCGACCAATTTGCAGAAGATACCTCAGATTTCTTGCAGGATCAGAGCATTATCAATTTTCAGCATTGCCCTTTGGCTTATCTACTGCCCAGAGTATTCACAAAATGCCTGGCATCAGTAATCGCCACTGCAGACTACAGGAATTCAAATTTACCCATACCTGGACGACTGCCTGCTACAAGGAGACAACAAAAGCAAGCTGACAACAGATTTACAAAGGGTCATTTACTTGCTACAAGCACTGGGATACACAGTCAATTTACAAAAATCAAGGCTGATACCATCCCAAACAAGGACATTCTTGGTCGCGGAATTGGACACAGTAAGACAAATGGCATTCCTAACTGCAGAAAAACAAAAAGAGCTCCCTCTTTACTTCTTGGCTCTAACAAAACAGAACAAGTTAACAGCAAGAAAAGTACTGCAGGCCTTGGGCTTCATGGCATCATGCATAATCTTGGTCCCACTTGCCAGACTACATATGAGAAAACTACAGTGGTACCTAAAGAACTTATGGTCCCAACACAGGCACAGCCTAGAAACAGAAATTCCACTAATTCCATGCTTAAAACAGGAGTTCCTATGGTGGGCTCAAGCATGCCAGTCAAACCCAGGTCTACCCTTTCGCAGATGTCAAGCAAACCAGACCATCACAACAGGCGCTTCAGACCTAGGATGGGGGCCCACATGCTGCACAAATGCGTGCAAGGATTGTGGGCGCAGGATCAACTTCACCTGCACATCAACCTAAAAGAAATGCTGGCAGTAAAACTGGCAATCCAAAAGTTCAGACCATTTCTCAAAGAGGGCCAGTTGATGATAAGGACAGACAACACCACAGTCATGTGGTACATCAACAAACAGGGAGGCACTCATTCATACCCCTATGCAGAATGACTTTGGAGCTGTGGAACCTGGCACTCAGCTACAACATCCAGTTACAGGCAATATTTGTACCGGGAAAGGAGAATACTCTAGCAGACATATTAAGCAGAACCACATCGGATGCCCACGAATGGATGCTACACCCGGACATCTTCAAGACCATCTCAAAGAAATGGGAATGCCTCAGATAGATCTATTCGCTTCCCCTCTCAATCACCAGCTCAAAAAATTCTGCACAAGGACATTCCACCCACTGGCATGGAAAGTGGATTCGCTCTCCTTCAGCTGGAAAGGCCTAACAGCATATGCATTCCCACCTCTTCCCTTGATACACAAGGTATTACTAAAAATCAAGGAAGAACGTCCAAGGATAATCCTGATAGCTCTAAACTGGCCAAGACAACACTGGTACCCACTGCTGAGGAGCATGTCTCGGAACAATATGTGGCCAATACCCCTGATGCCTTTGATGTTAACTCAGAACAACTACAGCATCATGCATCCGAACCTAAAAACGCTGCAACTGACTGCATGGAACATCACATAGCAGCAGCTAATCCAGAACTTTCACAAAGAGTTAAAGATATTATTCTTGAAGCCCGCAGACCTTCAACAAGAAGGAACTATGCAGGAAAATGGAAAAGGTTTGTCATTTGGAGTACTGAAAGAGGAAAAGATGTGTCAAACATAGATATGCCTAACATTCTGGAGTATCTGGCAGAACTTCTACATACAGGCCTGTCCTACTCCTCCATCAAGATACATGCATCAGCTATATCAGCAGAATACAGCTTTGATCCACCTGTCTTTTCACATCCTTTACTCAGGCAGTTCCTCAGAGGAATCAAGAATGTAAAACCTCCAATGAAACCACCATTGCCAGCTTGGGACTTGAACTTTGTGCTAGAAAAGTTGACACTATCACCTTTGAACCAGCAGCAACAGCAGACCTACAGCATCTATCGTGGAAAACTGCTTTCCTACTGGCAATAACCTCAGCCAGGAGGGTTTCTGAACTTCAGGCCCTAATGGCAGTACAGCCCTTCCTAATCTTCCACCAAGATAGAGTGTCCATGAGGACTAATCCTACATTTATGCCTAAGGTGGTATCCAGAGTGTCTTTAAACCAGGCAATCCACCTACCTACCTTCTTTCCCAACCCACAAAACAGAGGGGAAAGAATACTGCATACCTTGGATGTACATAGACAGCTATGCTACTACTTGGACAGAACAAAAAGTAGCAGAAAAACTGACCAGCTTTTTGTAGCCTATGCAACAGGAAGGGAAGGAAAAGCTATTTCCAAACAGACCATCTCCAAATGGATAGGAAATTGCATACGATTCTGTTACTCCTTCCATGGAAAACCAATTCCACAGAACATAAGACCTCATTCTACAAGGGCAACAGCCACTACCACAGCCTTCTTACGAGGAGTGGCAACCAAAGACATTATTGAGGCGGCTACTTGGACCTCCGTGCATACATTTGCCAAGCATTATAATTTGCCTCTATATTCAAGATCCCGAGCAGGGTTTGCCACTGCTGTACTGCAAGGGATCCTAAACACACCATAATCTAGTTTTTCCTCCTCCCCTAGTTGGCTATGGTATTCTACCCAGTTGTTATGACTGCAGATGCATCCATGAAGGACATAGTACAGTTTTGTACCTACCATAAATGTAGATGTCCGAACTGGATAGCATCTGCAGTCAGATTCCTCCCTCCTTCCCCTCTGTGGTATTCCTAGGGTGTTTACCCTCCTAATAGCTAGCTGGTGGGGGGAGTCTTTTATGGTGTATTTGTTTGTATATATGTACATACATGCTTATTTTTGTGTTTACCTCTATCTTTTTGGAAACATTGGCATTTATCCAAATTTTAGCCTTCAAGAAGGCTACTGGCATCTGGGGCAAGAAACACTGAAGAAAATGGCGTCGGCTGATGCCTTTATACCCGAAGACCAACAGAGATGACGTCGGGTGAAGTGCGACATCAGCCGAAGCCGGACCCGGACTTTGGAATCCGGCCGACTGAAGGGCTGCCTGACGACAGGACAACCCAGTTGTTATGACTGCAGATGCTATCCAGTTCGGACATCTACATTTATGGTAGGTACAAAACTGTACTTTTTCCTTGAATCTAGTTTAGCCCCTGATGCCCTGCCTCGTGCTCCAGCTAAACCCGACAGGTACTACAAAGTCCTGGATTCTTACAAATATCTATACAGGAACCCTGCTGCAGACCCTGAGGTCATTACACAGGGACCCAAAGGAGATAAGACTAGTTTTGCCAAGAATCTTCTTCCTTCTGACAAAGACTCCAGAGCTCTGGACAGATGGGGTAAGAAAGTATACACCTCTGCAACCTTAGTTATCAGAGCACTCAATTGTCAGTTCCATATGTTGAAATATCAACAACACACTTTGGAGCAATTAAAACAGAAGATTGCTACCTCTCCTGATGGTACCATCTCAAAAGAGCTGGCAGAATTACTACACTCTGCTTGTCAAGTGGTCAAGCACACATTACAGTGTGGATATGATGCCCTAGAAGCTACTAGCAGGGCAGTAGTTACAGGATCTGTTATTAGAAGACATGCATAGCTGAAGGAACAACCTCTCCCCGATCATGTCAAGTCTAAACTTATTGATGCACCCCCTAGATAAGGAACACCTGTTTGGGGGAAAAAGCAGAAGAGGTACTTAAAAAGATGGAAAACAAAGCAAAATCTATGCAAACAGTAAAAGATTTCTTTCAAGTGCAACTGCCCAGATTCAGCAGGAACTTCCCCTCTAAGCACTGGGCCTTCCCTGCACCCAGCAGACAGGACAAAAGTAAGCCCCTCAGGGACAGGCCATCCAGGCCCCTATCCCAGGGCCAGCAAATAAGCAAACAATGGACCACTAAGGCACGGAGTTCTCAGCCAAGCTTCTATGGTAAGCACTCAAAATGACTCCACAGCCCCCCTCTGCCCTCCTTTCACTCATCTAAAACTAGGAGGAAGGCTCATCCTCTTCAAGGACAATTGGGTCTCTATAACCAAGGACCAATGGGTGTTAAAAATCATTTCTCAGGGATACAGATTCTCCTTCAGCGAACTCCCAATTCCAAGAGGGTACCCAGACCTCCCCCCAAACCAGTGGGCAGAGGCATTAAAACAGGTAAAAACATTAATAACCTAGGGGGCAGTAGAACCTGTCCCTCCAAATCAAACAGGAAAAGGTTTTTACTCCAGACTATTCTTTGTTCCCAGAAAAGAGGGCACTTGGCACCCCATCCTGGATCTATCCAAACTAAACACCTCCTTAGTAGTCCCCAGATTCAAAATGCTAACCTTGCAGTAGCTCCTGCTTATGCTCACACAAAATGCCTGGCTAGTGACACTAGACCTAAATGATGCCTACCTCCACATCCCCATCAGGGAATCGTGCAGAAAATTCATGTGCTTCAGAGCAGGCAATCAGCACTTTCAGTTCTCTGCACTGCCCTTTGCCTTATCTACTGCTCCCAGAGTATTTACCAAATGCTTGGCCCCTGCTATAGCATTCTGCAGACAGAGAAATGTACAGATTTACCCTTACCTGGACGACTGCCTCATTCAGGCGAACAGCAAAGAAGAGTTGCTCCAGGATCTTCTCTTTGTCAAAAAACTCCTAACTTCTCTAGGGTTCACCATCAATGAGAAAAAAATCAAAGCAAAACCCCACCAGGAAAATTGTTTTCCTGGGAGCTGTGCTAGACACAGCAACCCTGATGGCCTTCCTATTGCCAGAAAAGCGTAGCTTCCTGCCTCTCTACATCACCCAGCTGGCTTCCAGAAGTCACCTCACTGGCGAGGAAGTTCCTGTAATCCCTGGGATACATGGCATCTTGCATCCTTCTCATCCCTCTCACCAAGCTTCACATGAGAAAGCTTCAGTGGTACTTAAAGAACCTTTGGTGCCAGCACTCTCAGTCCCTAGAGACTACTCTCCCACTGATCCCTTGCATAAGGGACGAATTTCTCTGGTGGGCAGTGGCCTGTGCCATGAACAAGGGTCTTCCCTTCATCCTCCGCCCTTCTGGCCAGACAGTCACGACTGACGCCTCAGACATAGCCTGGGGTGCTCACCTAGCAGGCAGGTGTACCCAAGGCCTCTGGAATGCTCAGCAACTTCACTTGCACATCAACCAGAAAGAAATGATGGCAGTGCAAAATGCTCTGACTTCCTTCCAACCCCATCTCAGGCCAGGGGTCCTCCTTATAAAAACAGACAACACCACAGTAATGTGGTACATCAACAAGCAGGGGGGCACTCAGTCTTACCCCCCTGTGCAGGTTAGCCATGAGTCTGTGGCTTACAGACACCTCCATGGGACTACACCTAATTGCCCAATACTTACCAGGGATCAACGACACATTGGCAGACCACCTAAGCAGAAACTTACTGGACCCCCACGAATGGCAGCTCCACAGAGAAATCTTTCTGCAAATCACCCAGGAGTGGGGGACCCCAGAGGTGGATCTCTTTGTCTCGCACCTCAACCACCAGCTGCACAAGTTTTGTACCAGGGAGTATCACCTCCTAGCATGGAAGGTGGATGCCTTAACCTTCCCCTGGAACTCCCTCTTTATGTACACATAGCTTTCTCTGCCCCTTATTCCCAAGGTTCTTATCAAAATAAGAGAGGAGAGACCAAAGGCCATCCTCATTGCTCCAGATTGGCCCAGACAGCATTGGTACCCCTTACTACGCAGTCTGACCTTACATCCCCCGAAGCTGCTTCCCCTAAGGTCAGACCTCTTTACCCAGGAGAGGGGGAAGGTACTGCACCCAGACCTACAGACTCTCAAACTTTCATACACTCATACACTAAAAACTAACAAGAAGTCACTGTTAAGCAATCAGGTCCTGGACATCATCGCAGAGGCCAGAAGGCCCAGCACAAGAAAATCTTACGCAGGAAAATGGAAAATATTTTGCTCCTGGAAACAATCCAAAGGGGGCAGTACCTCACAAACTTCCATCCCTCTCATCCTGGATTACTTAGCAGAGTTGCTCAATAGTGACCTCTCTTTCTCCTCTGTTAAAATCCATGCCTCGGCCATCTCTGCCCATTGTGATTCAGACCCACCACTCTTCTCTCATCCTTTGATTAAGCAATTCCTCAGAGGAGCTTCTAATATCAGGCCTCCCAGAAGACCTCCTATTCCACCCTGTGACCTGAATTATGTGTTAGAGAAACTAACCTTATCTCCATTCGAACCTGACGCTTCAACAGAATTGAAATACCTCTCCTGGAAGATTGCCTTTCTACTAGCTATCACCTCAGCCAGAAGGGTCTCAGAACTTCAAGCTCTCATGGCTATCAGGTCCTTCATAATTTTCCATGCAGACAGAGTCTCCCTGAGGACTAATGCCGCTTTTATGCCAAAGGTGGTATCTGATGTGACCCTTAACCAGCCCATACACCTTCCCACCTTCTTTCCCAACCCTCAAAACAAGGGAGAAAGAATTCTACACTCACTAGACTTGCACAGACAACACAGATGCTATCTGGACATCACTAAGTCATTATGAAAAACTGACCAGCTTCTTGTAAGCTTGTTGCCACAGGGGCAGAGGGTAAGCCCATCTCCAAATAAACCATTTCCAAATGTATTTCACAATGTATCCATTTTTGCTACAGACTACATGGGAAACCCATCCCTAAGTCGATCCGTACCCAGTCCACTAGGGTAACCTCCACTTCCACTGCCTTCCTCAGAGGAGTACCTACCAGGGACACATTGGAAGCGGCCACCTGGACCTCTGTCCATACCTTTACAAAGCATCACCACATACCTCTCTTTTCTAAGTCTAGGGCAGGGTTTGCTTCTGCAATTCTGCAGGGCCTCCTGATCCATACCTGGGACTCTACCTATACTTCCACCCTTTACCTCAGCTTTGGGAATCCTCCCACAGGTGATGACTGCAACAGTGAACCACGAAGAATATTGTACAGTTAGTTGTGTACACTTACAGTAAATGTAGATGTTCGAGTGTATTCACTGTTGCAGTCTTGGTTTCCCTCCCTCCACTCTCCATTTCACATCTTCCCCTAGGGGCACACATGCTTCCCAAGGTGGCTCTTAGCCACCAGGACCATTTCTCTCTTTTCCCTTGTGCTTCTGACAGGTTAGGGCAAGAAAAACTGATGTAATGATGTCGGCTGCCTTGCTTTATAGTACTGATGACCTGACGTCAGACTACAGGCGACAGCAGCCGGCGCACAAAAACATTGCCTCTGGTATTTGGTCCGGCTGAGGGCAGGGATAACCCACAGGTGATGACTGCAACAGTGAATACACTCAAATATCTACATTTATGGTAAGTGTACACAACTCTACTTTTCCACATCAAAAGAACATACAGTGCATGTGGTTTGAAGACCAGATTAACCAATTGCATGTAATTAACCTTAAAACTCAAAATTTGACAAAACATACACATAAAACCAAAAAACTACCCCATATGAAATTCCTCTCTGTATGCCTTTCTACTTCTTCCTAGCTAGGTAATGGACCCTGCTGACCCCCACATGATGTCAGTATTTCAGCAAGGAAGCAACATTTCCTGCAGAATAATCATGTTCTGACTATGGTGAGATCTTCCTTAAAAACAAAAGTGAGACTGTAAACTTAAATGACAGAAAGACAGCCAAGTAAGCAAATACTGAGGAAATTCATTTTCAGAACAGATAGGCTACTTTGATTTTTTGCCAGTTTGTGATTGCTGCCAGCTTGCACATGCTCTTTAATATAACTAATTAAGGATGTTAAGTTGTCAATCTCGCCTTCATTCTTGCTTGATGGGTTCGGAGCCGATCCCTCGGCTCCGACTCGGCACTTGCTTTAGCTCGAGAACTCCTTTTACCAGCTCGAGGCAGCCCCATATCCCATGATGCAAGGCAGGAAGTACCCAGATCTCGTTTGCCGCTTCGCTTGGGAGGTCTTCTCTTTACCAGCTCCTGGTAAGTAATTCACTTTTGTGACTTTTAAGCCCCTTTTAGTTAAAAACCTTTTATTTTTGATAGTTTAACTTTAAACTTAACTTTTCTGACAGAAATCCCTGTCTCTTTTAAATTTTTTTAGTCAGTTAATTTCCTTTCCCATCCCCCTGTTAGGGTGTGTGTGTTGGTTTATTTTACTAAATACCCTTTTGGGATTTATTTAATTTAATTGGACTGGTGTGTGTGTGTTTTTGGGCACCATGTCTAAAGAGAGGGTTTCAGGTTTTAAGAAGTGTGACTCGTGCTGTCAGAAGATGTCTCTGACAGGCGGTCACACTTCTTGCCTGTACTGTTTAGGCCCTCTTCACCTGCAGGACTCCTGTGCTATTTGTCACTCCTTCAGCCAGAGAGTCCTGCAGGAGAGAAGAATAAGTTGATTCTGAGGGGTCTTCTTAAGCGGAGGGCTCTCCGGCTAAGTCGGCCCCACAAAAATCAACAAAATCTGCCAAGACCCAGGCTTCTGTTTCTAAGCCTGTGGCCTCGGCTCCGACTCGTATAGAGTCGAGATCGGCTCGGCTGGAGCCGATTCTGGATCTACTAAGCCTTGGCGCCGATGGCTATCGGTGCGAATCTGCTTTGACCACTGTGGTGTCGGTTCCGACCGGCTCCGACACCCGTGTACGGGCATCGGTGTCGGCTCCGATCGGCTCCGACACCCATGTGGCACAGGCATCGGTGTCGGCTCCGATCGGCTCCGACACCGTTACTCTGGTGGCTGTATCGGCTCGGCTGGAGCCGATACATCGGCGTTCTGCCGGCTCCGGAAATCGGTGCCGACAGGATCAATAATATCGGCTCCGATGACCCATTCCAGGAAGAGGTCGAGGTCTCCTTCCTTGGAGCCGATACTTTCGGCTCCGGCCTCCCTCTTCTATCGGGCGGAGCCATCGGAGCCGATCTTCAAGGTCATCCAGGTTGTCAGACCATGACCTAGAGAGTGGTCAGTAGATTGCTCAAGTCACAGGTACTGGCCCAAATGCTACACAGTCCGTCTCAGCAGGCGACTGTTGGTCCACACCCCGTTACAGTTCCTCCTTCAACTCTACCCCAGAGTTTGGAGTTGGAGTCTTCGGGCAGGGTTACTGCTACGGCTGGAGGACGGATACCCCTTCTGTTCCTTCAGCCCCTACTCTTATCTCCTCTTCCTTAGAGGGATTCGTGGTCGGGCTTCCATGGTCTCCTCCGAGGGGTGAGTGGCATCGGACCCTTGTCCGAACCCGCTCTTCCCCTTGGAGCCTCGGCCTTGGTGAGCTCGGCTCCGACATCTGCCTCGGAGACTTCCCTTTCGGTGGCCCTCGGAGCTCCTAGCTCTTGGGCGGGTCTCTCGGACCTGCCTGGGAGGGAGCATTCGAGGTGATGAAGAGTGTACTGGCCACTGGTATCAGTCAGCAGTCTCTTCCCGTAGCTCCTCCCTCTATTGTACCTGTTGACATCTCTGCCACTTCTCTTGCTACAGGACCCAGAGATCCTCCGCCGCAGGTTTCCCCATTGGGAATTTCCCCTCTTCGAGGATTCTCCTGATGTTTCGGGAGATCCTCCTAGGAAGAGGACTTGTAAGAGGAAGCATGTAGACTCCCTGAGTCTGTCACTTCGGATACTGACTTTGATGAGTCAGAGGGATCCCCTAGATCCCCTCTGAGGATGTCTCCTTCTCAGACATCCTAGAACTTCTGAAACAGAGGGAAACTGGCCCTCCAACAATCCCTCTGAGGATGAGTCAGTATACCTAGAGGCGTTTGGATCTCGGCCCTCCACCTCCTGGGTGTCTCCGCCTTCGACCCCTTATGCAGGTTATAGCACGAAGGCGTGGACAGCTCCTGACTCTGTAGAGCCAGTCCCTAG
Source organism: Protopterus annectens (assembly GCF_019279795.1). NCBI lineage: Eukaryota > Metazoa > Chordata > Ceratodontiformes > Protopteridae > Protopterus > Protopterus annectens. The sequence goes on from NC_056726.1 coordinate 1,723,959,414, forward strand.
GAGGCCTTCTAAATTTATAACTGCCCCTAGTGACAAACAATTCCTTACAAAGGGTGTCCCGCTGATGCCATGGTGGTGGCTGCGGCCAAAAAGGAACTTGCAGATCCTTCCGTGCCCGTCCATCCTCCTAATAAGGACTCTAGGACCATGGATAGGTACGGCAAGCGGATGTTTTCCTCAGCGACCTTTGCTATGCGTTCGCTGAATTATCTTTGTCACTTCACCAGACTCCAGAGAGATATCCTGAAGGAGCTGGGAGAAGTAGTTCAGGATCCTACAGCTGCAGGGGCCCAAGAAAAGATTGCTTCGCAGCTAGGAACCCTCAATTCCATTGCTAACTCCTCCATGCGGCTAATATCTTATGCTGTTGATGGAGCGAGTAGAGCCGCAGGCACAGGTGTGGCTCTTAGACGCCAAGCCTGGATGCGGCTATGTGATTTTGCGGATCCCTTTAAGGCGTCCTTCACAAATTCTCCCTTTGATGGGTCAGCTTTGTTTGGCCCTCAGGTGAAGGAAACCTTGACCAGGTGTGAGCAGGACGGCAAGACTCTTTCTGCTGTTGGAGTCCGTTTTCCACCCCTTCTAGGCCTTATCCCAAAGGACAGAAGGGTGGGAAGATGTGGTTCCGTAAATCCCAAGGAGTCACGCCGGATTCACGTGGTCAGTTTACCCCTAGAGGCAGAGGGGTAACAACAACAGACGCCGCTCTAGAGGCAGAGGGGGTCCGAAGAATCAGGGCAACAGGGAGTCTCTTCCTGAAAAGCCCTTTCAGCATCCCTGAGGTGTTGCCCGGCTGTCCCTCCTTGGAGGCAGTCGGGGGAAGATTATCACTGTACCCAGAAGCCTGGCATTCCCTCACTCAAGACAGATGGGTACAGTCGATCATATCCAAGGGTTACATAATTCCTTTCGAGGAAAGTCCCTTCCCCTCAAGTTCCCTTCCAGATGTACCACCCGGTCTAAGGGACATTGCAGAGTTAGAGATCGCAAAACTACTGCAAAAAAGAGCCATTCAGCCAGTCACAATAGACCATTCAGAGCCCGGAATCTACTCAAGGTTCTTTTTGGTCCCCAAAAGACGGGAGACTGGAGACCAATATTGGATCTCAGCAGACTCAACAAGTCTGTCAGGAAGACAAGATTCGAATGGTCACTCTTCAGTCAATTCTGCCCTTCTTACAGAAGGACAACTGGATGTGCTCAATAGATCTTCAGGATGCGTACTATCACATCAAAATTCACAGGCGCTCCAGGAGATTTCTCCGCTTTCGGCTGGGGTCCAGTCATTTCCAGTTCAGAGCCCTGCCCTTTGGTCTCACTACAGCCCCCAGAGTGTTCACCAAATGCATGGCAGTGGTCACGGCTCACCTGAGACGTCAAGGATTCCAGGTGTTTCCGTATCTCGACGACTGGCTCCTGTCAGCCACCACCAGGCATCAGCTTATACAAGCCAGGGATTACACAATAGACCTTTGTTCTCATTTGGGCATCTCAGTCAACTACGAAAAGTCATCCTTATCGCCCTGCCAGTCTATTACCTTCATAGGCGCAAACTTAAACACTGTTCGGATGTCAGCTACCCTTACAGAACAAAGAGTTTCAGACATTCAGACTCATGTCAGGATCATTCTGGCCAGCAAGAGGTACAGGCCAGAATGGTTCTAAAGGTATTAGGTCTTATGGCTGCGGCCATCACTCTTCTTCCCCTGGCTCGATTCTACATGCGCCTCCTTCAGTGGATGCTGTTCACACAGTGGTCATACCAGCAACTCCCAATGCGTCACCAGATTCTGGTGACACAGACATGCAAAGAACATCTTGCTTGGTGGATCACATCGTCTCAGGTTCACCAAGGCAGGTGCTTTGTACCTCCGTCCCCGATAGCCACTGTCACCACGGATGCCTCCCTGATCGGGTGGGGGTCATTATCAGGGCAGGATGGTTCATGGGGACGTGGCAACCGTTCGAGTACCATCTGCACATAAATGTCCTGGAGATGAGAGCAGTGCTTTTAACGTTGCAAGCCCTCAACGACTTTCTTCCCGTAGGGACAATTGCAGTCCACACAGACAACATGTCTGTAGTTTGGTATATCAACAAACAGGGCGGAACCAAGTCCTACCCCTTGTGTCGAGAAGCGCTCAGACTATGGCAATGGGCGATCTCCTCTCATCGGTTTCTGGTAGCAACGCATATCCCTGGGAAAACCAACATTATAGCGGACAGATTGAGCAGAGCTATTCTCATGCCTCACGAGTGGTCTCTCAAGCAATCCATAGCGGAAGAGATTTTTCTGGAATGGGGTCGTCCATGTTGCGATCTTTTTGCTACTCCCCAAAACAGCAAATGTCCAGACTTCTTCAGCCTCTTCCCTCTATCAGGCCATCCCTTCAGGGTCGCTCTGACCCAGGATTGGCCCCAGGGACTTCTTTATGCCTTCCTCCATTTCCTCTGATCCCTCAGGTGATCCAGAAAGCTACCGTTTGAGAGCCAAATTGATTCTCATTGCCCCTTACTGGCCTCGACAAGTTTGGTTCCCGTTCCTCCATCGTCACCTTTTGGTGCAGCCGTGGCATCTGGACCCAGTGCCAGATCTACTGATTCACCAATCCGGTCAGCTGCACCGGTCAATCCCTTCTCTCAACCTCACAGCATGGTTGCTCCACTTCCTTCCTTAGCCAGGCTTCCTTTGATCTCTAACCCAGTTAGAGATATCATAGTAACTTCACTAAAATCCTCTACCAGGAGGATTTACACAAGCAAATGGAACGTTTCTCTTATTGGGCTAAGGCCCAAAATATTGATCCTTTTACTGCCCCTGTTCAGGCAGTTCTGGACTTCTTAGCAGAGATTTTCCATGCAGGCTCCTCTTCTTCCACAGTCAGAGTTCAGTTGGCTGCTATTTCTAATTTTCATGTCGGGATAGCAGATCATAATATTATGTCCCATAGACTCTGCAGGGCCTTTTTGAAAGGAATTTTCCTACTAAAGCCTCCAATCAGGAATCCTCCCCCTCAGTGGGATTTAAATTTAGTGCTGACATCCTTGATTCTTCCCCCCTTCGAGCCAGCTGTTTCTTGTTCCCTAAAATATCTTTCTTGGAAAACTTTATTCCTAGTGGCTATTACATCTGCCAGGAGGGTGTCTGAACTTCATGCTCTTTCGGTTCGACCCCCCTATTTGATTTTCACAAAGACAGAGTATCTTTGAGAACTAATCCATCCTTTTTACCTAAGGTCGCTTCAAAAACAATCTGAATCAATCTATTGATCTCCCTGTATTTTTTCCCAACTATTCAGATAGAGCTGAACAAAAGCTACATTATCTTGATGTCCACCGTCAGCTTAGATATTATTTGGACAGAACAAAAAATTTAGAAAATCTGATCAACTTTTTGTTTCCTATGCGGATAATAAAAAGGCCTTCCTGTTTCTAAAGTGACTTTGTCCAGATGGCTTTCTTCGGTCATCACTGAAATTTATACGATCAGGGGAAAACAGCTGTGCTCAAAACCTAAAGCACATTCAACTAGGAGTTTAGCTACTTCTACAGCTTTTCAAGCTAGACTGCCTTTAGACACTATTTGTGCAGCGGCCACTTGGGCCACTCCTCACACTTTTGTTTCCCATTACAAATTGGACTTGGCCTCCAGGGACAGAGCCAGTTTTGGCTCTACAGTCCTCAAGAGTTTGTTCCATTGAGCCACCCAGGATAGAGGTGCTAGGGACGCGGTCCCATCAAGCAAGAATGAAGGCGAGATTGACAACTTAACATTAAGAAGTTATGTACCTACCATAACGTTCCATGTTAGTTGTCTTCTCTCGCCTTCTTTCTTCGACCCTCCCTCCTTCCCTTGGCCTGGACAGACCTTGTATAAGAAACTATAATGCTAAAGACCATTCAGACCTGGTCCTTTTTCCATTTGTAAGTTTCTTCTTCCTTTGGGAAGTATTGTTTATGCTTGGTGTTATTGCCCTTTTGTCAACAAACGAGATCTGGGTACTTCCTGCCTTGCATCATGGGATATGGGGCTGCCTCGAGCTGGTAAAAGGAGTTCTCGAGCTAAAGCAAGTGCCGAGTCGGAGCCGAGGGATCGGCTCCGAACCCATCAAGCAAGAAAGAAGGCGAGAGAAGACAACTAACATGGAACGTTATGGTAGGTACATAACTTCTTATTATACAACCTTGGTGCAGGTTAAGAACTTTCTCTTAAATGGACTTGTATGGTTGTGTGAGTGTAAGACATGGTGTTTGGTTCTCTGGACTAATACCTCGGTTAAATTTATAAAAAGTCAGTCAGTCATTTTTAGAAAATGTGTATTAAACATGATGTCCGCTAGGAAAGGGTCACAAAGGGTCCACTCTTGTTCGGCATCTACTTTTCTGAAGTACAAGCAAACACAGGAGGGTTATGGCTGACAAAGTTTGCAGATGACTGCAAACTGGGCGCCATAGTCGAAAACACATCTGACACAGATATCCTCCAGAAGGGCCTCACAGAAATGGATAACTGGTGCCAGAGCCATGGCCTGAAGTTAAACGCCAAAAAATGCATAGTCATACCCTTTGGGAAAAACAAGGCTACCCCTAGCTACCATATAGGTGGCAATCCACTGAGCACAGAAAAAGTCATCAGAGATCTGGGGACCCAGGTTGACAGTAGCCTTTCGTTTGACACTCATGTTGCTAAAGTAGTTAGGAAAACCTTCTATATCACCCACCTGATCATGAAGGGATTCACATCTAGATCAAGGCAGGTCATCGTCCCCCTGTACTCATCACTTATTAGACCTATGATTGAGTACAATCCCCGTTCGGAATGTATCTGACCAGACACCTGCTGCAGCTTGAAAGGCCCCAAAAGTTCCTCACCAAAAGGATAAAGGGTCTCAAAAATATGTCTTATGCTGCCCGACTGAAAGAACTCCAGCTCTATTCAGTCTCATACCGCTTGCTCAGAGGTGACCTGTGCCTGACATATAAGGCCATGTCAAACCCAGATTTGATGAATATGCTTCACCTCAAAAATCTAGATCCCTCAGAACCACAAGGGCGGAGACTTAAACCTTGACACGGTTATAAATAGAACGTGCTGGAGGGACAGATTCATCACCCAGAGACTCCCTATGCTGTGGAACAAAATCCCGGTACATGTGAGGCAGAGCACCTCTCTGGTCTTGTTCAAGAGGAATCTTGACCAATGGATGGGAGATTGCAGATATACCCCAGGGATTACTTCAGCGTCACTGCTTGACAGAGGCACAGCAAAATGATAGGCATAGTTTTTATTCAAACTAAAGGGGTGGCGAAAGCCACATAACTATGGGCTAGGCTTATAAATGCCCTTGGGCAGATAGCCTAGTATGAACCTATGAACCTATGAACCTATGAAAGGAAAAACAAGGTGAGGCAAAATAAATTAAGTGGAAACTGTGTTGCTGCACAGACAGATCTACAAGAAAATGTGGCAACTCAGCTAGAACAGCTTCAGATAGAGTCAAAGGAAGTTATTTTTGAGTGCAGCTGAACAAAATATAGATCAAATGCATGCAGGGAATTTTCAAATGAACAGTACTAGTAACAACAGAAAACTGCAAGAAATGGAAGAGTCTCTCATGAGACTTTCAGATGCCATGCTGGAAGTGCAGAAGAAAGGGAAGGATATGTGGTGAAAGAATGAAAAACAAAGTGAAACAAGATGAGACGTGTCAGAAGCTTACTTTAATTGAAGGACAGATCCAGATGTGAAAATGTCAGATTTATGGCCATACCAATGAAAGTAGAAGGAAAGGATTGTATGAATTTTATGAGGAACTGTCAGAGAGAATGCACTGGCATGGCACTTAAGGATATCCATACTGTGAGAGTGCACAGAGTTTATAACCCTTGTGTTGAAAATAGAAAACAGCTCAGACATATCCTGGTGAAGATTTAGAAGTATGCCCTAAAGGTCGAAATACTTTCAAATTTGTAAAAGAAGAATATGATGCTCATAGATAAGTATTAGGCTAGCTGCCCTTGCAGGCCATTTCAAGCCTAGCCAGATGTTCTTCGTGTTTCACTGTTGCAGTCATCACACTTGGGTTATCTGCCTGTAGGTAGCCCTCAGTCGGCCCGAATACCAGAGACTTAGTATTTCTGCGTCGGATGCTGTCACTCCAGGACTGACGTCAGGTTGTCAGGGGTATGAAAACAGGCAGCTGACGCCATTACATCAATCTTTCTTGCCGAAGAGCCCAAAGCAGAAGCAGTTCGCAAGTGCTGGTCGGCCGCTATCTGAATTTTCGTTTACAAACTGAATAATCCTGAAGTCTTCTAAAGCTAAGTACCCCGTTGTGGATCCTTTTTTCTTGCTCTAACCGATGTCAGAAAAAGTTAACAATTGTCTTGCCTGTGGAAAGCAAATACCACGCAGAGATTTTCATTCTTACTGTGTCACTTGTTTAGGCCCAGACCACAACGTACCTTCCTGTCGGTTTTGTGCCTTATTCAACGCCCGAACCATTCGTCGTCAGGCTCTCATTTACACTAAATTCTTTTGTTCTCGATCTCTGTATTCCGAAATGGCTTCGGTAAGCCATCCGACTACCGATATTCTGAAAAAATGCAAGGAAAAAAACAGAGACAGACCACATAGGTCCAAAGCTGCCGATGATGCTTCCATTAATCTAGTCGCCAGTTCGCTGGTACTCAGTGAGGCGCTTTCGCAGCCCCTGATGCCCGCTTCAGTGGATTCGCAGGCCTCTACCAAGACCCATTCAGAGTCTGTTATGCCGCGAGACTCTTCAACTATGGAACCTGTGGATATCTCTACCTTGGATGGGTCCGGAGCCGCTGTGCAGGCACTGGCTTCTGAGGTAGTTCTTCGCTTAACCGAAGTTCGACTCAAACTGACGACTTCTTTTTTATCTAAAATTACGGAGTTTTCTTAGGCCTAGAGTATGCGCTACGCCTAGAAACCCGATGACCAAAGCGCATGCACCCACTCCCATGCCACAATGACAAATGCTTAAAATGGCAGAAGACCTTGTTACGCTGATTAGGGGAAGTCAGCCTTCTCCTGCTAAGAGGAAAAGAGACCAGTCCCCTGCAGCTTCAACAGACCAGGAGTCCGATGACTCAGAAGTATCTGATTATGAAATCATGCCCTTATGTGCTTATGAGAATTCAGAGCAGAGGAATCCATTCCCTCTGCCTCCCCTCCAGAGGATTTTTCTTTTACTGAAACCTTATATACTTTAAGAGAGCATTTCCACTGGGAATGCCAAGAATATCCTCAGTCCAAAAAGAGACTCAGAGAATTCCTAGATTTGCCACAGCACAGGCCTTTAGCAATATCCCCTGTCCTGGAAGTTGTTGATGTTTTTATGGAATCCAGTCTTACTCCTGATACTTTACCTCCTGCCCCTAGGAAACCAGACAGGTACTACAGAGTACCAGGCACTCACAAATTTATTTTCAAGAATCCTACTGCTGACCCAGAGATCATTTCCCAGGGGCCTAAAGGTATCAAGGCAGCTACAGCCAAGAATCCGACCCCTTCAGACAGGGATTCCAGAGCTTTGGACAGATAGGGTAAGAAGGTATATACCTCTGCAACTCTTGCTATTAGGGCATTGAATTGTCAGTTTCACATGCTGAAGTACCAGCAACATATTATGGAACTTATTAAACACAATAGTAAAACACATAAAAGCAAATAATCCAAAAAAAACCACAGGATACCTTCTCCTTGAAAATAACCAGACACCAGGCAGGATAAGGTTATAAGCTCTTTCTTTCCCTTTATTCATACTCAATACGAACGGAACTTCATCAGATATAAAACCTTACACACTTCCCCCCTTTTTTATATACAATTTAATTGATTAATCAGGTCTATATTACGAGAGCAAAAATACTATTAAGCGAATACTAAAACCCGACACATATTGCATGAACCGCGGATATCCCAAATGCACTAAACCGCAAAATTTTAAATGTCGAGCTGTCATACTCGGCCAACCCCACCACCCGCTACATACTACCTACCCAAACAAAATAAAGCACATACATACACTAACCAAACCCTACTTCTAACCCTAAAGTAAAGCACAAACACCCTACTTGTAACCATACACTAAATCTAACATACATGACCTATCTAAGCACTTACCTTAACCTGCACCCTAACCCTAAAGTCCGTAACTATCCAACACTTACCTTATACAGCTAGTCCACAGACGGGCCAACCATGGCAATTTTACATTTCCAAAAATCACGATTTTGGACGTTCGCTATAAGTCCGTTTTGCTCAATACGTGTCGACGTTTACGTATTCACGTAAACGGACTTTCACTCAGCTAATATAGACCCGCTTAATCACAATCAATTAACTTAAATGAATTAATTAGTTAAGTGTGCTCTCAAGTTAAAAACACATTAATATGTTCTTTCTTTAAAAATATATAGCTGTGTATAATACATGAATAATTCTCCTATAAAAACACATATATAATAAACATTTCATCTGTTAAGAAAATATATTTATAAATAACAATACATGTATTAGATACTAACTTAATTGCTTCTATGTTCAGCCACTTAAACTATTTTATCTAATCTCATCTGCTTTTAAATGACGCAAGCTCCTTAGAGAAATCCTGTCATTGATACCAGGAAAAACTGTGGCATTCAACAAAACCTGCCAGTGTGTTTCCCTGTATTCTAAAAAACAGGGGCAATTACACCCCGTCTACCTACCTTTTCCAGTACACAGAAGAGGAATTTTTTTAAATCCTTACAGTTTATGCTGTGTCTAAATAAGGCATTTGTTTTATCTTGTCTCTTAATTGCATAAATGTGTTGGTAAATTCGCTTTTTTAACTTGTTTTCCATTTTTCCTATATAATATGCACAGCATGACTGGTACAAGGCCATGTAGACAACTCCTTTTGTATTACAGTTATAATTCCCTGTCATTGGAATTATTATATTGTGACCCTCTATCACTATATTCCTGCATTCACAGATGTACCTACATTCCCTGCAGCCATTGCATTTCCTCATATTACCTAATGGAATCCTATCTTTGTCTTTCGTCCTTTCAAATAAGCTCTTAATGTTGGGTCCTCTTCTGAAAACTATTTTTGGTTTATTACCCAGTTTTTCAGTTAATCCATATGCCCCAAAAACACAATTCCAGTTCTTTTCCACCATTTTACAGACCTCTACACTATCCTCATTATATGTTAGCACACAGCAAGTAGTTACCTCTTCTGTCTTCTTAACATTCAGCAAACTCTCAGGTCTTTTTAATAATGAGGGATAAAAATCTTCCCTCCTGCTTGTTACATAACTCTCCTGTCCCTAGCTGGGTAACCACTTATTCCCAGCATGCCCTTTAACTCTACCATTTGTTCTTTAAACCTGTTGTCATCTGTTGTTAGTTTTGATATTCTCATCATTTGGCTCTTTGCCAAATTTGTTTTTTTGCCAAAAGGGGTGGTCACTCTCAAAGTGCAGATAATTATTCGAGTGAGTGGGCTTCCTATATGTACATGATTCATAACATCCATCCCTTCTATTTTTGTATAGGTGGATATCCAGATAATTAACTGCTTCTTTCTCAATTTTACTGGTAAAGGTAAAAAAATCAGTAGTGGCATTGATATAGTTCAAAAAATCATTTGCCTCATCAAGCCCCCTTCTCATAATATTAGAATATCGTCCAAAAATCTATAATATCTAAAGATATTTTTCCTAAACATTGAATTTAACACAAATCTGGTTTCCCAATACCAAAGAATGATATTAGCAAATATTGGGGCTACTGCTGCACCCATTGCTACCCCTCTGGTTTGCTTGAAATGTTCCCCCTGAAACCACACAAAATTATTTTTCAGAACCAATTCCATGAGGGTAGCTAAGACATACACCGTATCCCTTGAAAATCTAGTTCCTTCCCTTAGTGCTTCCTGAAAATATTCCATTCCTTCTTCATGTGGGATACAAAGAAAAAGGTCCTTAATATCAATAATCAAGAAAATAGCTTCTTCCTTGAACTCATTCTTTGCCATGCACTGTAATAAATGCCGAGTCCTTTAAGACATGTTTTTTATCCTCAAAAAATCCTTTTAAATGGAAATCTAACATTTTTGCTAAAGGTTCTGTTTTACTCCCACCTCCTGCCACTATGGGTCTCATCGGTGGATCCCCTAATGATTTATGAATTTTGGGGATCCCAAAGAAGGCTGGGGTTACAGGATTGTTCACCTTGAAGTATCTCGGGTCTATATTAGAACATCGAAGTTTCAGAACTTCGAATGTTCTAATATCGACACCTAGCAACCGAAAACCGATAAGACCGAAAATTTAGAACATCCTAGGGAAAAAATTTGCCGATCCAAAACACATACATACGACACAAACACACCAAACAAACAGCAATCCACACACATACACCTAAAATCTTACATCTAAACCTATACTAAACTGTACATACATCGCTATCTACCCACTTACCTTAACCCTAACCCTAAGGTCCGTCACTATCGCACACACACCTCACCTGCGCCCTAACCCTAACTCACCTATCACACCTTAACCCTCACATCCACACATTCGCACACTTACCTTACCCGCGCCGTAACCCTAACTCACCTATCCCACTCTAACCCTCACATCCACACAATCGCACACTTACCTGAACCCGACCGTAACTTTCCACCGCAGAGCTGAAAATAGCAAAACGACAGGAACGGACAACCAAATTCTTTCCCTAGGAAAGAATTTGATTATCTAAAACTTCGCTATTTTCAGCTTTCGGTTACTAGGTTTCGATATTAGAACATTCGAAGTTCTGAAACTTCGATGTTCTAATATAGACCCAAGTATCTCACCTCATCTTCACTGAAGGTATATTCCTGGAAGAGTTCTTCCAAAATCATGTCTAATCTAGCATTAAAGATGTTAACCTCATTCAGTGATGCTGCACTAAAGTAGAAACTATCATTCAAATCTTTCATCATTCTGGTGGTGTAGTCAGAATGTTCCATTACAACTACCCCTCCCCCCTTATCGGGCTTCATGATTCTTACTTCTTGGTTCCTCATTAACTCTGTTAATGCCTGTTGTTCGTCTTTTGTTAAATTTTGGTTAATCCGTCTAGTCATATTCCCTATTAAATTCCTGTATTCTGTTTCGTTCAAACTTTCGAAAAGGGCCACTGGTGGTAATTGGGGGGGGGGGGGGTTATAAGTACTTTTTCTTTTTAGGGTTACTCTAGTTGCATCACTGTCCTTCCCATTCTGCATTACCAACTTTAAATGTATGGCTCTTACAAACATCTTCAAATCTAAAATGATATTAACCATATAATTCTGTTTCTTAGGGATAAAACTAAACCCTTTTACAAATAGTTCTGCATGGATGTTATTTAATACGATTCCACTGTAGTTATAAATCTTAAGGCCCTTCTATTCCAGAATGCAAACATTTCCATTTTCATTATTGTCATTAATGTTCACTGTATTATTACTATTGTCATTATACATAGCTTCAATAGGGACATTATTAAACTCAAAATCATGCTATAAAATGTATCATTTCCTTCATTGGTTATGCTCAATACATCTAGATTTTGTTTGTTCCCCAAAGATTCATCACAATATATCTCGTGTAATTTCAACACAATGCTTTTCCATGTTTGCATCAAAATCATTATACAGTTCCTTAAGACATGCTTCATTAGATAAATCATGGCATTCTACAGCATACTGTAACAATGAGGCATTATTACTGAAACTTTCATTTATAGTATTCAGTCCATTTCCAATGTCCCAGGTATCAGCAACAGGCTCTTGAAACACCATAGTACAAGGAGTTTGGAGTTTATGAATCATGTATATATAGGAAGCCCACCCACTCGAATAGTTATCTGCACTTTGAGAGTGACCACCTCTTTTGGCAAAAAAGAAGTTTGGTAAAGGGCCAAATGATGAGAATATCAAGACTAACAACAGATGACAACAGGTTTAAAGAACAAATGGTAGAGTTAAAGGGTATGCTGGGAATAAGGGTTTACCCAGCTAGTGTCCTAGAGGGACAGGAGAGTTATGTAACAAGCAGGAGGGAAGATTTTTATCCCCCATTATTGAAAAGACCTGAGAGTTTGTTGAATGTTAAGAATACAGAAGAGGTAACTACTTGCTGTGTGTTAACATATAATGAGGATAGTGCAGAGGTCCGTAAAATGGTGGAAAAGAACTGGAATTGTGTTTTTGGGGCATGTGGATTAACTGAAAAACTGGGTAATAAACCAAAAATAGTTTTCAGAATAGGACCCAACATTAAGAAATTATTTGAAAGGAAGAAAGACAAAGATAGGATTCCATTAGGTAATATGAGGAAATGCAATGGCTGCAGGGAATGTAGGTACATCTATGAATGCAGGAATATAGTGGTAGAGGGTCACAATAGAATAATTCCAGTGACAGGGAATTATAACTATAATACAAAAGGAGTTGTCTACATGGCCTTGTGCCAGCCATGCTGTGCATATTATATAGGAAAAACGGAAAACAAGTTAAAAAAGCGAATTTACCAACACATTTATGCAACTGAGACAAGATAAAACAAATGCCTTATTTAGACACAGCATAAACTGTAAGGATTTTAAAAAATTCTTCCTCTGTGTATTGGAAAAGGTAGGTAGACAGGAGGGGGGGGGGGTAATTGGCCCTGTTTTTTAGAATACAGGGAGACACACTGGCAGGTTTTGTTGAATGCCACAGTTTTTCCTGGTTTCAATGACAGAATTTCTCTAAGGAGCTTGCTTCATTTAAAGGCAGATGAAATTAGAAAAACATGGTTTAAGTATGTGAACATAGAAGCAATTAAGTTAGTATCTAATATATGTATTGTTATTTATAAATATATTTTCTTAGATTAAATTTTATTATATATGTGTTTTTTGTAGGAGAATTATTATTGTATTATACACAGCTATATATTTTAAAGAAAAAACATACTAATGTGTTTTTAACTTGAGAGCACACAACTAATTAATTCATTTAAGTTAATTGATTGTGATTAATCAATTGAATTGTATATAAAAAAGGGGGGAAAGTATCTGATGAAGTTCTGTTTGTATTGAGTGTGAATAAAGGGAACAAAAGCACTTATAACCTTACTCTGCTTGGTGTCCGGTTCTTTTCAAGGAGAAGGTATCCTGTGACATTTTTGTTGAACTTATTAAACAAAAAGTGACTACCTTTACAGACTGTGCAGAAAATAAAGAATTGCAGGAGCTTATGCACTCTGCAAGCCAAGGCAGCAAGCATACTTTGCAGTGTGGCTTTGATGCCCTAGAAGCAGCTTGCTGGGCAGGAGTCACTGGTTCTGTACTGAGAAGAAATGCTTGGCTCAAGGAGCAGACTTTGCCAGACCATGTCAAATCAAAGTTACTAGACGCTCCCTTGAACAAGGACAGTTTGTTTGGCACCAAAGCAGAAGAGGTTCTTAAAAAGATGGAAGAAAAGTCTATTAAGACTGTTAAAGAATTGTTACAAGTGCAACCCCTAGATTCAGTAGGCATTGCCCTTCCAAACACTGGTCCTTTCCAGCCCCTTCCAGGCCATCTCAAGCCAGACCCAGGGGAAACAAACCACCCAGACTACAGTCCCATGGTATGCAGAGATCTAAGCAATGGAGCGCCCCCCACCCCCAAAGCAGGGAGTGGTAAGCCACCTCCTTGCGGAAAAAACTCACAATGACTTCTCTACTCCACTCCCGATCCCTGCCCAATTGCTGGTGCCCCTAGGAGGAAAACTTGCCCTTCATGCAAAAAACTGGATGTCCATCACACAAGACCGATGGATCCTCAACATTGTATCCCAGGGGTACAAATTTTACTTTCACTCACTGCCAACCCCAATAGGGTTCCCAGACCTTCCTCCAAACCAGTGGGCAGGGCTCAAAGCCAAGTTATTTCCCTGCTCTCCATCTGAACTATTCAGCTGGTTCCAAAAGAACAGATAGGTCAAGGAATCTATTCCAGACTCTTCCTGTTACCCAGAAAAGAGGGCTCTTGGTAACCAGTCCTGGATATTTCAGTTCACAGCACCTTCCTGCCTTCCTGTGGTACCAAAATTCAAAATGCTTACCCCACAACAGCTTCTACCTATGCTAGCCAAGGATGCCTGGTTAGTCACCCTAGACTTAAAAGAAGCCTATCTGCACATCCCTATAAGGGAGTCATGCAGGAAGTATCTACGTTTCAGGGCCGGATCTATGCATTATCAGATGTCCTTCAAGGATGCATCTGCAGTCATAACAAATGGGTTGTCCTGTCATCAGGCAGCCCTTCGGTCGGCCGGATTCCAAAGTCTGGGTCCGGCTTCGGCTGATGTCGCACTTCACCCGACGTCATTTCTGCTGGTCTTCGGGTATAAAGGCATCAGCCGACGCCATTTTCCTCAGTCTTTCTTGCCGCGTGGCGCCCGAAGCAGAAGCTGTTCGCAAGTGCCGGTCGGTCAGATCCAGAGATTACTACTACCGAATACTACTTCGAAGACTTCTAAAGCTAAGTACCCCGTTGGGGACTCTTTCTTGCCTCAGCCGATGTCAGAAAAAGTAAATAACTGTTTAACTTGTGGGAAACAAATACCTCATAAAGATTTCCACTCTTACTGCCTACCTTGCTTAGGCCCAGACCACGACGTAGCAGCCTGTTTAGCCTGTGCTTCCTTCAACCGACGAACGCTTAGGCGTCGGTCGGAGTTTGCTGAACAGTTTTTCGGCTCAGATTTTGCGTACATTATGCCGTCGGATCCTCCAACTACCCAAATTGTTAAAAAACGCAAAGAAAAAGACCGACACTCGCGGTCCGCGGTTTCGCCGAAACCACGGTTAAGCAAGCCGCGAGTGTCTCGGTTTCGGCCGAAACCGAGAAAACGGGTCAATCTTCAGCCGAATCCATGACTGCTACTGAGGCTCCTGCTACCTTAGTTGAATCGGCCTCTGAAGTTTTGCCTACTACTGTGGTTCCTAGTGAATTATCAGACACCATCCCTTTGGATGTCTCTACCCCAGCACGTGGTGCTGCTAAGCCTCCTGCAGCCATGTCTATTAAGGCCTTTGCCAGGGCTAAAGCAGCCAAAACTGTTAAATCAGTGCCTGCTAAGCCCCTCACACAGGCCCACTTCTAGTTCACAAATGCTTACTCTGGCAGAGGATTTAATATCCTTAATTAGGGGATCCCAATCTCACCCAGACAGGGCCTCACAGCCTCCAGAAAAGAGACCTAGAGCAGAGCCCCCCGAGCCAGTGTCCTCTGATGATTCTTCAGATGACTCAGACATTACAGATCAGCCAGAGGCTCCTTTTTCTACTTATGAAGATTCCGATGCTGAAGAATCCATTCCATCTGCCTCTCCACCAGAGGAATTTTCCTTTGGAGAAACCTTACATGCCATGAGAGAACAATTCCAATGGCAGGGACAAGATTACTCAGATTCAAGAAAAAGACTTAGGACCTTTCTGCACTTACCACAACATAGGCCCTTAGCTATACCTCCAGTTCTGCCTGTTGTGGATGATGCATTTAATGATGTTTGCACTGCTCCTGATACTTTACCTCCAGCCCCTGCCAAACCAGATAGATTTTACAGGGTGCCAGACACTCATCACCACCTATACAAGGCCCCACTTGCAGATCCTGAGACTATATCCCAGGGGCCTAAGGCAGTAGCCTCGACCTCAGCAAAAACCCTCTCCCTTCTGAAAGGGAATCCAGGTCCTTAGAGAGATGGGGGAAAAAAGTTTACACCTCTGCTACTCTCTCAGCTAGAGCTTTAAACTGTCAGTTTCATATGATCCAATACCAAGAGTTTATGCTTGATCAGTTAACTAAGAAGCTGTCCTCTGATGACTCCTTAGATAAGAAATATGTTTTAGAAATGGTGAATAACATTCAGCAGGTTAGTAACCATTCCTTAAAATGTGGCTATGATGCACTGGAGGCTTCATTTAGATCAGCCATGACTGGCACAGTGATAAGAAGGCATGCATGGTTGAAAAACAGGTCTTGCCGGATCATGTTAAAGCAAAGCTGTTAGATGCTCCTATGGATAAGGCCAGTCTATTTGGTACCCCTGCTCAGCAAGTAATGAAGAAAATGGAAGAGAAGGCAAAATCTGTACAAACAGTTAAGGATTTCTTACAGGTTCAGCCCCCAAGGTTTAGCAGGAACTGGCCTGCCAAAATTGGTCCTTTCCAGACTCCTCAAAATCTCAAAGAGGCAGGAATAGACGCTCTAGAGGCAGAAATCAATCCAGAGGAGGTGCCTACAGAGGACGCCAGTGGCAAGGCAATAACCAGCGAGGCACAGACACAACCACTGCCACTGCAACAGGACAATCACAGTGACTTGGCTCTGACACGCCTACCAGGGAGCAAATAGCAGCACCTTTAGGCGGAAAGTTAGCCTTATTTTCGAAAAATTGGCACTATATCACAAAAGACAAGTGGATTTTGCAAACCATAGACCAAGGCTACAGGTTCCACTTCCACACCTTACCAGTAAAAGAGGAATGCCAAACCTACCTCCAAATCAAAAACAGCAGCTCTAAAGCAGATAGCTCAATTAACAAAGATGAGAGCTGTGGAAAGAGTACCAATAACAGAACAGGGCAAAGGATTCTACTCCAGACTCTTCCTAGTACCAAGAAAAGAGAAAAGTTGGAGACCTATTCTCGACCTGTCCGTCTTAAACACATTCATCATTGTCCCAAAATTCAAAATGCTGACCCTACAGCAACTTCTTCCCATGCTGGGCAAGGAGTGTTGGCTGGTAACTCTAGATCTCAAGGAGGCATACCTGCACGTCCCCATACGACCAAATTGCAGAAGATACCTCAGATTTCTTACAGGATCAGAGCATTATCAATTCTCAGCATTGCCCTTTGGCTTATCTACTGCGCCCAGAGTATTCACAAAATGCCTGGCATCAGTAATCGCTCATTGCAGGCTACAGGGAATCCAAATTTATCCATACCTGGAGGACTGCCTGTTACAAGCGGACAACAAAAGCAAGCTGACAACAGATTTACAAAGAGTCATTTGCTTACTACAAGCCCTGGGATACACAGTCAATTTAAAAAAGTCAAGACTGATACCATCCCAGACAAGAACATTCTTGGGTGCGGAATTGGACACAGTAAAACAAATGGCATTCCTAACTGCAGAAAAACAAGAACAACTCCCTCTTTACTTCTTGGCATTAACAAAGCAGACAAACTAACAGCAAGAAAAGTACTGCAGGCCTTGGGCTTTATGGCATCATGCATAATCCTGGTACCCCATGCCAGACTGCATATGAGAAAGCTACAGTGGTACCTAAAGAATTTATGGTCTCAACACAGGCACAGCTTAGAAACCGAAATTCCAATAATCCCATGCCTGAAACAAGAGTTCCTATGGTGGGCTCAAGCATGCCAGTCAAACCCAGGCTTGCCATTCCACAACTGTCAAGCAAGCCAAACCATCACAACGGACGCCTCAGACCTAGGCTGGGGGGCGCACATGTTGGACAAATGCATACAAGGATTGTGGACTCCAGACCAGCTGCACCTGCACATAAACCAAAAGAAATGCTGGCAGTAAAACTAGCAATCCAGAAATTCAGACCATTCCTCAAAGAAGGCCATTTAATGATAAGGACAGACAACACCACAGTCATGTGGTACATCAACAAACAGGGAGGCACTCATTCATACCCCCTATGCAGGATGACTCTAGACCTTTGGAATATGGCTCTGAGCTACAACATCCAGTTACAGGCAATATTTGTGCCGGGAAAAGAAAACACCCTAGCAGACATGTTAAGCAGAACCACCTCGGATGCTCACGAATGGATGCTACACCCGGACATCTTCAAGACCATCACAAAGAAATGGGGAATGCCACAAATAGACCTATTCGCATCCCCACTCAATCACCAGCTCAAAAAATTCTGCACAAGGACATACCACCCACTTGCATGGAAGGTGGACTCTCTATCCTTCAGTTGGAAAGGCCTGACAGCATATGCATTTCCACCTCTTCCTTTGATGCACAAGGTACTACTGAAAATCAAAGAGGAACGTCCAAGGATAATTCTGATAGCTCCGAATTGGCCAAGACAACACTGGTATCCATTGCTGAGGAGCATGTCTCAGGGAGAATGTGGTCAATACCCTGATGTCTTTGATGTTAACTCAGAACAACTACAACATCATGCACCCAAACCTAAAACCTTGCAACTGACTGCCTGGAACATCACATAACAGCAACTAACCCAGACTTATCCCAAAGGGTTAAAGACATTATCCTTGAAGCCCGCAGACCTTCAACAAGAAGGAACTATGCAGGAAAATGGAAAAGGTTTGTCATTTGGAGTACTGAAAGAGGAAAAGATGTGTCGAACATAGATATTGCTAACATCCTGGAGTACTTGGCAGAGCTTCTACATACAGGCCTGTCCTATTCCTCCATCAAGATACATGCATCAGCTATTTCAGCAGAATACAGCTTGATCCACCTGTCTTTTCGCATCCTCTTCTCAGGCAGTTCCTCAGAGGGATCAAGAATGTAAAACCTCCTAGGAAACCACCATTACCAGCATGGGACTTGAACTTTGTGCTAGAAAAATTGACACTCCCTCCATTTGAACCAGCGGCAACAGCAGATCTTCAACACCTATCATGGAAAACTGCTTTCCTACTGGCAATTACTTCAGCAAGGAGGGTTTCGAACTACAGGCCTTAATGGCAGTACAACCCTTCCTAATCTTCCATCAAGATAGAGTGTCCATGAGAACTAATCCTACATTTATGCCTAAGGTGGTATCCAGAGTGTCTTTAAACCAGGCAATCCACCTACCTACCTTCTTTCCCAATCCACAGAACAGGGGAAAGACTGCTGCATACCTTGGATGTACATAGACAGTTACGCTACTACCTGGACAGAACCAAAGGTAACAGAAAAACTGACCAGCTTTTAGTAGCCTATGCAACAGGAAGGGAAGGAAAAGCAATTTCCAAACAGACAATCTCCAAATGGATAGGAAATTGCATAAGATTCTGTTACTCCTACCATGGAAAACCAATTCCACAGAACATAAGACCTCATTCTACAAGGGCTACAGCCACTACCACAGCTTTCTTACGAGGAGTGGCAACCAAGGACATTATTGAGGCGGCTACTTGGACCTCCGTGCATACATTTGCCAAGCATTATAATTTACCTCTATACTCTAGATCCCGAGCAGGGTTTGCCACTGCTGTATTGCAAGGGATCCTTACTACACCATAATTCTTCTTCCTCCTCCCCTAGTTTGGCTATGGTATTCTACCCATTTGTTATGACTGCAGATGCATCCTTGAAGGACATAGTACAGTTTTGTACCTACCATAAATGTAGATGTCCGAACAGGATAGCATCTGCAGTCAGGATTACCCACCCTCCTTCCCTCTGTGGTACTCCTAGGGTATTTACCCTCCTAATAGCTAGCTGGGGAGTCTCTTATGGTGTATTTGTTTGTATATATGTACATACATGCTTATTTTTGTGTTTGCCTTCTACTATTTTGGAAACATTGGCATTTATCCAAAATTTAGCTTTCCAAGTGGGCAACTGGCATCTGGGGCAAGAAACACTGAGGAAAATGGCGTCGGCTGATGCCTTTATACCCGAAGACCAGCAGAGATGACGTCGGGTGAAGTGCGACATCAGCCGAAGCCGGACCCAGACTTTGGAATCCGGCCGACCGAAGGGCTGCCTGACGACAGGACAACCCATTTGTTATGACTGCAGATGCTATCCTGTTCGGACATCTACATTTATGGTAGGTACAAAACTGTACTTTCTCTGCACTTCCCTTTGGCTTATCCACTTCACCCAGAGTATTCACAAAATGCCTGGCTCCAGCCATTGCTTTCTGCAGGCAGATAAATATCCAAATTTACCCGTACTTGGACGACTGCCTGATTCAGGCGGACAGTCAGGAATTGCTGTTGCAGCAACTGACATTTGTGAAAAATGTTCTCACTTCCTTGGGGTACACCATCAACAAAAAGAAATCAAAACTGGTACCCAATCAAAAGATTGTATTCCTGGGAGCAAGCTTGGACACAACATCCCAGATGGCATTCCTCACTTCAGAAAAACAAGTCTGTCTGACAGCCTACTTCAAACAAATGGCCACCAGAACCCAGCTATCTGCAAGAAAAACATTGCAGGCCCTAGGGTTCATGGCCTCATGTATATTGCTAATTCCATATGCAAGACTGCATATGAGGAAACTTCAGTGGTACTTAAAAAGTCTTTGGTGCCAACATTTTCAGGACCTGGAAACAGTCATTCCTATCATACCCTGTCTAAGGACAGAGTTCCTTTGGTGGGCAGAAGCATGCAACCACAACAAGGGACTGCCCTTTATTCAAACCCATGCCACCCAGACCCTAGCCACAGATGCATCAGACTATGCCTGGGGAGCACACATGGACGCCAAATGCATTCAGGGCCACTGGAGCCCAAGTCAAATTCATCTACACATCAACTGAAAAGAGATGCTAGCTGTGCAGAACACCCTGACAGCTTTCAGATCCCTAATCTTTCCAGGACAACTTCTAATAAAAACAGACAACACTACAGCATACCTTCCAACTGTCCCGAATTACTCGGTTTTTACTGAGTTTTGGGGTCCAAATAATGGGGTGCCACGATTCCCGGGTAGCACCCCTTCATTTCCAATTTTTTCTTTTAACTTTTTTCACTTTGTTTTCATTTTTCGCGCTTTAGCTGACGTCATCGTGTGCGCGATGACGTCAGCTCATCAGGGCTACCAGCCTATCCTTATTGAGCTCACGGCACACATATTTCCAGGTTTCCGGCTGGTTCAAATGCTTTGTAAGCGGGAACGAACCAGCCGGAAAGGAAGGATCATTTTATTTAGAAGGCTGGAACAGACTGTGCTCAGCAAGGATTTATTTAGAAGGGCTCGTTGTATTTAGGTGGCTTGAACGTATGCTCAGCAAGGATTTATTTAGAAGGGCTCGTCTGTTAGAAGGCTCGAACGGAACGAACAGACTTTATTTAGATGGTATTGCTCTTGCTCGGCTGTTAGAAGGTATGATACCCATCTGCAGGGAAAGAATCAAGATGAAAGGTTTGATTATTTTAACACAGTTCACAGGTGGTTTAAACTGCAGCTAAAGATTAATGAGCTTACAGATATAGTCAGACTAAGGGCAAGCTATGACCAGCTTACTGTTTTGAAAAGGCAGCATTAACATATCTGTGACCTTAACCATTTCAGTTACACAAGTTATCAGCTTTTTGACAATGGAAGGTAAGCTGGGACTTTATGTAGAGGAAATTGCTTGGCTGTTAGAAGGTAATCTGAAAGTGTGTGTGTGTTTATCTGTAGCCTTGTGTGAACGTAATAGACTGGCTGGCAGTCTCTCCAGAATTAGTTCTCTGCCTTGTATCCTAGTCCTACTGAGTGGAGTAATACATTCTTGCTCCCCAGCAACATTCGATATGATAAAGTGAATATCACAGTAGGGATGAATGAATGTCATAACTGACTTATTCGTATGCATAACAATATGACTACTTATGTAATGCATCAAGCTTTTGATGCCTTTTCTTTACTCTATATTTTTTCTCAGGAAAGTCTAATATTAATAAAGGTTTTTGGTTTGAGATATAGCACTGCAGCCTAGTGGTTAAAGCAAATGCTGTAAAGCTGAAAATGTGTGTTTCTATCCTTAAGTCTGAACACAAATAGTTTCTGACTGAGAAAAAACATTTATTATTTCTGTGCAGCTACTGTTTCAGTAGTGTTTCAGCAAGCATTTCTGGTTTCTATCAGATTCTTAGCAGTGTTCTCATATGTCTGTATCTTATATGCTGCAAAGAATAACATTTTACTTTTTATTGACTGTAATTATGTGTGTGTGTGTTTGTGTAAGAATGCCTCCATTATAATACACCTGGTGGCTAGAAGTACTCAGGCTCAAACCCTGTACCTTGGGTATAGGATAAAAAGAGCCTAATGACCCTAGCCACCACCACTTGCAAATTTATGCCATATGTTTTTATCTGTTCCTCATAAAATCTTGTGGTTTTTCAGGATGTTTTCAACAAATCACTGAAGGTTGAATTCATTAAATAATGACAGGCATTTGAATTTCAGACTTCATATTCTTCAGACAATAAATGGCAACAAAACCTTTTATTCTAGCAACTTTCTAAGTTTATAAGATCAGTATTTGAAAATTGTCCCTATTTGGAGGCTGCATTCCCCCATTATTGGCTTGTCCAGGTTTTTTGTGCTACGAGTTGAGAGCTGTGGTGAGAAGTGAGAACTGATCTGAATTCTGTATCCCCCCATTATTGGCTTTGTCCAGGTTTTTTGTGCTAAGAGGTTAAGAACTATGGTGAGAAGTGAGAACTGAATTCACTAAATGATAGCCATTTAAGTTTCAGTCTTCCTGTCTTTTGGGAAACAAGTTGGGGATTTGGCATAGTGGTATGTTGTTCTGACTGTAGTGCACAGGGTCCTTTGTTGAAGACTTGCCAGTGAAATGCATGGTGGTAACACAACATTTTATTCTAGCATCTTTCCAAAATTATACAAGTAATGTTTAAAATGTGTCCCTGTTTTTTGGCCTTTTGCCCCCCCCCCCCTGCAAAAAAACTAAATTGAAAATAAGTGCAAGAAACTGTGGAAGATGCCTATGCCTTACATTTTATTTATATATGCATGTATATGTGTGTATATTTTATCTCTCTCTCTCTCTCTATATATATATATATATATATATATATATATATATATATATATATATATATATATAGGTATGTATGTGTGTAATATATATATATATATATATATATATATATATATATAAAATGAAACAAGGTGGTCGGAAAGCACAAATCCACTTTACGATTTTGTTGTATTCTTAACGCAACTTTTATTAAAAAAACAAGAAACGTTTTCGCTACACCCTCTGTTGTAGCTTCCTCAGAGTACATTCTAAAGCAGTGAGAAGTTTACTTTTGAACATAAAAGAGCGCCAAATTGTAGAGCGCTTTAATTATCTAAAAGGTGTAGTAACATTTAGTTGAAAAATAGCGCTAGTATATGCTCCCATTTAGATACAATCAAATAGTTGATTCCATGCTGTGGTATGCAAAATAACATTTAAAATGCTCACCAATGCGAACATTATTTATGTACATCATCTGTTCTTTTAAAATAAAAATGCCGTTGTGCTATCAAAACAAACGCAGTACTAGAATCATGCTAGTGAGTATGGCAAATCAAGGGGTAGATTAGTAGTTCCATTCTTCCAAAGGGAAGTTAGTCTGTCCTTTTTAGTTTGTTCTACACCCTGTCGTTTGCCTAGAGAGGCATTCTTAAAAGAATGACAAGTGTGTAGGTTTAATTTGTTTATTATGTATAACAGCATAGCTGAACTTTCTCCCCAGAAGTCAGTGTACTAGTCTAGAAGTCTCTGACTTCTGGTGGGATGATCCACTTGTCACCCGCGTTAAAGATTAAACACTAGTGTTTATTAAAAACAGCCTTATGAAGGCAAGTTATGATGTGCTCCTTATGTAAGAAGCTTCAAGTGAGCACATTACTAAAAAAAATTAAAAGGTTTAAAAATGTGAAAGCTCGCCAAAAGGACGAGTCCCTACTGAACCATGTGAGAGTAGGGTAATGTGCTGCTACGGAGTGAAACTCTATCAAAAAAACTAGAGAGGGTCTACTAAATGAATATAAAGGGTATGATTGCAACCAGTGTGTCACAAGCGCTCCTACCTAGTGAAAAAAGTATGGGCTATGCTCAAGCATCAAGTGATCTACCGTGACAAGTTTGGACTATAAAAATGTCCCGTCTAGAGTAGTGTTATAGAGCCCAGAGCTGTACTTGCTGAAGAAAGTACAGTTGTGTAGTATATGTGTACTGGGGTAGTGCCTACCCGTTGTTGGAGAGGTCTAAAGTGCGAGTCAAGAGAAAGAATGAGTTAGTACCAAGCCCTGGTTGTGAATGATAATGTATGTTATGTGGTGAGATGAAAGACCACAATGGATGTTGTGGCTATCTTAGGTAACTCTTCGTGACTTCTATTGTGAGCTCTTCAATTAGTGGTCCTGGATAGTCATGGCTAGAAAACATTTCAAAGAGAAGTGAACACTCTCTATTGAAGTGGATGTCAGTGCTGCACATTCTAGCTGCTCGGATCAGCTGACCCTTAACTATCGATCTTTTTTGTTTGTATGGATGTTGACTTGAAAAGTGGAGAAGTGAGTTACAGTAAGTGGGTTTTCTATGGATAGTGGAAGATAGTGTTCCTGTAGTGATGTTTTTTTCAAGTTTGACATCCAGGTAGTTAATAGAGTCAGTTGAGAAGTGATAAGTGAATTTGAAAAATGTCGTAGTTTTGTTCATATAATCAATAATAGACATAGCATCTTGTTCAGAGCCTCTAAGAAGGATGAAGATGTCATCCAGGTATCTTGTGTAGTAGATAAGATGGTGGGCTACTTGAGGGCTTTGTAAAATAAATTTTTTCTCCCAGTAGGCTACCACCATGTTGGCAACAGTAGTGCCACAAGGTGAGCCCATTGCTATGCCTTGGGTTTGTAGAAAAAACTGATTTTCAAAAATGAAAAAATTTGATGTTAATATGATGTCAATTAGTTCAGTGACTGTGTCAATTTCAGTTTGTGGTGCTCCTAACTCAGAAAGCAAGATACCGATCCATTCTGAAGCCTCCTGATGTGGGATGGAAGTGTATAAATCCACTACGTCTATTGTAAGAAAATTAAAGTCACGAATAAGAGACTTAATGGCTTCTACAAACCTTTACTTTCCAACACCATTATACAATGTAGTAGTGTACCTGTAGTTACAGAACTGTTGGCAACACTGGAATCGACACCCACTCTAGGGTCAGTAAGGGACACAACCATTAAGCAAAATCACTATCCTTCCAGCTTCATAACAGCCTTCAATATGGATTCAAAGTATATCAGCTCTATTTTATTTAAAAATTGGCACTTTATCACAAGTAATAGCCTACTCCTTGAAAAACTGGGAGATAAGCCCTCATAGTTTATAGGAGAGGCAAGAACTTAAAAGATTTACTAGAAACTAAAAAACATTCTGACTTTTTTTCTCGCCAGAAAGGAACTTTCACTTGTGGTAATTGTAATTGGTGTAGATGTCTTAGAACAGGGAACTCTGTCCAACTGAATGGCAGAAAGCTCATTAGTCAACACAAAGTTAACTGCAACACAAAATTTATAGTATATTTGGCAACTTGTGTTTGCTGCTCAGCATATTACATTGGCAAAACTGAGCATAAATTCAAAGAAAGAATTTATCAGCACATGTATGCCATCAAAAAAGGTAAGGAAGACAATGCACTCTCAAAGCATATTACACACAACAAAGACCATAGTTTCTTATTCTTTGCTATTGACCATGTTCCCCATAACATCAGAGGTGGCCCTGCATCCATACTTTTGGAAACCAAAGAATTAGAATGGCAATTAAAACTCACTGCATTCCAACCACCAGGCTTGAACGACAACTGCAATATTTCTTGTTTATTAAAACTCAAGAGTTACCTAAGATAGCCACAACATCCATTGTGGTCTTTCATCTCACCACATAACATACAATGTTAAGTTGTCAATCTCGCCTTCATTCTTGCTTGATGGGTTCGGAGCCGATCCCTCGGCTCCGACTCGGCACTTGCTTTAGCTCGAGAACTCCTTTTACCAGCTCGAGGCAGCCCCATATCCCATGATGCAAGGCAGGAAGTACCCAGATCTCGTTTGCCGCTTCGCTTGGGAGGTCTTCTCTTTACCAGCTCCTGGTAAGTATTTCACATTTGTGATATTTAAGCCCCTTTTTTAGTTAAAACTAATTTTTGATAGTTTAATTTTAATTTTAACCTTTTTTCTGACAGAAATCCCTGTCTCTTTTAATTTTTAGTCAGTCAATTTTCCCTATCCCTTCCCCCCCCTGTTAGGGTGTGTGTGTTGGTGTTTTTTACCAAATACCTCTTGGTATTAGTTTAATTTAATTTGACTGGTGTGTGTGTGTGTTGTGTCTAGGCACCATGTCTAAGGAGAGGGTTTCAGGTTTTAAGAAGTGTGACTCGTGCTGTCAGAAGATGTCTCTGACAGACGGTCACACTTCTTGCCTGTACTGTTTGGGCCCTCTTCACCTGCAGGACTCCTGTGCTATTTGTCACTCCTTCAGCCAGAGAGTCCTGCAGGAGAGACGCAATAAGTTGATTCTCAGGGTCTTCTTAAGCCGGAGGGCTCTCCGGCTAAGTCGGCTCCACAAAATCAACCAAAACTGCCAAGGCCCAGGCTTCTGTTTCTAAGCCTGCGGCCTCGGCTCCGACTCGTATAGAGTCGAGATCGCTCCGCTGGAGCCGATTCTGAATCCACAAAGCTTTGGCGCCGATGGCTATCGGTGCCGAATCTGCTTTGACCACTGTGGTGTCGGCTCCGATCGGCTCCGACACCCACATGGCACGGGCATCGGTGTCGGCTCCGATCGGCTCCGACACCCATGTGGCACAGGCATTGGTGTCGGCTCCGATCGGCTCCCGCACCGTTACTTTGGTAGGTGTATCGGCTCCGGCTGGAGCCGATACATCGAGACGTTCTGCCGGCTCCGAGAAATCGGTGCCGACAGGATCAGTAGTATCGGCTCCGATGGCCCATTCCAGGAAGAGGTCGAGGTCTCCTTCCTTGGAGCCGATACTTTCGGCTCCGGCTTCGCCTCTTCTATCGGAGCGGAGCCATCGGAGCCGATCTTCAAGGTCATCCAGGTTGTCAGATCATGACCTAGAGAGTGGTCAGTAGATTGCTCAAGTCACAGGTACTGGCCCAAATGCTACACAGTCCGTCTCAGCAGACGACTGTTGGTCCACACCCCGTTACTGTTCCTCCTTCGACTCTACCCCAGAGTTTGGAGTTGGAGTCTTCGGGTATGGTTACTGCTACGGCTGGAGGACGGATACCTCCTTCTGTCCCTTCAGCCCCTACTCTTATCTCCTCTTCTTTAGAGGGATTCGGTGGTCGGGCTTCCATGGTCTCCTCCGAGGGGGTGAGTGGCATCAGACCCTTGTCCGAGCCCGCTCTTCCCCTTGGAGCCTTGGTCTTGGTGAGCTCGGCTCCGACATCTGCCTCGGAGACTTCCTTTTCGGTGGCCCCTGGAGTTCCTAGCTCTTCGGAGCGGGTTCTCTCGGACCTGCCTGGGAGGGGAGCATTCGAGGTGATGAAGAGTGTACTGGCCACTGGTATCAGTCAGCAGTCTCTTCCCGTAGCTCCTCCCTCTATTGTACCTGTTGACATCTCTGCCACTTCTCTTGCTACAGGACCCAGAGATCCTCCGCCTCAGGTTTCCCCATTGGGAATTTCCCCCTCTTCCGAGGATTCTCCTGATGTTTCGGGAGATCCTCCTAGGAAGAGGACTTGTAAGAGGAAGCATGTAGACTCCCCTGAGTCTGTCACTTCGGATACTGACTTTGATGAGTCAGAGGGATCCCTAGATCCCCTCTGAGGATGTCTCCTTCTCAGACATCCTAGAACTTCTGAAACAGAGGGAAACTGGCCCACCAACAATCCCTCTGAGGATGAGTCAGTATACCTAGAGGCGTTTGGATCTCCGCCCTCCACCTACTGGGTGTCTCCGCCTTCGACCCCTTATGCAGGTTATTGCACGAAGGCGTGGACAGCTCCTGACTCTGTAGAGCCAGTCCCTAGGAGGCCTTCTAAATTTATCACTGCCCCTAGTGACAAACAATTCCTTACCAAAGGTGTCCCGCTGATGCCATGGTGGTGGCTGCGGCCACTAAAAGGAACTTGCAGATCCTTCCGTGCCCGTCCATCCTCCTAATAAGGACTCTAGGACCATGGATAGGTACGGCAAGCGGATGTTTTCCTCAGCGACCTTTGCTATGCTCGCTGAATTATCTTTGTCACTTCACCAGACTCCAGAGAGATATCCTGAAGGAGCTGGGAGAAGTAGTTCAGGATCCTACAGCTGCAGGGGCCCAAGAAAAGATTGCTTCGCAGCTAGGAACCCTCAATTCCATTGCTAACTCCTCCATGCGGCTAATATCTTATGCTGCGGATGGAGTCAGTAGAGCCGCAGGCACAGGTGTGGCTCTTAGACGCCAAGCCTGGATGCGGCTATGTGATTTTGCGGATCCCTTTAAGGCGTCCTTCACAAATTCTCCCTTTGATGGGTCAGCTCTGTTTGGCCCTCAGGTGAAGGAGACCTTGACCAGGTGTGAGCAGGACGGCAAGACTCTTTCTGCTGTTGGAGTCCGTTTTTCCACCCCTTCTAGGCCTTATCCCAAAGGACAGAAGGGTGGGAAGATGTGGTTCCGTAAATCCCAAGGAGTCACGCCGGATTCACGTGGTCAGTTTACCCCTAGAGGCAGAGGGGGTAACAACAACAGACGCCGCTCTAGAGGCAGAGGGGTCCGAAGAACTAGGGCAACAGGGAGTCTCTTCCTGAAAAGCCCTTTCAGCATCCCTGAGGTGTTGCCCGGCTGTCCCTCCTTGGAGGCAGTCGGGGGAAGATTATCACTGTACCCAGAAGCCTGGCATTCCCTCACTCAAGACAGATGGGTACAGTCGATCATATCCAAGGGTTACATAATTCCTTTCGAGGAAAGTCCCTTCCCCTCAAGTTCCCTTCCAGATGTACCACCCGGTCTAAGGGACATTGCAGAGTTAGAAATCGCAAAACTACTGCAAAAAAGAGCCATTCAGCCAGTTACAATAGACCATTCAGAGCCCGGAATCTACTCAAGGTTCTTTTTGGTCCCCAAAAAGACGGGAGACTGGAGACCAATATTGGATCTCAGCAGACTCAACAAGTCTGTGAGGAAGACAAGATTCCGAATGGTCACTCTTCAGTCAATTCTGCCCTTCTTGCAGAAGGACAACTGGATGTGCTCAATAGATCTTCAGGATGCGTACTATCACATCAAAATTCACAGACGCTCCAGGAGATTTCTCCGCTTCGGCTGGGGTCCAGTCATTTCCAGTTCAGAGCCCTGCCCTTTGGTCTCACTACAGCCCCAGAGTGTTCACCAAATGCATGGCAGTGGTCACGGCTCACCTGAGACGTCAAGGATTCCAGGTGTTTCCGTATCTCGACGACTGGCTCCTGTCAGCCACCACCAGGCATCAGCTTATACAAGCCAGGGATTACACAATAGACCTTTGTTCTCATTTGGGCATCTCAGTCAACTTCGAAAAGTCATCCTTATCGCCCTGCCAGTCTATTACCTTCATAGGCAAACTTAAACACTGTTCGGATGTCAGCTACCCTTACAGAACAAAGAGTTTCAGACATTCAGACTCATGCCAGGATCATTCTGGCCAGCAAGAAGGTACAGGCCAGAATGGTTCTAAAGGTATTAGGTCTCATGGCTGCGGCCATTACTCTTCTTCCCCTGGCTCGATTCTACATGCGCCTCCTTCAGTGGATGCTGTTCACACAGTGGTCATACCAGCAACTCCCAATGCGTCACCAGATTCTGGTGACACAAACATGCAAAGAACATCTTGCTTGGTGGATCACATCGTCTCAGGTTCACCAAGGCAGGTGCTTTGTACCTCCGTCCCCGATAGCCACTGTCACCACGGATGCCTCCCTGATCAGGTGGGGGGGTCATTATCAGGGCAGGATGGTTCATGGGACGTGGCAACCGTTCGAGTACCATCTGCACATAAATGTCCTGGAGATGAGAGCAGTGCTTTTAACGTTGCAAGCCCTCAACGACTTTCTTCCTGTAGGGACAATTGCAGTCCTCACAGACAACATGTCTGTAGTTTGGTATATCAACAAACAGGGCGGAACCAAGTCCTACCCCTTGTGTCGAGAAGCGCTCAGACTATGGCAATGGGCGATCTCCTCTCATCGGTTTCTGGTAGCAACGCATATCCCTGGGAAAACCAATATTATAGCGGACAGATTGAGCAGAGCTATTCTCATGCCTCACGAGTGGTCTGTCAAGCAATCCATAGCGGAAGAGATTTTTCTGGAATGGGGTCGTCCATGTTGCGATCTTTTTGCTACTCCCCAAAACAGCAAATGTCCAGACTTCTTCAGCCTCTTCCCTCTATCAGGCCATCCCCCCAGAGACGCTCTGACCCAGGATTGGCCCCAGGGACTTCTTTATGCCTTCCCTCCATTTCCTCTGATCCCTCAGGTGATCCAGAAAGCTACCGTTTTGAGAGCCAAATTGATTCTCATTGCCCCTTACTGGCCTCGACAAGTTTGGTTCCCGTTCCTCCATCGTCACCTTTTGGTGCAGCCGTGGCATCTGGACCCAGTGCCAGATCTACTGATTCACCAATCCGGTCAGCTGCACCGGTCAATCCCTTCTCTCAACCTCACAGCATGGTTGCTCCACTTCCTTCCTTAGCCAGGCTTCCTTTGATCTCTAACCCAGTTAGAGATATCATAGTAGCTTCACTAAAATCCTCTACCAGGAGGATTTACACAAGCAAATGGAGACGTTTCTCTTATTGGGCTAAGGCCCAAAATATTGATCCTTTTACTGCCCCTGTTCAGGCAGTTCTGGACTTCTTAGCAGAGATTTTTCATGCAGGCTCCTCTTCTTCAACAGTCAGAGTTCAGTTGGCTGCTATTTCTAATTTTCATGTCGGGATAGCAGATCATAATATTATGTCCCATAGGCTCTGCAGGGCCTTCTTGAAAGGAATTTTCCTACTAAAGCCTCCAATCAGGAATCCTCCTCCTCAGTGGGATCTAAATTTAGTGCTGACATCCTTGATTCTTCCCCTTCGAGCCAGCTGTTTCTTGTTCCCTGAAATATCTTTCTTGGAAAACGTTATTCCTAGTGGCTATTACATCTGCCAGGAGGGTGTCTGAACTTCATGCTCTTTCAGTTCGACCCCCTATTTGATTTTTCACAAAGACAGAGTATCCTTGAGAACTAATCCATCCTTTTTACCTAAGGTCGCTTCAAAAACAATCTGAATCAATCCATTGATCTCCCAGTATTTTTCCTAACTATTCAGATAGAGCTGAACAAAAGCTACATTATCTTGACGTCCACCGTCAGCTCAGATATTATTTGGACAGAACAAAAATTTAGAAAATCTGATCAACTTTTTGTTTCCTATGCGGATAATAAAAAGGCCTACCTGTTTCTAAAGTGACTTTGTCCAGATGGCTTTCTTCGGTCATCACTGAAATTTATACGATCAGGGGAAAACAGCTGTGCTCAAAACCTAAAGCACATTCAACTAGGAGTTTAGCTACTTCTACAGCTTTTCAAGCTAGACTACCTTTGGACACTATTTGTGCAGCGGCCACTTGGGCCACTCCTCACACTTTTGTTTCCCATTACAAATTGGACTTGGCCTCCAGGGACAGAGCCAGTTTTGGCTCTACAGTCCTCAAGAGTTTGTTCCATTGAGCCACCCAGGATAGAGGTGCTAGGGGCGGTCCCATCAAGCAAGAATGAAGGCGAGATTGACAACTTAACATTAAGAAGTTATGTACCTACCATAACGTTCCATGTTAGTTGTCTTCTCTCGCCTTCTTTCTTGCGACCCTCCCTCCTTCCCCCTGGCCTGGACAGACCTTGTATAAGAAACTATTATGCTAAAGACCATTCAGACCTGGTCCTTTTTCCATCTGTAAGTTTCTTCTTCCTTTGGGAAGTATTTTTATGCTTGGTGTTATTGCCCTTTTGTCAACAAACGAGATCTGGGTACTTCCTGCCTTGCATCATGGGATATGGGGCTGCCTCGAGCTGGTAAAAGGAGTTCTCGAGCTAAAGCAAGTGCCGAGTCGGAGCCGAGGGATCGGCTCCGAACCCATCAAGCAAGAAAGAAGGCGAGAGAAGACAACTAACATGGAACGTTATGGTAGGTACATAACTTCTTATTATCATTCACAACCAGGGCTTGGTACTAACTCATTCTTTCTCTTGACTCGCACTTTAGACCTCTCCAACAACGGGTAGGCACTACCCCAGCACACATATACTACACAACTGTACTTTCTTCAGCAAGTACAGCTCTGGGCTCTATAACACTACTCTAGACGGGACATTTTTATAGTCCAAACTTGTCATGGTAGATCACTTGATGCTTGAGCATAGCCCATACTTTTTTCACTAGGTAGGAGCGCTTGTGACACACTGGTTGCAATCATACCCTTTATATTCATTTAGTAGACCCTCTCTAGTTTTTTTGATAGAGTTTCACTCCGTAGCACATTACCCTACTCTCACATGGTTCAGTAGGGACTCGTCCTTTTGGCGAGCTTTCACATTTTTAAACCTTTTAATTTTTTTTAGTAATGTGCTCACTTGAAGCTTCTTACATAAAGAGCACATCATAACTTGCCTTCATAAGGCTGTTTTTAATAAACACTAGTGTTTAATCTTTAACGCGGGTGACAAGTGGATCATCCCACCAGAAGTCAGAGAGTTCTAGACTAGTACACTGACTTCTGGGGAGAAAGTTCAGCTATGCTGTTATACATAATAAACAAATTAAACCTACACACTTGTCATTCTTTTAAGAATGCCTCTCTAGGCAAACGACAGGGTGTAGAACAAACTAAAAAGGACAGACTAACTTCCCTTTGGAAGAATGGAACTACTAATCTACCCCTTGATTTGCCATCCTCACTAGCATGATTCTAGTACTGTGTTTGTTTTGATAGCACAACGGCATTTTTATTTTAAAAGAACAGATGATGTACATAAATAATGTTCGCATTGGTGAGCATTTTAAATGTTATTTTGCATACCACAGCATGGAATCAACTATTTGATTGTATCTAAATGGGAGCATATACTAGCGCTATTTTTCAACTAAATGTTACTACACCTTTTAGATAATTAAAGCGCTCTACAATTTGGCGCTCTTTTATGTTCAAAAGTAAACTTCTCACTGCTTTAGAATGTACTCTGAGGAAGCTACAACAGAGGGTGTAGCGAAAACGTTTCTTGTTTTTTTAATAAAAGTTGCGTTAAGAATACAACAAAATCGTAAAGTGGATTTGTGCTTTCCGACCACCTTGTTTCATTTTGTATTACTGGTTTTTGTGGCTGCAACAGTTTGTTTTTCGTATATATATATATATATATATATATATATATATATATATATTGTGCATTGTGCTGTAAAGTATAAAAAAAAATCCAAATATTCATTGTAAAAGTAAAGCAGTATGTATGCACACATAAGTGTTTATGGTAAATATTGCGAAATATCCAGGTAATGAGACATTGGAATGGCTGCAGGGGGACTCTGGTGTCATATTTTGGTTGTCTGTTCTTCAGTTTGCGTTTGAAAGTTGGTATCCCACAATTCCATTGGGGGTGGGTGGGGTTACATAATTATGTATGCAAATTTTATGTTAAACAGTGTGCAGATTTGTACCTCTTTTTCATGGGGCTTGTCCAGATTTTTAATGTTTCCAGGTTGAGAGGTATGCACTACAGTTATGTGGTACATCAACAAGCAGGGGGGATCCCAATCTTACCCACTCTGCAGGTCAGCCATGGCCCTGTGGAACACGACCTTGGACATGCAAGCCCATTTGCAAGCTCTATTCCTGCCAGGCAAGCAAAACTCATTGGCAGACGACTTAAGCAGAAATCTCCTAGACCCACACAAGTGGCAATTGGAGCCCAGCACCTTCAACTTTCTGATTCAGAAATGGGGAACCCCAGAGGTGGATCTCTTTGTCTCCCCCTACAACCACCAGCTCAACAAATTCTGCACCAGGAACCCTCACAGCAGGGCGTGGAAAGTGGATGCCCTTTCTTTTCAATGGGTAAATCTCTCAATCTATGCCTTTCTCCCTTAGCCCCTTCTCTCAAGAGTATTACTCAAGATAAGACAGGATAGGCCAATGACAATTCTGATTGCCCCAGACTGGCCATGCCAGAAGTGGTACCCACTGCTGCGCATCCTGTCACCAGTGCCACCCTGGCACCAACAACAGAACCCAACCCTGCTCTCTCAGCAGGAGGGACAGATTTTGCATCCACAACTGCAAACCCTAAATCTTGCAGCCTGGCTTATTCCTTGAATTCTCCCCCAGAAACCTTAAGGAAAGAGGTGCTGTACGTCATTCTTGAAACCAGAAGACCCAGTACAAGAAAATTCTATGCTGATAAGTGGAAAAGGTACAGCTCCTGGATTCAATCTAAAGGAGAGGACACAACTCTGCCCTCCCTGCTTGTAAACCTGGATTACTTAGCAGATCTACTCTACAGAGGCCTGTCCTTCTCCTCCATTAAGATACATGCCTTAGCTATTTCGTCTCATTTCAACAAGGAGCCACCTCTCTTCTCACACCCTCTTATCAAACAGCTCCTGAGAGGGGCAAACAACTTAAGGCCGCCTAGGAGAGCACCCACCCCTGTTTGGGACCTTAACTTTGTACTGGAAAAGCTCACGCTTCCCCTCTTTGAACCTGCAGTGTCAGCAGAGTTAAAATCCCTCTCTTCGAAAACAGCCTTGCTTCTGGCCATCACTTCAGCTAGAAGAGTGTCTGAGCTGCAAGCAATTATGGCTGTGGAACCCTTCATTATTTTCCATGCTGACAGGGTTTCCGTCAGGACTCACCCTTCCTTTATGCCTAAAGTGATGTCCATCGAGGCTCTAAACCAATCCATCCATTTGCCAACTTTCTTCCCTAATCCTCATAATAAAGGGGAAAGGATCTTGCACTCCTTGCACGTGCACAGACAGCTCAGATTCTACCTTGATAGGACTAAGCCCTTCAGAAAACCTGACCAGTTACTAGTCAGCTTTGCAACAGGGGCAGAGGGCAAGGCCATTTCAAAACAAACAGTTTCCAAATGGATAGCACACTGAACCATTTCTGCTACAAGCACCATGGGAAACCAACCCCTCAGGGGTCAGAACACATTCCACTAGGGCAACTTCTACCTGTACAGCATTTCTCAGGGGAGTCCTTACCAGGGACATCCTGGAAGCTGCTACCTGGAGTTATGTACACACCTTCACCAAGCATTACCACCTGCCTATCTTTTCCAAATCCAGGGCAGGTTTTGCAACAGCAGTCCTGCAAGGCATAATAGCCAGCCCTAGCTCTTCTTGACTGCCTCCATCCTTCTTCAGCTTTGGGAATCCACCCAAGTGTGATGACTGCAACAGTGAAACACGAAGAACATAGTACAGTTGTGTGCACTTACCATAAATGTAGATGTTCGAGTGTATTCACTGTTGCAGTCCTGGTTTCCCTCCCTCCAGGCCCCTGGTTTCTCACTCTCTCTCTCCTTTCTATGGCTATTACTCACCCCTTTTAGGGGTATTGGTATTTACTTTTTACTGGTGGTGTTTTCCCCACCATAACTTAGCTCCCTATTTGGGGGGCACCTGACATTTGGGGCAAGAAAACTGATGTAATGGCGTTGGCTGCCTGTTTTTTAAACCCCTGACAACCTGACGTCAGTCCTGGAGCGACAGCATCCGATGCAGAAATACTAAGTCTCTGGTATTTGGGCCGACTGAGGGCTACCTGCAGGCAGATAACCCAAGTGTGATGACTACAACAGTGAATACACTCAAACATCTACATTTATGGTAAGTGTACACAACTGTACTTTTTCCTCAGATGTGAGAATCAAACCCCCTATACCTTGTGTTTGTAATGAAAACACCTTAACAATTATGCCAACCCCCCCCCCCAACCCCCAGATCAAAGACACGGGAATATATGCCGATAATGACTAATGCTCATTACTCGGTCACTGCTGCAGTAGTCTAAGCTATTTGTGATGTCCTGCCAAGGATCAGACCAGCCAGCCAGCTTCTAAAGCTCTAGGGCACCTTTCACACACCCTAGTGACTGCCATGCACAAGGGAAGTAGTATAAAGTTTGTGGTTAAGGTGACAAAACTTCAGAACTTTCGTGCTACTGAAGAGAGTGCTCTTCTATGAGCTTTGGATGATCAACTATCAGCTAACACTTTTATAAGGCTGGGCAGATAAGTTCCTACCCGGGAATTACTTCCCACAACCTAATGTTTATCTGAAGCATATGGTTTATATTAGATAAAACATTATTTTTGAAGTAGTCTGAGGGTTTTTCAGTCATTGTCACTAAACTTTTACCTCAAACTATGTCTGATGGTTCGAATCATTGTAAATATATAAATTTTGCAAAGAGAATCTCAATTTTTATTTTGCATTTTATATGGGACTTGGAAATTTGCTTTGAAGGTGGTCTGTTAAAACTTGTACAATTCTTCCAGTTTCTGTTAAGTTGTTTTACTTATTCATCTAGGTTGTTCTGAAGGCAACAGCTTTAATGGTAAATTTGACGAGACTTAATTTCTCAGATTTGCCAGAGATTTGGGGTGGGAAGTTGGTATAATGGTTAAAGTATTTACCTTACAGACACAAGGTGCAGGGTTTGATTCTTAAATGGGTTAATTGGCTAGGCTTAAAATGGCCCATAAGGGCAGTTAGCCTAGTACTAACCTATGCGCCTATAAGTGGCTCTCTTCCTTATCATCCACTTAGTGACTGCTTTAGATATGTGTAGGAGGATGCAGTTTGAAAATCTTTATTGTTTAGAAGGTTGATGCTAGGACAGTAATTGTGAGATCTGGACAATGGCTATAATAAGCTGCCAGTGTGGTATGGCATTACAGTAATGTGAACTAACTACTACATCAGTTGCAAAGCATGTCTTCCTGTTGGGAGATGTTGCAAAGCTTATGTGTGTAGACTGGCTAAGGCGGAAGAACTGTGGAGTAGTTCAGGTTGGGCTTTTTCTGCTTCACGTATCAGATATTTATTCTACAAAGTGCTTCAATTTTTTGATGAGTCTATTTTTATTGTTAAGTACACAAGAATGGGTATTTATATACATTTTTTCCCTTTCATTACAGATCACTGCCTTGAAGATTAAGCATAATCCCTTTGCAAAAGCTTTCCTTGATGCTAAGGAAAGGTGAGTGTTAACGGATTTCACTTGTAAGCATACATGTATGTAGACTCCCATATACACAAACGTACACTGTACCGACTGCTTGAGGAAGGCAGTCAATGAATGGGGAACATATGAAGTGAAACTGTAAGCTGCTAAAGCTCAGAGCCTTTTTATGTCTCCTGTATATACACGCACACACACACACATGCACACAGACACACACACACACACGCACACAGACACACACACACACACACACACA
Source organism: Protopterus annectens (assembly GCF_019279795.1). Lineage (NCBI taxonomy): Eukaryota > Metazoa > Chordata > Ceratodontiformes > Protopteridae > Protopterus > Protopterus annectens. Next base: position 1,723,996,719 of record NC_056726.1, read on the forward strand.
CACACACACACACACACACACACGCTTGGGAAGTGCAGAATTACCACTTCTATATGAGGCATGTTGTTGTTGTGTCTTTCGGCTTTTCCCAGTTAGGGGTCACCACAGCGGAACTCCGGTACGCTAATGATTGGCAGTAGATTTTTACGTGCCAAGTTGCCAGCCCTGATGCACAACATTCAACGAAGGTACGCCCATTCACGCATGTCTCCCCACAGAAGACGCTCTAGCTGAGAATTGAACAGGACAATGTCTTACCGTGAGGCGTAAAGTGAAATTGCATATTAAAAAGTCAGTCTTTTTTCATTTTCTTCTGTCCATACACACCTTGGTAGAAGGCAGATGTTCAGCATAAGGGTCATTGATGTAGGTAAAAAAAAATGATATTTAGCCCATGGTTGACACCAGGTCCTCTTAGGGTATTTTTAAAGCATGTAATGCCCACTTGTGCAGTCTCAAACTTTGGCCACTAGACACGAGCCCTCCTGTAAAATAGAGAGCATTGGACACCCTTTTCCAGATATTTATATCAGTGGTCTTTCTACTGTACTTCTGTAGTTTTTAAACTCTAATCAAAAACAATCATTCCATATTCTTTGTGCCCATAAAACTAAAATAGAATGCATAAAGCAAGCCCAGTTCCTTGGAGTATTACTGGAAATTTCCGTTATGATCAATGCCTACTCCTTCTTCTTCTTTTGGCTGCTCCCTTTAGGGGTCGCTACAGCAGAACAACTGTTTCCATTTCTTCCTGTCCTCTGCATCTTGCTCTGTCACACCAACCACCTGCATGTCCTCTCTCACCACATCCATAAACCTTATCTTAGGCCTTCCTCTTTTCCTGTTACCTGGCAGCTTCATCCTTAGAATCTTTTTCCCAATATACGCTGCATCCCTCCTCAGCACATGTCCAAACCAACGTAATCTTGCCTCTCTGGCTTTGTCTCCAAACCTTCCAACCTGGGCTGACCCTCTAATATACTTATTCCTAATCTTGTCCATCCCTGTCACACCCGGTGCAAATCTTAACATCTTCATCTCTGCCACGTCAAGCTCTGACTCCTGCCTTTTTGTCAGTGCCACTATCTCCAACCCATATAACATAGCTGGTCTCACTACCCTCTTGTAGACCTTCCCTTTCACTCTTACTGGTACTCGTCTGTCACAAATCACTCCTGACACTCTTCTCCACCCACTCTATCTTGCCTGTACTCTCTTCTTCACCTCACTTCCACACTCACCATTACTCTGAACTGTTGATCCCAAGTATTTAAACTCATCCACCTTTGCCACCTCTACTTCCTGCATCCTCACCATTCCTCTATCCTCCCTCTCATTCACACACACATATTCTGTCTTAGTCCTGCTGACCTTAATTCCTCTTCTCTTTAGAGCATATTTCCACCTCTCCAGGGTCTCCTCCTCCTGTTCCCTACTCTCACTACAGATCACAATGTCATCTGCAAACATCATAGTCCACGGGGACTCCTGTCTGATCTCGTCTGTCAGCCTGTCCATCACCATTGCAAATACTAGATATTAAAATGACAAACTGTAACTAGGATCCTTATACAGAACCAAAAAAAGTTCCTTACTCATCACTCCAGGAAAACCATAGCACAAACATACGTACTCCCCTGCCTGCTCTATGCCTCTCCTGTCCTTACAAATCTTAACACTACCATTAAAAAGAAACTAGAGATGGCCTATAATAAAACTGCAAAATTTGTAACTAATAGCCCCCAGAAAACCCACCACTGCACAGCTCTAAAGAGCCTTAATTGGCAAGAACTTACAAACTACGTTTATTACTCTCAACTTACTATAACCCATAAAATAATACACTCCCCAGAAAATTGCCCAGCTGTAAAAGGAATACTACAACCTCATTCCACTAATCAAGTCCTACAGTCCATAAAACAAAGCACTGATATACACTACAAGATCTAAAAACAGCTCAGGTGATTTGTCATACTCTAACCAGATTACCAAAACTTGGAACCAAATCTCCCCTGAAATAAAACAGATGTATGGGTCTATATTAGTTCACCGAAACTCATCTTCCGCAAACACTGTTTCATCAACACGTATTCAGTGAAAATCACTTTCGCGATTCGCTGAATTTTCCAAGGGCAATAAAGTAGTTGGCCAACTACACACCCTTGCTCTTTTCCCCACTCTAGTGTGATCTCATTATTGGTATATATAGATGTTAAGTTGTCAATCTCGCCTTCATTCTTGCTGGATGGGTTCGGAGCCGATCCTCGGCTCCGACTCGGCACTTGCTTTAGCTCGAGAACTCCTTTTACCAGCTCGAGGCAACCCTATATCCCATGATGCAAGGCGGAACTACCCCAGATCTCGTTTGCCGCTTAGCGAAAGAGGTCTCCTTTGCCAGCTGAGGTAAGTTTTTTCTTGTTAAAGAAGAAAAAGTTTAGTTAGGGGTTTATTTTTTCCCTTTAGTGTTAGATTAGCCTGTACTTAGTTACAGCCCACCCTATTCCCTTCCTTTTAAACTTTTAAAATAGTTTTTCTGTTTAAAGTTTTAGTCAGGCCTAGTTCCCCAAGTTATTCCCTTCCTGTGTGTCTGTGTAGGGATTAAGTTGTGTGTTTGTGGGGACTGTTTGTGTCTATCCTTTTAGGATGTCTAGGGAAGGCAAGGTCTCAGGCTTCAAGAAGTGTGACCAGTGCTGTCAGAAAATGTCCCTGACAGACGGTCACACTTCTTGTGTGTATTGCCTGGGGCCTTTGCACCTGCAGGACTCCTGTGCGTTGTGTCATGCTTTTAGCCAGAGAGTCCTGCAGGAAAGGAGGAACAAATTAATCCTCCGAGGTTTACTAAAACCTGAAGGTTCTGCTCCTAAGCCAGGGCAGGAAAACCTCTTAAGCCACCGAGGCTCAGGCTACAGTGTCCAAGCCTCCTCCGGTGGCTCCGGCTCCGTCGGGCCGATCGGCCCGGCTGGAGTCGATACTTCTTCTGTTAGAGTAGTGGGTTCGGTGCGGGCCGGCCCCGATACCCTGACTACTGTGGCCTTGTCGGCTCCGGCTGGAGCCGACACTTTATCAGCATCGGAGCCGAGATCCTCGGCTCCATCTGGGGTTCAAGGGACTTCGGCTCCGATGGCTCCGACCGTAAGAGATCCCGGTCCCCGATACTAAGTATTCACTCGGCTCCGGGGTCTCCTCTTTTGTCGGAGTGGAGCCATCGGAGCCGATCTTCGAGATCTTCCAGGCTGTCTGACCACGATTTGGAGAGGGTGGTAAGCAGGCTGTTGAAATCTCAGGCACTGGCCCAAATGCTCCATAGCCCGTCTCAACAGACTTCGGCTATAGCCCCGATTCTTGAGATTCCTCCTCCGACTCCACACCAGAGTTCGGAGCCGGAGCTTCTTGGGACAGCGACTGTTTCGATGCCGGAGCCGATACATCCTTCGGCTCTGTCATCTTCGGCTCCGATCTCCTCCTTGAGACCTTCCTTGGAGGGATCCGGTCGTCGGGTTTCCACTGTCGGCTCCGAGGGGGCTAGTGGCATCGGACCCTTGTCCGACCCGCTCTCCCTCTCGGGCTTCGCTTTGGTAAGCTCGGCGCCGACATCGACCTCGAGCCTTCTCTCTCCTTGGAGCCGACCATTCCTGTTTCTTCGCAGCGGGTGTGTTCAGGTCTCCCGGGGAGAGGAGCCTTTGAGGTGATGAGGAGTGTCCTGGCCTCTGAGCCTGGTCAACGGTCTATCCCTCTAGCTCCTCCCTCATCAGTGCCTGCAGATGCCTCTTGCCAGCCTCTTGCTCTCAGGCCCAGGGATCCATCGCCCCAGGTTTCCCCACTGGGAATTTCCTCCTCTTCCGAGGTTTCTCCTGACCCTGCAGGGGAACCCCTCGGAAGAGGACGTGTAAGAGGAAACACACAGACTCCCCTGAGTCTACTACATCTGATACCGACTTAGATGAGTCGGAGGGTTCCCACGGTCCCCTCTGAGGATGTCTCATTTTCAGACATCCTTGAGCTCCTCAAACAGAGGGGAATTGGCCTCCATTGACCCCTCCGAGGATGAGTCGGTATACCTGGAGGCTTTGGATCTCGACCCTCCACCTCCTGGGTGTCTCCGCCTTCGACCCACTCATGCAGGTAGTGGCTCGGAGGGCGGGCGGCTCCAGATTCTGTGGAACCTGTCCCCAGGAGACCATCCAAGTTCATCACGGCCCCTTCGGACAAACAGTTCCTGTCCAAAGGTGTCTCTGTGGATGCTATGGTGGTAGCGGCCACTAAGAAGGAACTGGCGGATCCTTCAGTACCTGTCCATCCTCCTAATAAGGATTCTAGGACCATGGACAGGTATGGAAAGCGGATGTTTTCTTCAGCGACCTTTGCTATGCGTTGCTGAATTACCTTTGTCACTTCACCAGGCTTCAACGAGATATTCTCAAGGAACTGGGAGAAGTAGTCCAGGATCCTTCGGCTGCTGGGGCTCAGGAAAAGATTGCCTCTCAGCTTGCTATCCTGAATTCTATATCTAACTCCTCCATGCGGCTCATATCTTATGCAGCCGATGGAGCGAGCAGGGCCGCAGGCACAGGTGTTGCTCTTAGACGCCAAGCCTGGATGCGGCTGTGTAATTTTGCGGACCCCTTTAAGGCGTCCTTCACCAACACCCCCTTTGACGGTTCGGCTTTGTTCGGACCTCAGGTGAAGGATACTTTTACCAGATGTGAGCAGGACGGTAAAACTCTTTCTGCCGTTGGAGTCCAGTTTTCCACTCCTTCTAGACCATATCCCAAGGGTCAGAAGGGGAAGATGTGGTTCCGTAAAGCCCAAGGAGCTACACCGGACACCGTGGTCAGTTTACCCCAGAGGCAGAGGGGTAACAATAATAGACGCCGCCCTAGAGGCAGGGGGGGTCCTCAGAACCAGGGCAACAGGGAGTCTCTTCCTGAGAAGCCTTTTCAGCATCCCTGAGGTGTTGCCCGACTGTCCACCCTTGGAGGCAGTCGGGGGAAGAATTTCGCTGTACCCAGTAGCCTGGCAATCCCTATCACAAGAGAAGTGGGTACAGTCGATCATATCCGAGGGTTACAAAATCCCCTTCGAAAGGTTTCCCGTACCTCTACAATCCCTTCCAGACATCTCACCCGGTCAAAGGGATTTGGCAAGACAGGAAGTTTCAAAACTCCTGGGAAAGAGCCATCCAAACAGTGCCGGCAGACCAAGTAGGATCCGGCTTCTACTCAAGATTCTTTTTGGTCCCCAAAAGGACGGGAGATTGGAGACCGATACTAGACCTAAGCAGACTAAACAAGTCTGTCAGAAAGGCAAGATTCCGGATGGTCACGCTGCAATCCATTCTGCCCTTTCTGGGCAAGGACAACTGGATGTGCTCTATAGACCTTCAAGATGCGTACTATCACATAAAGATTCACAGACGCTCCAGAAGGTTTCTTCGCTTTCGGCTGGGAGCCAGTCATTACCAATTCAGAGCACTGCCCTTTGGCCTCACTTCAGCCCCCAGAGTGTTCACCAAATGCATGGCAGTGGTCACAGCTCATCTGAGACGTCGAGGATTCCAGGTGTTTCCTTATTTGGACGACTGGCTCCTCTCCGCCACCTCCAAGCATCAGCTTCTTCGGTCCAGAGACTACACCCTACAGCTTTGCAAGAGTCTAGGAATTTCGGTAAATTTCGAAAAATCCTCTCTGCTGCCTTGCCAATCTATCACCTTTATAGGCGCAGAGTTAAATGCCGTCAAAATGTTAGCCAGGCTAACAGATCAAAGGATTCTGGACATCCAGAAATTTGTTCAGCTTCTGTTACAAAGCAACAAGATCAAAGCCAGGTTTGTCTTGAAAGTTCTAGGCCTAATGGCTGCAGCCATTGTTCTTCTTCCACTGGCTCGCTTCCACATGCGTCTCCTGCAGTGGATGTTATTCACGCAGTGGTCGTACCACGATCTGCCCATGAGACACGAGATCTTAGTGACACAGTCTTGCAGGGCTCATCTTCGATGGTGGATATCTTCCCCTCTTCTTCATCAGGGCCGATCCTTTGTTCCCCCTCCTCCAGTTGCCACAGTCACCACGGATGCCTCTCTGATCGGGTGGGGGGGGCATTATCAGGGCAGGATGGTCCACGGGACGTGGCAACCCATAGAATACCACCTGCACATAAATGTCCTGGAGATGAGAGCAGTGCTTTTAACGTTGCAAGCCCTCGACGACTTTCTTCCCACAGGGACTATTGCAGTACAGACGGACAACATGTCCGTGGTCTGGTACATCAACAAACAGGGCGGAACCAGGTCCTATCCCTTATGTCGAGAAGCTCTCAGACTTTGGCAATGGGCGATCTCTTCTCAGCGGTTTCTGATAGCAACGCACATCCCCGGCAGGTCCAACCTATTGGCGGACAGGCTAAGCAGATCTATTCTGATGCCTCACGAGTGGTCTCTCAACCAATCTGTAGTGGATCAGATTTTTCTGAAGTGGGGCACCCCTTGTTGCGATCTTTTCGCTACCCCTCAAAACAGCAAGTGCCCAGATTACTTCACACTATTTCCTCTTCCAGGCCAACCCTTGAGAGACTCTGTAACCCAGGATTGGCCTCGGGGACTTCTTTATGCTTTTCCTCCCTTTCCATTGATTCCACAAGTCATTCAGAAAGCCACCGTTTTGAGAGCCAAATTGATCCTCATTGCTCCATATTGGCCTCGACAAATTTGGTTTCCGTCTCTACATCATCACCTTCTGGTGCAGCCCTGGCATCTGGACCCAGTTCCGGATCTTTTGATCCACCAGTCAGGTCAGCAGCACCGGGCCATTCATTCTCTCAACCTCACTGCTTGGTTGCTCCACTTCCTTCCCTAGCCAGGCTACCAATGATTTCTGACTCAGTCAGAGACATTTTAGTGTCTTCTTTAAAGTCGTCCACTAGAACTGTTTATGCTAGCAAGTGGCGGCGTTTTCTATTTGGGCAAACGCCAGAAATATTGATCCTTTTACCGCTCCTGTACATTCTGTTTTGGATTTCCTGGCGGAGGTTTTTCATTCGGGATCTTCGTCATCTACAGTCAAAGTACAACTGGCTGCTATTTCCAAGTATCATGTTGGCTTGCATGACAATAACATCATGTCTCATAGGTTATGCAAAGCCTTTTAAGAGGAGTTTTCTCCTAAAACCGCCTGTGAAACATCCTCCTCCGCAATGGGATCTGAACTTAATGTTGGCATCCCTAATTCTACCTCCTTTCGAACCGTCTGCTATGTGTTCTTTAAAGTTATTGACGTGGAAAACTATATTTTTGCTGGCTGTTACTTCTGCAAGAAGAGTTTCTGAGATTCAGGCCCTCTGTATTCGTTCACCTTATCTGGTGTTTCATAAGGATAGGGTTTCGCTCAGAACTAACCCTTCCTTTCTTCCCAAGGTTGTATCTCAAACCAATATTAACCAATCTATTGATCTACCAGTTTTCTTTCCAACTATTCTGACAGAGCTGAACAGAAGCTGCATTTTTTGGATGTTCATCGTCAGCTCAGGTACTACTTACATAGGACTAAACAAATTAGAAAATCAGACCAATTGTTTGTCTCCTATGCAGAAAATAGGTTAGGTCTTCCAGTATCTAAAGTGACCTTATCTAGATGGTTGACTTCCACCATTTCCTATGTGTACTCTCTAAGGGGCAAACAACTATCTTCTAAGCCAAAAGCACATTCGACCAGGAGTCTATCCACTTCTGTAGCCTTTCAGGATAGACTTCCCATTGACACTATTTGTGCAGCAGCTACTTGGGCCACGCCTCATACCTTTGTGTCTCATTACAAGTTGGATTTGGCCTCCAGAGATAGGGCCAGTTTTGGTTCCACAGTTCTCAAGAGTCTGTTCCATTGAGCCACCCGGGATACAGGTGCTAGGGACGCGGTCCCATCCAGCAAGAATGAAGGCGAGATTGACAACTTAACATTTAGAAGTTATGTACCTACCATAACGTTCCATGTTAGTTGTCTTCTCTCGCCTTCTTTCTTGCGTCCCTCCCTCCTTCCCCCTGGCCTGGACAGATCTTGGAGAGTTCCTATTAGATTGCTTCCTCTGGAGCGTTGTTATGAGGACTTCTTTTAGGAACCATGGTTCCTAATTATGTTAGGATAAATCTTTAGCAGGGTCAATTAGCTGCCAAACGAGATCTGAGGTAGTTCCGCCTTGCATCATGGGATATAGGGTTGCCTCGAGCTGGTAAAAGGAGTTCTCGAGCTAAAGCAAGTGCCGAGTCGGAGCCGAGGATCGGCTCCGAACCCATCCAGCAAGAAAGAAGGCGAGAGAAGACAACTAACATGGAACGTTATGGTAGGTACATAACTTCTAATTATAGGGCAGCCCCCCACATTGGGGAGTGCAGGGGCAAAGCCTCCCACTTGGGTGGGCTTGATTTAGTTACTTGTGGATTCTGTTGTGCTGCAGGGCAGTTGTTTCATTGCCCTTGGAAAATTCAGCGAATCGCGGAAGTGATTTTTCCTGAATATGTGTCGATGTAAAGGTGTTCGCTGAAGGTACGTTTCTGTGGACTAATATAGACCCCAGATATATGCTTGAAATAACTTTAAGGTGTTACTGAAGAAACATCTACTAGACAAGTGATTGTGCTCTTGCACTTCTCCAGGCTGAACCACCAGAACTCAGCCACATTCCTCCTCTTGATTACACTCTATTAACTCTATTTTTAACTTGCATACAATTTGTTTTTTACAATAATGTAATTGCAGTATGCTAACATCCAGAACAGGACTCTACTACTTTCTGTCATGCCTTTACATACTTTCCACTCCAGCCTTCAGCCCACTTCTTCCGTAAAATAATTTTTCTTCCAGGTAACCACTGATACATCTATTTCTTTCATACATACTTTTATCTTATCTATCCCACCCTCTACATATACAGTATCTTACTAGAATTATGTTTCTTTAAATACATTTTCTGGTATAATCCTTTTGCTTCTTGTGTTATCCATCTTTACATATTCTAACTAAAAATCTCACTAGATAAGTTACCTGCTCTTAAATGTCAAATCTCTGTGTAATCAACTACCTCATGTTTGAGTAACTCAGATGTGTATGGAAGGTATTCTATATTATTCTATGTAATGTGATATTATATAACTCACCATATTGTTTATAGTATGTTATATTTTTCTGTTGTATGCTGTATTTATTCTTATCTGTGGAATTTTTGTGTCCGGGCCTCTGCTGAAAATGTGAAAAACCCCAGTTGGAATTTCCCGGTAAACAAAGAGAAATAAATAAACCATTCTCAGACAAAAACTGTCTTATTTTTATTTCTAATATTTAGAATTTTCAGGAATGACAGTGCTTGCTAAAAGTAAGTGCTGTTGGGTGCACTGGTGTTTTGCTTTTATAAAGTGTTTATTTGTGGAAGATCATAGTATGCAGAATTATGAACATTCTACTAAATTTAATAAAAATATCCTAACCAGAAGACATAGACTCTTAACATCTTTTATTACAGATTTAAGTTGCTCTTATTCATTTTCCTTCTGCATCTGCTGTTTCTTTTTCTCGTAGGCAGTAGGTTATATGATAAAGCATAATCTGAAAAATAAAATATTTCTAAAGAAAAATCTGAAGAAACATAGGAAGTTTTCTGTTAACAAAAAATGAAAACATTTATTTAATAAGGTTTACTACAGGTGCACCTAGGTACTGGTGACTCAGGGTCCTTACATAGGACTCCAGGTGAGACCACTGTTCTTCCAGCTGTTGACATTTAGATGTGCTCTCCCTTTTTGCAGGATGATCTCTACTCTGGTTCACTTGACATCCCAGATGGTTTGCTGCTTCGGCAGGCATACCAGGAGATGGACAGTGCAATGATGCTATTGTACTGTTAAAAGTGATAATTAAAATGATATTTGGCATTGGTTTATTTCCATAAAAAAGAATTGGTATACACCACATATACACCACATATCTGTTTGCAGGTCTCCAATGTGAGATATGTTAGTTTAGCATAAAAAAGGTGCTATAGACCCCCCCCCCCCCATTTGCATCTTTCCAGTCCAGTATTTTTTCTGCTGTAGTGGTAAGAATATCTTGTGCTTAGATATTGGTAACACACACCTGATCATTGGTTGCCTGAGACATGGGTGTTATTCCCCTTAATGTCTGCAGTCTCTCCTGCTGCTATGTCTAAAAAAAATATTATGTAAGTTTGCTATTGATATTTTACTTTTATTCAGACAGAGATTTTAGCTTTTATTAGTCCTTGTTTAGTTTTCAGTTTATTAATCCTTGCTGAACTTTCAACATCTCTGGATTTAACATAGAAGAAAAGTGTTTTCATCTTATAGTCCCATTATCTTCTTGTTTTAAAGACAACAAAAAAACCTTGGCTTATCAGATTACTTTCCCTCTTCATTAGACACTTCCATTGGTGTTGAGGAATCCTTTCTTCTGGTTCTGTCCCAGAACGTGTTTCTTTTTTTCTTTTTTAACACCTGTATTGAGTTATCACTGAAGCCATAAGCAAACATAATATAAAAGAAAACAAATCATATTAACATCTTCCTAATTACAAACATTGTACATCACATATGTCCTTTTGCATAACTATAATCAATTCAACATTACGTAAATCGCTCAAATCCTGTCTTCCCTTAAACCTCACTTCTCCTCCAAAACATTATTCTGCATGTATTGATCCCACAATTTTCATGTGTTTTATGTAATTTGCTTTTTCTAAAGATCCCACTTCCAGTTGTTTTATCCCTGTTAACAATATTGAATACGTCAAGTACTTTTGGTTTAGACTTTGATTTTGATTTGATTTCCATTTCCTAGTAATTGCTTTTTTTTGGCAGCCACCAGAATTAACCTTAACAAGGCCTTACTGTGTCTAGGCAATTCAGCTTCATGGATGATAGATTTGTAGATTGTTACTAGGGTATGACCTGGGGGGGGGGGGGGGGGGGGGCTTTCTAAGCCTAGCTAAGTTTTCTTGAAAGAATAATGATGTCCTGTATCTAAATAGGACATTGAGGGCCAGCCATGTATAAGCCACCTCTGCCATAAGGGAGACGTGTGCCAGGACCGGTGTAAATTTCCTATTCCTCATCCACTGGTCTTGGTTGCACTTAAATTTGGGTAGTAGACGAACTAAGCTTAACATGGATGGGAAGCCTCTTCCGTAGGAGGGGCGGTCTCTGGGGCACATATCTGTCTGTCCAACATGTTCATTTTAACACGCAGACAAAATTCAGGTTCCTAGATCTTGTATTTCCAGTATTGTTTGACTTACAAGTATGCAGGAGATTCATAAGGGTAGAGTTTGCAGATGCCTTTTAAGCCAGGCACAGATCACCCCTGAGCAGTCTGTAGAAGACAGAGTAGACAGAAAGGGCTTTACAGCGCTGTGCCTAAGATAGGTTTGTACACCTTGTATTCTTTTTGTAAGGAACCTCCTTATAATAGAGCCTAACAGGTCCTTTGTCCCAGCTCAAAAAAATAATTTTCTTATTACACCCATGTGCCCACCCAATATTTCTGACAGAGAACTACTTAGTGATTTTTTAAAAGTCTGCCAATTCATTACACTCCCAGATGTATAGAACACATATCTTTTGAGATAATTTACATTTAACAAATGGACCACTTTAAATGGGGCACTACCATTATCCAAAAAAGAGATGAGTTGATCTACCACAGTTAGAGGTGTTTAAATCTTTAGCAATTCCTGCTTTCCTTACACACTAAGCCAAACTAGCCACTGCTAGATCCCAACTTCTGTCTACCTTACTCTACTGCTCACACATATTTACAAACCTCCGCAAAACCGACCTAAACAACCTATCATCCTGTTGTAATAAAATCGCAAAATTTGCCAGCAGCCATCCCCATAAATCTCATCACTGCTCTGCTTTCCAACAACTGAATTGGCTTGAGCTTCCCAACCTGTTAACACTAAACCATCTCACCTTTACATACAAAATCATTCACAACCCCAACCAATGCCTTTCACTTTCCTCCCTAGTTGAACCTCAAGTCAGTACAGGGCCCCTTAGATCTTCCAACAGACTGATGCTAAAAATAACCCAGTCGCACAACTACCACACTGAATGTGTCTACTCTAATAAAATAGCTAAGGCCTGGAATGCTCTCCCCTAATACATTCAAAACACTTCTAACTACTTTTCCTTTAAAACTAAAACTAAACATCTCAAATCCATATGGATTTGCTCCTGCTGTTCTCCTGGATAATCAATCCCCTCCCTTTTTACTTTGCTCTTTCCCCTCTCTAAGCAACCATATCTCTGGCAGTTTGTTACTATGCAGTAAACAATGCACATTTTAAGTGTGCTACAACTGATAACACTATCGATGCTTCTCAGTCAATCAGATTTACTCATTGTTATTTCATTATCTGCAGTGCTGCTCATAACCTAATTTTTATCTTTGGACTTCTTGAATATACATGTACAAGCGTTGTATTAAGTATATTATTATATGTATGTAATGTTATGATTTTTTATGATTTTGTATTAGCTTTACAATGCTATTGAATGTGGAGCTTTTCTCTCCGGGTTTCCCCTGAAAACGGGCTTCTTGGCCCAGTCGGACACTACCCAGTTAACAAATGTAAAATAAAATAAATAAAATATTGTCTCTTCATTTGAAGACACTTAAATGACTGACTTTAGAGCATAGTTGAACTAGACTGATTTCATACAGCAAAAATTGCAGGTCAGATTACTACTACAGGCAGAAAAATTAAAAAAAAATGTATCTTGTCTTGAAGTTTTACACAGTCCTAATTTCCCTACAGCACAATAACCATTTATTACTATTTTAAATTTGTTAGGCTGAACATGCCAATATGATATTGTTTTCCTGAAAACCCCATAATGCATTTTGAAGACACAACTGGTGTGGTAAAAAGAATTGCTGCTCCCTAAACACAACATATTCTTTTCCCAGAATATATTTGTCTCCTTGGAAAAGGATCCCCATACTTTCACATATTAAAAAATCATGACTTAGAAGTTTCTCCTTTTTTGTGGCATTTCTCTTTTAGTCAGCTTCCTTAATACAGATTACTTTGAGACTGAATTAAATGTTATGTTACATCCTTTAGTAACTTGGCTCCCTTGTTTCTTTCTTCAGATTGGCTATCACATATGAAAATGTTTTACTAAGGAAATCAGAGACAGCAAAGTATCTCTAATTCATTTCCAATGTTTCACTCCCAGTGAGGTCATAAAGCTCTCGACTTTTGACATTCACAACTCTTTAGTGTTATGTTGTCATATAAATCTGCATTATTTCCCTTCTGTGTAACCACAAACCCATTACTCCTTTTGCAATCTGAAGTTGAATAAACCTGATAACCACTGAGAGCAACTTCACTAATTAGCTGAACTTTGTAATTCAGGAAATATGACACTTTGGCTAACTTAAGGAAGTAAGACAGGAACTGAAGCTCACTAAGTATCCCATTTAAAAACACTATGCAGTTATTTCCTTATCATTTTACAAGAACTCTTTAGATGGTGTAACATATGTAAGAAACATGTGCAGAGTCATTATCAAAAATGTACTGACATTTTTGCTGAAGATTCTTAGATTTGACAGTATTTCTCAATGCTTCCATTCCGAGTGAATCATACTGATCTCTGACCTGACAGACTAGGGCACTTTAGCCTAATCAGCAGTGCCCTCACAGAGGAGGAAGTAGCTTTCCCATAAAACAAGATCATGTCAGCATGTCTACCACCATGTGGGCATTAAAGGGTATAAAAAAATTTTAAATTAGTAATAAATAGTGATTGTGCTGCTGGAAGGTTTGGATTGTGTAGAATATCATGGCAAAGCAACATTTTCAGTTTCTGCTCATAGTGCTCCTTAAGTACACCCTAGTTTATCCCGTCAGAGCTCAATTCTGTTCACTTGGAGTGGAAATACTGAATAATACTGCCATCTCTCAGACTATACTATAAAAGTATTAGTGACTAGTTTGAAGTGACTCTTTCACAGACCATATAATAAGCCCTTTCTTTGAGCTGCAAAATGAGCTGGCACTGCAGTGACTTTTTGAAGCGTGACTTTTTTTAAATTGTATGTCCTGTACTAGGTTTTCCCTCCCTCTTTTCATTCCATAGTCAGCCAGTGTATCCTAATCCATATATTCCATTCTCAGTTGCTCAGGCAAGTGTGATCGATGATTAATACACAAAGCAATCAAACTGTTCACCCAGTATACTGTTCCTTTTGTTGATATTTAATATAGCATGCAAAGTTAATATAATGCTGTTCTAAAAAGGTAGTTACAGTTGACATTTACTTTTTTTAATTTCTGTCATTATAATATTAGTTTCAAAGTAATTGCTGCAAATGCAGCTATGGATCATGCATAATAACAGATCTAATTATTGTTATAACTGCTTCCAGTAAAGAACACAATTTCAACTTCAGACTTACATCACACAACATTCTTTGTGGATGCCCATCTATTCATATGCTGCTGTAGTCATGGCATCAGGTAGTTTGCCTCTGGTGAATAAATGTGGATCTCTTTGCTTCTCCCATGCTCCCTATCTTCTGCTCCAGGGCACCTCACCCAGAGGCTTGGAAGGTGGATGCTCTATAATCTCTTGGAAGAGGATGTACGCATATGCATTTCCCCCCCTTCCCTCTCATTCAAAGAGTCCTTCTGAAAATTCAGAAGGAACAACCTCAAATCTTGCTGGTGACTCCCTACTGGCCAAGTCAGCATTGGTTCCCCCTACTATTTCACCTAGCCAAGGGCAGTCACCACAAGTTAGCAAGGGAACACTCTTGCACCTTCAACTGTCCACACTGAATCTCACTTTGTGGGTGATAGTCATTGATACCCTTCAGACACCTATATACAGAGGACGTGATCCAGATTCTGCACGAGGCCAGAAAACCAACTACCATAAAATCCTACCTGTCAAAGTGGAAGAGATTTTTCTTATTGTGTCAGAAAAACAGCCTGCAACCACTGACGCAGAGCCCCCAGTGGTCTTGTCCTACCTTTGAGATCTCATGAAGTGTGAACTATCATAATAATCCATTAAAACCCACCTATTTGCCATCTCAGCTTGCCTGCCCCTGGTACCTCCTTAAGCATCTAGATTAGAGGTCAAACTTTTCCTGAGAGGGGCTGTTCACCTCAGGCCACCAAGGAAGCCAATTCTGTCTCCTTGGGACCTTAACTTTGTCCAAGAAAAATTGACTCTCCCACTGTTTGAACCAGGCAAAGACTGCTCCCTCCAGCATTGCACTTAGAAGACCATACTGTTGATGGCCATAACCTCTGTCCGAAGAGTCTCCAAACTCCAGACCCTTATGGCACGCCCCCACTTCACTGTCTTTCACAAGGACAGGGTATGCTTACATACTAATCCCACATTCATGCCCAAAGTGGTAAATGACTTATCCTTAAATCAGATTATCAGTCTGCCAACCTTTTTCCCCTCTGCGCAGAACAGAGCAGAGAGGATACTTCACTCCCTAGATGTACACTGACAGCTAAGTTTTCATTTGGCCAAAACCAAATCCTTCAGAAGATCTGACAGGCTCTTTATCTCTTACCACCCTAAAGTCCTGGGTCAACCTGTTTCCAAACAAACTATATTTTTTTGGCTATCAAAAAACACTTCCTTTTGTTACACTAACCATGGTAAGTCACTCCCAGCCCCAGTTAAGGCACACTCTACCAGAGCAGTGTCCTCCTCAGGGGCTTTCCTTAAATGATTGGACACAGCTGCTATCCTAGAGGCAGCTACTTGGTCCTCAGTTGACACATTCACCAGACACTACAAACTGGATATGGTCTCTAGAGCCAGGGCAGGATTTGCCAAAGCCATCCTCCATGGTTTTGTGGAAGGTGCTTCTGGTCTGCCACCCCTTCATTAGGACAGGAGCTCTTGCGCTCTCCCTGATGTCATGAATACAGCGGCATATGAATAGAAGGACATAGTATTGTTGTGTAAGAACTTACCATAACCTTAGTTGTCCTTCTCTTCTATATGCTGCTGTATAGTTTCCCACCCAGCCTTTCCCCTCACACTTGCCTGATTCCTAGACTAACCACTCCGTTGTCGCATATTTGGCGGCATTCAGTTCTGAAAAGGTTCGTGCTGACGTCCGCTTTATACCCGACGTCCATTTACGACCGACATCCGAGAGAGGCAGGGGACTTCAAGCACACCCTAGTGGTAGCATTTAACTTTTGTATAACAGCCGGATGTGTTACAGTTCACCAGGGGCAAAGTCCCTGATGTCATGAATACAGCAGCATGTAGAAGAGAAGGACATCTAAGGTTATGGTAAGTTCTTGCACAACAATACTTTTTTATATAAATATGCCACTGTTTTGTGAAGCAGAATATTGCAGATGTGTGAGTTGCACATAAGTGTAGTAAAACATATACAGCAATTGATTTAACTTGCAATATGTATGTTTTTCTGTAGCAGGAAGCTTATGACCCTTTTTTGTGGAGTTTGTAACTGAATATTGCTTCTTACACGGCAGTTATACATCGGATTTGTGATTGATTTGCCCTGTAATTACAAGATCTATGACTTTTCCCAGGCTAAGAAGCTAGAGTTGTAAAAATGCAATTATCTGCCAGTTAGAGATGTTAAGGAGCTGAACTGTGCTGTTAACAAGTTCTTTCTTGTAGTCCAGGGTATAGTTTGAGTCCTCCCAACACTGTTTGACTCTCAGCAAGCCACTTAGCCAGTTTTCCCTGGTCACCCCTGAAAAGGGACAGGACACATGTGCTTTCCTGGTCAATAAATGAATAAAGTAAAACCAAATAAAATACAACATAATAAAATAAAGACTGTTTAAGGAGATAGCTAATTCAGTTATTACAATTCAGAAATTCAGCTACTGTAGTTAGGGCAGTAATTCTTTAAGCAAGAAAGAGAGAGAGAGAGACAAAAGAAAATGTTTAGCTGCTGTAGTTAATGCTTTCTATCATTTTATTTTATTTTTCTTTATGCCATTTTATCTGTCTCTATATATATTTGTTAACTGAATTGCTTGACTTGTTCCTTTCCAAGCAAAGTATGTTTATTTATTCATTTTTAAAACATTTGTAGCTGGTTGTCTTTGTATTTTTTGATTGATAAGGTGGTACTTTTGTCTAACTGTTGACAAGCTGCTGGCTTTCACTTCCATTAGGCAGACTGCACATTAACATTTCATCCATCCATCCATCCACAACCCCTTTTTCCCATTTTTTGCATTGGGGTCAGGGTGTCACTTCAACAGTGACAATCATCTAGAGCCAAGGTTTACACTACCAGGTGGCTAGCCCTGCCACAGTAGTTCTTCCACACCACAAATTCACACCTATGCCCAGTTTGGAGTGTTCAGTCCACCTTCTGCATGTCTTTGGAATGTGAGAGGAAACCCACACAAACATAAAGAGGACATGCATACTCCACACTGAAGGCACCCGGCTGAGAATTTAACTGGAAACCTGTTGCTGGGAGGTGACAACTCTATCTGCTGTGCCCCTGTGTCATCTGCACATTACCACTTGTGCTTTTTTTATTATTGTTGACTTATTATCAAGAAAAAACACTATGTGGATGGTCCCAAACTGGATAATTTGGAGTGGTTGCATTTTACAACTGTGAATCGGGACAGAAGGCTGTAAAGCTAGAGAATATTGCCAGCCTGCCGTAGAAATTAAAGTGCTTGTGTGTGATTGTAAAAAAAATATTTAAAATACAACTACTGTGGACAAATGTGCATTGGAAGGCACTAAAACTCAGAAAAAAAGTAGTGAGAAAGAGGTCTGAAGAGGTAGACCAAAGACTTTGCCCTGTGGTGTGATAAGGGTAGATCTTATTCATTGGTGTGGATGGTGAAGGTCCATAACCAAAAGTGCGTATTTCCTGCTTGCTCTTGTGGCCAAGCTGCACTTAGTGACTTGTTTGGTGGTTCATATGTTTGTGTCTTGTCTATATTTTAATCTTTTTGGTACCATTGGTGTGAATACCCCGTTGGGAGGGTGGCCTAATGGTTAAGGTGTTTGCCTTACAAACACAAGGTGCAGGGTTTGAGTCTCACAAGGGATAATTGGCTAGGCTTAAAATGGCTCGCAAGGGCAGTTAGCTTAGTACTAACCTATGAACCTAATAAAGAAATGATGCCCCGGTAGCCAAAAGATTATAGGTTCATAGGTTTATACTAGGCTAATGACTTTCAATGTGATTATAAGCATAGCTGTGTAACCCAACCCAGTTTTGTCCATGAGTACCTTAGATGCCTATATGGCGGAATATGTTAGTAAGGAGGTAGCTAAGGGTTATATGGCAGGTATTTTAGTTGGGGCTTAATTTACTTGCCGTTGACCTCTTTCCATCAGCGGTATGGGGGCCAGACCAGGGGTAAATTTATGATTTCCCATCCAGTGATCAAGATTTTGTTTGAATAGGATCAGGAATGAACTCTGCTTATCATAGATGGGGAGCTTATTTCGGAGCCCAGGGATCCTTTGAGACACATATTGGTCTCTCAAAAAATGTTCTGTTTATATCACAAACAAAGTTCAGGTCCTTGGATCTAGTGTTTCTGGTGCTGTTTGTTTTGCAGATATGCAAAAGATACATCGGATCTGGATCTGAGAATGCCTAATATGCTAGGCATAGATCACTTTTCAGTAACCCAGGAGACTGAATACACAGATAGGGCCTTAAGGCGATTGATGTAGGACAGAGTATTTACACCTTGGATTCTTCTGATGTAGAACCTTTGAAGGCATTCCAACTATTGGAAGTGACTGGTTAGGTACGTGCGAAAGGGAGCATTGTACACAATGACGAGTCTGTTAAGAGCTGAGTAGAGTGGTACTATAACTTCCTTGGACCAGGTTGACATTCCCTTGCTTATGATTGGGTAAAACAGAATGATTTTCTTACTATTTTGCCTATGTGTTTGTCGAAGGCCAGATTACTGGCTACAGATGTTTCCAGATCCCTAACTACTGGGTCAACTCTTAAGGGTGGTTTATGAATTAAGTAATTAGCTTTGTGGACAATTTCCTAAAGGCCACTATAATACATTTCTTCCCATTGAGTTTTAATCCATGGCTTTGGCACCAGTCATTTGTTTGTATTAGATCCTATTGTAAGATGTTGGTGTTGTGGGGGGAATCTCTGATAGCTCCCAGTTTACAGTAATCTGTAAACTTGATGGGTCAGAGGTATTTGACATTAGCTTTGACTTCTGAGAAGTAGATGCCAAACACGAGTGGGCCCAACACAGAGCCCTTGAGTATTCTGTTGGTGACCAGTCTCCTAGTGGAGGTGATTTCCCTGAACATGACTTATTGGGCCGTATGTGTGAGCCAGCCAACAATCCAGTGGGTTATGTAGGGATTTATGCCTGGTTCTGAGAGTTTGTCAACAATACCCGAGTCAGGTATTGTGTTGAAGGCCTTGGCCAAGTGAAAGTAGGTGGTATGCACAGTTTTCCCCTCATTTGGATGACTCTCTCGAAGAAGTCTGTCAGGTTATGTAGGTAAGACCTTCCCTTAATAAAGCCAGCATGGGATGGGTTCAGTATCTGTACATTGCGGATATCCTTTTTGATCATTTCCATAATAATTTGTTCCATGGCTTTGTATATTAGACTTGTCAGATTGATTGGTCAGCTGATGGTCCACCCGATGGGTGACAGCTGCGGCCTATATTCACCTGGCCATAACCTGTTTTGAGGCTGTAGTTAAAGAGTAAGCCAGATCCTCCTGCTAGGTCATGTTTTAGGCTATTTAGGAGGCAACCAGGGATATTGTTGAGGCCTATTGGGGCCCACTGAAGCAGTGTTTTTGGCTTTAGTTAGTGCCACCATGATCTACTCCATGTTTATAGTTGGGGGGCTATGCTAGAAGGGATGTCATGGGTGGGGTAGTAGGATTGGAGTAGGGGGTGAAGTTAGAGCTAACTTTATCAGCCAGTAGATTCACTATGTCATTCTGTTCAGTGAAGGTAGTGCTATTTATGACCACTTCTTCACACTGCTAGTGTTATCTTTGTGGTTCCTGGCATAGCTGAAGAAGGGTTTGTGATTGTCCTTAGCCTGTAAGGCTGTCCTGACCTTGTAATTGTATATCCTGTTAAGGTAAGGATTTCACCCATGGGGTTTAGTTTTGGTGTTAGATTTGGGCTTACTTTTGGTAGGTACAGCACCCTCAGTGCACAATTTACATGTTTGTACAGGGTTTCTGTGAATAATTCTGCACAGGTAACTGTGCTGTCAGGGTTTGAAAAAGACGTGAATTTTGACAAATTATTGCTTTATAGGATGTAGTTTGGTTTAGAATAGTTCCTGACTGTTACAGATTTACTTAGGTTTTCCTGGGTTGATTTTTATTTCGAAAGGGACAGCAGTGTGTTCCCATCTCACCAATGAAAATGTGACACAGGGGAGGGTGTAACAATCTCCCATGTTGATAAGTACTAGGTCTAGTATGTTTCATTCTCTGGTTGGAGTGAGAGTTATCTGGTCCAGGGTGTTCATATTGATAAAGTGCCAAGAAATGCTATGTCTGTGAGTTACAGGCAGTGTACATTTCCTAGTCTGTAGAGGGGTAGTTAATATCTCTGATGAATAGGGCATTTGGTTGGATTGTGAGCACCTCTAGTATGTCTAGCTAAGAGGTGTAAACATTGTGGGTCATAGAAGGTGACCTGTAGCTGACCAGGACATGGTAAGGAAGCTTGTCAGTGGAGACTTGGATGTGGATGAATTCCAGGTCATCATTCTATTTAACCAACCTGGAGTTGTATTTGTTGCTAATGTAGATCAAGACACTGTCACCTTTGCCCCATCTGTGCTGCTCTTGGTCTAAGTGTCTGGAAGGCACTGTAGCCTTGCACTGCTGGTGTACTTTCTGTGGCTTTAAACCAAGTCTTGGTAACAATACAGATGTCTACATTCTCTACAGTAACGAGAGCTTGTAGAGTGTGGACTTTCTTGTTTAGGCTCCTAACATAGAACAGCAACAACTTAAGGTATTAGGGGCATGTCTCATGCAGTCAGAGCCACAAATTAATCTTGCCTGTATTTACTGTTGTTATGTGCTTTATTTTCAAATTTTGAAAGGCAAATATTGCAGAACTTGGAATTTTTCTGCATTTATGTATTATTTACTATATTTATGACTGTGCGCTGTGTTTTTAACATTGGATCGTGATTTTACTACAAATTAAGTTACTTGAATGGACTGTGGATATTTTTCTCTCTGACAAAAAAATATAGTTAAAGTTGATATTAAATGATCCAATGTTGTCTTTTCCGCCTGGGTTTAACTTGTGGGTTATCAGATCCAACTCTGATCTGATGCCAGCAAGTTCTAAGACTTAAGCTTCACAAAGTCTGCCTCCTCTATCCATAATCCCCCCGACTTCATTATCGGTACACCATATCTAGTTTGTCACCATTCCAGGCAGCAGCTTGGTCATGCACTCCAAAGTCCCAAGACCCTCAAATTCCCTTGTGGCCTCAGGTCCACCATCGGCTCCAACACCTTGGAGCTGATCGCCTTCGGGTCCAGTGTCTCACAGTCGAGTCCCTTCAGCTCTGTTACATCAGAGCTAATCTCCTTCAGCTTTTCTACTATGGAGTTGATCCCCTTTGTCTTAGTCACTAGCAAGGGCCCCTCCCCGACCATTAGTTTACCAAGTCCTTTCTTGGTTAGAGGGTACTTTTAGGATGGACTTTCTCTCTTTTATTTCCTTCTACTCCACTGGAGTTTCCTCCCAAGTCCTCCCTGTTGTCACCTCGGATCAGAGCTTCCCCATCTTGGACCTTTAGGTCGGATCCATTGCCTGGTTGATGATCCTCAAAGCTCCCATTGGTAGCCTCCTTGGTTTTGTCATCTCAGTCCAGTCAGAGTTTGAAGATATCAGAACTGGAGAAGTCAGTGTGGTCCTTCCTACGGGCACAGATGGAGTTAGGCCTCATTCCATTGACTCATGGCTCTTGCCCCTAAGCTTCTGCTCCTGTGTCTTGGTTTCCTCCTTTTGGTCCTATGGATTTGAAGTCTGCAGAACCTGTCATCTTCCATTCCTTAGGAGTGCAGCCAGTGACCTGCCTGATTTTGACTTCAGTCCTGACCTTGGTTTCCTCGAGCCTGACGGTGTGTCAGAGCAGGGTATACTTGGGGCCAGCAGGTCAAGACATGGATCTTCAGGTTGGGTTCAGCGATCCCAACGCCTGGGTCGTCCCTTCTACCTGGGGCTTCTGCTCTTATAGTGTTGGAACAGGACAGGACAGCTACAGATTCCAGTGCATCCTTGCGGTCTTCAGAACCTAGGTCTTCCGGGTCTGGTCGACCGGCTTCTGCTTGTGCCTTTGATTTCATGGAAAGGAAGTTCTCCTATCAGGAAAGAGAATGTTCTAGCATGACCGGTGCCACTCATTCCATGTCTGTGCCAGTGACTGCTTCTCAGCTTGCTTTGGGATAGCCTACCCCTGTTGGTCTCCAAGCTGCCCTCACAGTAGAACCCTTGTCCTCTTCTGTTTTTCCCTGTGGGGTCTTCTAGGCAGGAAGTTTCTGGTAAGAGGCAGTGCAAGTGGTAGCACTTGGACTCACCCAAGGATTCTCTCACTGAGGACATCAACCCAAACCACCCACAAAGACTCTACTTTCTGTGATCTTTTGGAGCTTCTTTGTCTCTGTGGGGGCTGGACTGCTAAAGCCCCTCTCTGAAGAAGTTGATGTTTTGGAGGCATTCAGGGTGGGCCAGTCCACATCCTGGGTGATTCCCCCTCAGGAAGCTCTTGCTGATCTGGTGTTCCTGTATAAGGAGTCTGATATGGTGGAACCGATCCCCAAAAAGCCAGACAAGATACTCACCCCCCAAGGATAGGCAACACTGGAACAAGGGTCTTACAGTGGATGCTGTCATGGTTATAACGACCACAAAAAAGGAGACTTTGGACGAGAGTTCTTTGCTCCATACCCTGAATAGAGAGTCATGGGCATTGGACTGCTTAGGGAAGCACACTTATGCCTCAGCCACTTTTGTGTTGATGGTATTAAAATATTTAGCTCATTTGACCCAGGTTTCAACAGGACATTGTGTCACAAGTCTCAAGAGCAGTGAAGACAAAGCAGTCTCTAGAAGCTGAAAAGATTCTGGAGACTCAACTGTCTACCCTTCAGTTAATTTCTAATGTGTCCATGCGTCTGCTTTCAAACGCAGCTGATGGCGTATCTCGAGTGGCTGGCCCCTTCATTGTCATACGTCACCATGTTTGGATGAAATTGTGTGAATTTACAGACTACTTTAAGGCATCCTTTGCTAATGCCCCATTTGAGTGCCCAAAGTTAAAGACACCTTAAACAAGGGTGAGCAAGACAGGAATCAGAAAACACTGTCTGCTGTTGGATTTCATTTTGCTACCCCTCAATGGACCTTTTCTTAAACCAGAATGGTTTCTTAAACTCTTTCTGAGGGTTCCCCTCATGGCAGAGAGGCAACCTCAATGGACACTGCCCTCATGGCAGAATTATGGCTTCCTTGGAGGGTTCTCTGGGAGGCCCTTTCAGCAACCCTGAAGGGTTGCCTGACTGTCCTGCTCTGGAGGCAGTAGGAGGTCAATTGGTTCTACACCCAAAAGCTTGGGAGCCCATCAGCTCCCACGCAAGGATGTTAAGAGTTGTATCCACAGGCTGTTCAATTTCTCTTTGCAAGTTCCCTGTATAGCTCCCAAATGATTTTCAGACATTCTACCCAGTCAGAGAACTGCAGCCTTCAAAATCCAAAGAAAAGAAAGTAAAGAAGAACAAGGACCGCAAGCCGATTTTGGATTTGAGCAAGTTGAATCAGTTCATAAAGCAGACCCAAGTTCTGGATGGTCATGGTGCAGTCCATTTTACCTCTGTGGATGAAGGATGACTGGATGTGCTCGACTGATCTCAAGGACGCCTACTATTATATAAAAAATTGTGAGGCAGTACAGGAGATTTCTGTGCTTCCAGCTGGTGGCCAATCATTACCAGTTCAGAGTGCTGCTACTTGGTCCCATCATTGCCTTCCAGGTGTTCACCAAGAGTATGGTAGTGGTAGCAGCTTGCTTCAGGTTGCAGGGGGTTTCAGGACTTTCCCTATCTGGTTGATTGTCTCCTATCTGCCCCACAAGAGCATCCCGTATCAGGGATAGGGACACCTTACTTCAGCTGTGCAGTTCCTTAGAGATCACAGTCAACTACCAAAGTCCAGTCTCCATCGATTTCCATCCTTGGAATTTATAGATTGACATTTGGACAAAGTCTGTCAGACTGCCAAGCTTCTAGAGTCCAAAATATCGGACCTTTGGGATCTGACAAGGTCCTTGATTGTATTTAGAAAATCTCCAGCATATCTTATTACCAGTCTTTTGGGTCACATTGCGGATGTCATTTGATCTGATGTTGTCAATTTTGATTCTTCCTCAATGAATGGGTTCAGATCCGATACTTGGATCCGAATTGGTCATTGTTCTAGCTCATGGCCACAAACAAACTCTCAAGCTCCTTCATTACTCATAATGCACTACACCTAACATCCCTCAGATCTCTGCCGCTATAATGTCTGGACATGGTCGCCTTCAGCTGTCGAGTTTCACTTTGGCCGATAAGTATTTTCTTGTTCCTTCTTTCTTTTTCTTTATCTCCTTCCCTTATACCCTTTTTCTTTAACACTTTGGTTTTAAAAAGCCTTTCCTTCCAGTTCTCCTTTACATATATTTTTTTGACTTGGCTTAATTTCATCCCTTCCTCCTGATTACGTTTGATAAATGTGCCCTTCCTTTGATGGCTTTTTTGTAGTAGCAGAGTTTTGGTCACTGT
The DNA here is from genome assembly GCF_019279795.1 of Protopterus annectens. NCBI lineage: Eukaryota > Metazoa > Chordata > Ceratodontiformes > Protopteridae > Protopterus > Protopterus annectens. The sequence goes on from NC_056726.1 coordinate 1,724,021,590, forward strand.
GGGTGCTTTTGTGGTGGACTCAATTTCCACACTCACCACACAGAAATACAATTTAAAAAAATAAATAAATAACAGGAAAAGAGAAGATGGTTTGTTAAGTATGCAGCCTTATTGGGGCTTCTACCCCCCAAAGTTGACTGGGACCCTTCAAAATGTCCAAGTGTTTGTAGTTTCATGATGTGAGAGACAGAAGGGCTTTAATCTGTAAGTTAGCTGCGGAACAGTCGGATCCGAGGTGTGTTGCGATCTGACCAGCTTTGGATCATGCCTTACTGCTGACATAGATTTACCAAACCTCTGCCTTCTGGAAAAAGTATGTGGTATGAGGATCGAAATGTCTGGACCTTTTGAGTAATACCTTTGATCAGTTCTAATGATTTCTTTTGTGGTTCTGACAATTCACTGCAGTCCGTTCAGACTTTGCATCCTTTGGATGGTTCTGTATAGTGCAAAACTAGTTATTCTCCTTACTAAGTTTGCAAGGACAATATTAGAAAAGGGAAACGTATAATTGGATCGTTCTTCTGATCTTCGGTGCGCTGTACTTCTATCGGACTTTCCCCATATCCCTCAGCTGTACATTTTTTTGCAGAATGTCCAGATTTTTTTGCGTTATAGTTTTGGTCTGCTAGTCACAGGATTGTGTCTTTTCAGCGAATCTTTGAGAATTGACGTCACTAAGTTTTGCCGAATAATGGCAGACATTTGAGTGTCACACTTTATGCCCTTCTGAATTTACTTGTTAATGCAGCATCAGTTATTGTAGTAGCTTTCTATGTTTATAAAAGCAATATTTCACTTCTGTCCATAATTTTGCTTTTATTCTGCCCTTTCCAGTTTTCTTACATTAAGAGGTTCAGTGGTATTCTTACATCTGAACCGATTTGCGCTGAATGGCTAGATCAAGCACACTTTCCCTTAAGAGCACACAAGGAACACTGTCAGCCCGGGGCCTGGATTTCTGTCTGTTGTCTCTTCCCAGGTACCCAGTAAGGCTGCCCACTGGCACAGCTGTAGAGTTAAGTCCTCAGCCAAGTGTCCAGGCCAAGTCCTCCAGCACCCTCTCTGTGAAATGTGCTTTGTGTCCCTGCTCCAAGTAGCTTAGCTCACACACACACACACACACACACACACACACACACACACACACACACACACACACACACACACACACACACACACACACACACACACACACACACACACACCTGGGAAAGGCTGGCACAGATTTACTTACTGTGCCCCCTTCTGCCTAGACTATAAGGTAGTTATCACTGCAACCAAACACTACAAAGCCAGCCACCTAAGGCTCTTGCAGTGGTACTCAATTATACTGAGTGAAATTAATATTAATACTATTTGTAGTGTTAAACAAAAAGCCAGGCTTCAGGAGTGGCCACAGTGTCACCAATAGGTATAAGTACTGTCAAAGGTTAAAATGTTTCTCTAAAGAACCAGCCACAATGAAAAGTTTAAATATATTTAATAATAAATAATAAAAGAACATAAAAATATAAAATATCTATTTACAGTAAACACCAGAGTTTCAGTTACAGGAAATATTAAAAATAACATGGCTGGAAAGATTTGCAGTTGCATAGTTACAGAAAAACAATACTTACCAGCTGTGGTGGTGGTGCTGCGGTAGCGTTGTCGCCTCACAGTAAGACGTTGTCCTGTTCGATTCTCAGCTAGAGCATCTTCTGTGTGGAGACATGCGTGAATGGGCGTACCTTCGTTGAAGGTTGTGCGTCAGGGCCGGCAACTAGGCACATAAAAATCTACTGCCAATCATTAGCGGACCGGAGTTCCGCTGTGGCGACCCCTAACCGGGAAAAAGCCGAAAGACACAACAACAGAAAAACAATACTTAGTTATTCTCACTATATTTTTCTGACTGATCTAGAGAATTACTGTTCCTGATTATGTAATAGAGCAAGGGAAGATGAAGTAGATGAGGGATCCTTCTATGTCAAATTTCAAGAAACAGACCACCCTGAGACTTCTGTCTCACCTAATATTAAAACATTATATCTGAAGTAGTTAACTTCATTTGTGCAGCAACCTATGGGATTCGGATCCGACCTCGGATCCGAGCCAGCAGTTTTCAACAGCTTTAGATCTGAGCTCCAAGCTCCTCCCCCTACCCATAATCCCCTGCCAACCCTGACTGACCTCAGATCTAGTTTGCCACGGTTATCCAAGAGCAGCTTGATCTACAGCTCCAAGCCTTTGTGACTTTTGTGAGAAAATATTACCCTTTTTTCTCTCTTTTCTTCTGTTTTTTGTGTGTGTGTGTTTTCAGATCCCTTTTTGTAAAACCCCTCTCTAGTTTAACTTATATTTTTTTTGGTCTTTTACCTCCCCCTTCCTTCGTGGTTCTGTTAGGGCTGTGTGTGTGTGTGTTTGGGGCCTACGTGTGTGTTCTCTCTTAGTTTAAATGGCTGCGGCCCCAAAATTGATCTTCTCTAAGTGCACCGAGTGTGGCCATAAGCTGTCCCCGGCGGATGGACACACTCGGTGTGTGTTGTGCCTTGGGGTTGAACACCTGTCATCTGGTTGTTCCATCTGTGCGGCGTTCAACCCCAGGGCACTCAAGGACCGGATGTCCAAGCTGATTCTGGCGGGTCTTCTGACCCCGGATTCGGCTTCTACCTCCGGTCCTCCTGTGGCTCCCGCTGCGGCGGCTGCCACTCCTGCTTCCCTCCCCCCCGGCCGGGACTCAACCTCCCGCCTTAGGGCCGGAGGAGAGGGAGGCCAGGAAAGAGAAAAGGAGGGAGAAGCACCACAAGCGGCGGACCGAGGCTTCTGCTTCGGCCCCCCCTGGCTAAGCGGTCTTCTCCCTCCAGGACTTCTGGGTCTCCTCCGTCTCAGATCTGGTCCCCGTGCTTTTCACCGGGTCCTGAGGAGGAGGAGATCCGATCTCCTTCGAGGTCATCGAGGTGACACTCCCGTCCCGCCTCGGTGGTCTCATCAAGATCTACTTGAAGTCTCACGGATGCAGATTTGGACCGGATGATGAGAAGATTCCTCCAGGCCCAAATTTAGATGGGAGTGCTCCTGCCCCCCCCCCCCCGGGGGGGGGGAGCTCGGCCCTTTTTTTGCCCCGATAGCTCCTTCTCCGTCCCGCTTCCCGGGCTCGGAGTCTTCGGAGCCGGGCAGCCTTGGAGCCGGGGGTGTGTCGGCGCCGATAGTCTTGGGTACTTCGGCGCCGACACTTCCCTCGAGTCTGTCGGGTCCATTTTCTTCGGATCCGAGCTCTCGGAGCCGAGGGCTGAGCTTCGGATCCGGCGGTATGCCTTCGGCTCCGTCCGGGTTGGAGCATACTGGTCCATCGGATCCAATCGCTTCGGCGCCGGCTCCGATCCGTCCGTCGGATCCGAGGGAGGGTCTGCTTTCGGATCCCAGAGAGAGCAGCTCTCCCTCGGCATTCGACGTGGTGGAGAAGGTCCTGTCGAGAGAATCCAGGCCCCCGGCCCTTGCCACGGCTCCACCCTGCACTCCTTCTCAGTGTTGGGCCCGACTTCCATCACCCGGCCCCAGGGACAGCCTGCTCTGACGTCCCAGGTCGTTCCTTTGGAACAAGACGTGGCTGGTGAGACCTCCTCGGACAGCCCCCCCAAGGAGGTTCCTCACAAGCGAAAGTGCAAAAGGAGGCACCTGGACTCCCCCGAGTCCTTGACTGAGGACACGGATTTGGAGGAGGGGGAAGGCTTCCCAAGATCACCCCCCGAAGATGTCTCATTTGGTGACATCATGGAGATGCTCAGGATAAAGGGGGGCTGGACTGCCCCAAAGCCTACCTCGGACGAATCCGTGTTCTTGGAGGCGTTTGAAGCAGGCCCGTCTACCTCTTGGGTGTCCCCTCCGGCCGAACCCCTGGTAGATTTGATTACTAACAGGGCGGGGAAGGAGCCGGACACTGTGGAGCCAGTCCCCAAGCGCCCGGACAAAATTCTTAGCCCACCCTCTGACAAGTCCCACTGGAGTAAGGGTCCCCCTGTAGATGCCATGTTGGTGGCGGCTGCCACCAAGAGGGAACTAGCTCAGGAGAGTCCCTCGGTTCATCCCCCGAGCAAAGAGACCGTTTAGGGAAGCGGGTCTTTAGTTCGGCTACCTTCTCCGTGAGGTCGCTGAACTACATGGCACATGTGCTTCGGCTGCAGCGGGACCTTATCAAAGAGTACGCTGCGTCACCCCCCCCCCCCGAGTCCATGTCGGCGGAGGACAAACGTTTGCACTCCACCCGGATGGCCACTCTCTCGATCCATGTCAAACACCTCTATGCGGCTTCTATCCCATGCCACGGAGGGAGCCGCTAGAGCCAGCGGAGCGGGCCTTGTCATGAGGTGTCAGGCCTGGCTCCAGCACTGTGATTTCGCAGACCCCTTCAAGGCGTCTTTCGCTAATGCCCCTTTCGATGGTTCTGCCGTCTTTGGCAAAACTGTTCGTGATACCTTGGTCCAGAACGAGAAGGACGGGAAGACATTGTCTGCCGTCGGAGTCCGCTTCTCTTCTCCCCAGAGGTTCTTCTCCAAGAACCAAAAGGGACAGAAGAAGATGTGGTTCCAGAAGTCGCAACAGTCCCGTCCCGCTCCGAACTCCCAGCCCTTCTGCGGCAGAGGAGGGCAGGGTGGACGCCGCCCTAGAGGCAGAGGGGGCCCGCGCAACTTTGGATCCAGAGAACCCTTCTCGGACCAACCCACGCAACACCTCTGAGGGGTTGCCCGACTGCTCCACTTTGGAGGCAGTCGGGGGGCGTTTCTCGAAGCACCTAGCAGCTTGGGAGTCCATCACGACAGACCGCTGGGTGCTTCGCATTATATCCAGAGGATATCTGATTCCCTTTTCTCTTTACCCACGCAGCCGCAAATACCTCCCCAATGTCCCGCCCGATCAGAGGGAGGCCGCAGCAACAGAAATCCAGCAGTTGCTGGGAAAAAGAGCCATCCAACACGTCCCCCCAGACCAGTGAGGGTCGGGGTTTTACTCCAGGTTCTTTTTGGTGCCAAAAAAGACGGGGGACTTAAGACCTATCCTCGACCTCTCCTCCCTGAACCTGTCAGTAACCAAAGAGAAGTTCCGCATGGTCACCCTTCAATCCATTCTCCCCCTTTTGCGGGAGAACGACTGGATGTGCTCTATAGAACTCAAGGATGCGTACTATCACATTCTGATGGACAGGCGATCCAGAAGGTTCCTCCGCTTCCGGCTAGGAGCCAGTCATTTCCAATTCAGGGTCCTTCCCTTTGGTCTCACCACAGCCCCCAGGGTGTTCACCAAAGTGTTAGCAGTGATTGCGGCCCACCTGAGGCTTCAGGGACTCCAGGTCTACCTGTACCTGGACGACTGGCTCCTGACCACCCCAACAAGGCATCTACTCTGCGCAGCCAGAAACTACTTCCTTCGTCTAGCTCCCCAGCTGGGGATCACTATCAACATAGAGAAGTCATCTCTTACCCAGACTCAGACTATAGACTTCATAGGGGCAAGATTAGACACAAACCAGCTCTTAGCTTTCTTGACCACAGACCGACTAAGAACCCTGAGGCTACATGTGCGGGCCATTCTACATTCTCCAGCTCCTCCAGCGGAATTGGTCCTGAGGGCTCTAGGCTCGATGGTGGCGGCAATCAACCTTTTGCCAATGGCGCGTTTGAACATGAGGGTCTTGCAATGGACCCTCCAGGTCCATTGGTCCTTCCTTCGATTTCCTCTGAGCCATCCCATTCCCCTCAGCAAGGCTTGCAAGAGGGCCCTGTTATGGTGGCTCCAATCTCCGAATCTCCAGGAAGGACGCCCCTTTTCCATAGCCCCTCCCATAGCTACGGTGACCACGGACGCCTCCTGCCTCGGGTGGGGGGGATTGTTCGGGCAGGACAGTCCAAGGCACGTGGGACCCCATGGAGACCTCTCTGCATATCAATGTCCTAGAGATGAGGGCAGTGCTGTTAGCGTTGCAAGCACTTCAGCACCTTCTTCCTGTAGGAACTATTGTGATTCAGTCAGACAATATGTCTGTTGTCTGGTACATCAACAAACAGGGGGGAACCAGGTCCTACCCACTCTGTCGAGAGGCCATGCGGGTGTGGGAATGGGCGATCTCCACCAACCGCTTTCTTATAGCAACGCACATTCCGGGGCGGTCCAACATCCTAGCGGACAGACTAAGTCGCACCATCCTGTTACCACACGAGTGGTCTCTGAATTCCGAGATAGCAAATCAGATTTTCGCCGAATGGGGTCAACCCTTTTGCGATCTCTTTGCTTCTCCCTCAAACACAAAATGTTACGACTACTTCGCTCTCATTTCCCCCTCCGGGGAACCTCCAAGAGACGCTCTGGTGCATGCTTGGCCTCCCGGTCTACTTTATGCTTACCCTCCTCTTCCTCTGATGCTGAAGTTTTTGCAGAAAGCCAGCCGGTTGGGGGGCAGGATAATCCTCATTGCCCCATTCTGGCCTCGTCAACCCTGGTTCCCTTACCTTTGGTCTCATGTGGTGAATCCCCCTTGGATTCTGGATCCCCGTCCGGATCTAATATCCCACCCCCTAGATCTCCCACTCCCGAATCTGGACATTCTCAAGCTCACAGCTTGGCTGCTCCAGTTCCACTTGTAGCTAGGACTCCCGGTATCTCTTCCCCAGTTAAAACTATTCTAGTAGCAGTGCACAAGCCTTCTACTAGAAAGGTCTATAGTAGCAAATGGAAACGTTTCTCCATTTGGGCGGAACGTCAGAATTTGGATCCTTTCACAGCTCCTTTACCAGCGGTATTAGACTTCCTGTCAGGGCTGTTTCATCAGGGAGCTAGCTCCTCCACAGTCAAGGTACAACTAGCAGCTATCTCTCATTATCACGTGGGAAATGAACTGGGCCCTTTGATCACCACGAAATTGTGTAAGACCTTTTTGAAGAGCACCTTTCTGCTCAGACCTCCAGTGAAGGATGTAGTCCCTCCTTGGGATTTAACGCTGGTGCTTCAGGCCTTAACAGCTCTCCCGTTTGAGCCTGCAGCTTCAGTAGATCTAAAATTCTTGTCATGGAAAACGGCCTTTCTTGTCGCTATCACCTTGGCTGGAAGGGTCTCTGAACTACAGGCCCTCTGTGTAAAACCCCCATATTTGACTTTTCACAAGGGTAGAGTTTACCTCAGGACCAATCCCTCCTTTCTTCCCAAGATTGCCTCTGAATCGAATATTAACCAGTCCATCAACCTACCAGTCTTCTTCCCTAATTACCAAAACAAAGGGGAATATAAATTACACTCACTGGATGTGCATAGACAACTTCGCTTCTACATCCACAGGACATCTGTTCATAGGCAATCTGACCAGTTGTTTGTCTCCTTTGCCAAATTTAACTTGGGTAAATTTGTGTCTAAAGTCAAGCTGTCTAGATGGATCTCGCAGTGTATCCTTTTAGCATATGAAAGTTCTGGCAGGCCCGCACCTCAGGGAGTCCATGCCCACTCTACTCTGTGTATGTATATTTCTGCAGCTTTTAGAGCTAGAGACTCTTTGGATGATATTTGTTCAGCAGCCACTTGGGCCTCATCTCATACTTTTATCAGTCACTATAAATTGGACATTATCTCCAGAGGGAGAGCATCCTTTGGCTCTGCAGTGCTCCAAAACATCCTTCCATGAAAGCTGCCCAAGGTTCAGGTAGCTGGGGACTCTGTCCCATAGGTTGCTGCACAAATGAAGTTAACTACTTCAGATTAAGAAGTTATGTACTCACCATAACGTTCCATCTGAGTAGGTAAACTTCATTTGTCAGCAACCATCCCTCCCTCCTGCCCCCTCACTTATGAATGTTTCATACTCAGGTCCATGGGTGTTACCCACTTATCTGAAAGTATTAGTCTTCGGGCGGTATCTGCTTTGGGCAAACTTGATCTGAGGTCAGTCAGGGTTGGCAGGGGATTATGAGTAGGGGGAGCAGCTTGGAGCTCGGATCTAAAGCTGTTGAAAACTGCCGACTAGGATCCGAGGTCGGATCTGAATCCCATAGGTTACTGACAAATGAAGTTTACCTACTCAGATGGAACGTTATGGTGAGTACATAACTTCTTATTCTGTACAGAATGACATCACATACATCTGGTCATCTGACTTCTGGCTCCCATGCAACTCCCCATTGCTAGAAACTGCCAGGATTTAGCACCTACATGTCAGTAATACACACAAAAGCATTGCTCAAATCTGGTGCAGCTTCTGGAAAGTCATAAAACAATTACAAACTTCTCCTCCTCCTCCTCCAGAGACTAACAAACCATGCTTTTTACAGATATTGTGTCTCATGCTTCATTTAAAACTGTGAGATAACATCTTTATGGCCTAGGCCCAGTAATTTAATTTCTTACTATTTTCCAAAGTTAGCTGGAGCTGAACTTAACCTCTTCTGCTCCAGTATTCTCTGTTAACATGTATATGTTTAATTCAGTTATGATACAGTCAGAACCCATTTTTGGCACATTTTCAATACAAGCAATTTTACAAATCCATTTTCAACACAAGCATCTGTACAAATCAGTTAGATACTCAAATAACATAATTCTTCACTAAATTCCAGCTACCTCTGTCATATGTTACATACTGCCGTACTTCTCCTGGCATCGCTGGCAATAACTCACATTGTCACAGTTGCATTTACTTCTGTTGGATAATGTTAGAACTTCAAGCATTATATTCTAAGTCCCCATCTTGTTTTCTTTCCTACTGAGGACAGTGTCAGAATCCAGAATTACCCAACCAAATTAACATGCCATTATTTTTTCCCAGACTTTCCAAATAAAGGAGAGTATATGCTGTGCTTACTAGATGTTTATAGATAATAGCATTTCTACCTGCACAGAACTAACATCTTAGGAAGACAGATCAGTTCTTGGTTTCTTTGACACATCACAAAATGGGCATATTGGTGACAAACGCAACTATGACCTAGCGGTTGACAGATTATATTTTGTTTGTCTCCACTAAGTTGAATTTCCCCCTAACAAACCAATACAAGCTCTTTCAGCTACACCTGTGACCACTTCCACTATATTCCAGTCTGGACTATACATGGAGTCTAGTTGTGGGAAAACTACTTGGTCAAATCCTAATATCTTTATCATTTGTTACAATTAGACATGTGCCTCAACTGTACTCAGGAAAACCTTTCATTAAAATCCACCTGGGAATTTAGATAGCTGGGGACTCTGTCCCATATGTTGAGGAAGAATGAAAATTGACAGCATCAGGTAAAGAAGTTTATATATTTACCATAACTTTCATCTGTGTTGTCCATTTTTGTTATTCCTCAACTCCCCACCCTCCATCCCCCTCCAGTTATCAAAAGTGAATTCTAGAGAAATAAAATTCTTGGGGCACCACATGTCCCATATGTTGAACTCTATTCTTTATGGTCTTCATGTCAAGCTGCAAACAAGATCTGAGGGATGTTAGGGGTGGTGCATTATGGGTAAGGAAGGAGCTTGAGAGTTTGTTGGTGGCCATGAGCTAGAATAATGGCAGAGTCGGATCTAAGTATCGAATCTGAACCCATATGTTGAGGAATAATGAAAATGGATAACACAGATGTAACGTTGTGGTAAGTACATAACTTCTTTTTTGTTTCCGCTGGCCAGGTATCACATGAGGGGTTAACAGTGGACTCTGGCAGTCCAGTGGTTGTACTTAACATATCCAATGGATTTTCCCATCTTCCTGACCCAGATTTGTCAAGAACAAATCAGTTGTTGGTGGGAGTCTCCCTTGGCATCCACCGGCAAACTGTTTGTTCATTCTCCTCCTCAAACTATGGTCATGGTGGATGCCTCTGTTCTAGTTTGGTGGGTATTTCAAGGAGAAGACTATCCAAGAGATGATCTGTGGCTGAGGTTAGTCTGCGCATCACTATCTTGGGGGTGAGAGTGGTCCTCCTTGAGTTGCAGGCTTTTCAGGACATCTCTCCAAGGGTATGATTTCTGTCCAGACAGACAGTTTGTCTGTAGTATGGTATCTAAACAAACAGGAAGGAACCCAGTCTTACCTCCTTTGTCAGGAGGCCATAAGGGTCTGGCAGTGGTTGATTTTGTCTCAGTTGTTTCTGATTGCAATGCATATCCTTGGGAAATCCATCATCTTCGTGGACAATCCAAGCAGGATCATTCTCCTTCCTCACAAGCGGTCCTTGAATCCAAGGGTTGATGCTTGGACTTTTTGGTGTTGGGGCATTCCATGTTGTGACCTTTTTGCTTCTTCTTCCAGCACCAAGTGTGGCAACTACTATGCTTTAGTTTCTCCTCAGGGACAGTCACCCAGGGGTACTCTAATGTATGCTTGGCCCTCAGGTCTTCTGTATGAATGTCCCCCAACCCCACTGATGATAAAGTTTCTTCATAAAGTGAATCATTGCAGAAACTGTAATCTTCATTGCTTCCTTTTGGCCTTGCCAGGTGTGGTTTCCCTTCCTTTCCCCTCTCCTGAGATACGATCCTTGTGTCCTGAATCCTGTTCTGGATCTCATTTCTCACCCAGTAGGCTTGAATCTGCCCAACTTTTGAATACTCAAGTTAACTGCTTGATTTCTTCAATTCCCTTGATGGCCAGGAGTGCCAAGCTTTCGGACAGACATTCACATTTTAACTTCTTCCCAAAGGTTGTCTGCTCAAAAGGTGTATGCTAGTAAGTGGAAGCGTTTTGCCTTGTAGTTTTGCCTTTGTCTCAGGGCTTGGACCCCTTTTCAGCACCTTTGGAGGCTATCTTGGACTTTCTTGCAGATTTGTTTAATTCTGGGTCTAGTTACTGTACTGTTAGCAGCTATATCCAGTTTACACATTGGTAGGGATAATGTGCCATTGGCTGCCCTTAAGATTTCCAAGGCCTTTTTTAAGGGAACCTTTTTACTTTGTCCTCTGTATGAGATCCTGTTCTGTCTTGGGACTTGCCTTTTATGCTTCTGGTGCTGGCTGTATCTCCTTTTCAGATGTCTGCTACTGTTCATCTGAAATTGTTTTTGTTGAAGACTTTGTTCTTGGTAGCCATTACCTCTGCCAAACATGTGTCAGAGCTGCAGGCCTTCTTTGCTGTCCCTTCCTATTTGGTCTTTCATCAGGACAGTGTGTCCCTTAGACTGGACCCTACTTTTCTGCCTAAGGTGGTACCAGAAAATAGTTTGAATCAGTCCATTCATCTGCCAGTCTTTTTTCCCAAATTTTCTAACAGAGGTATATATTTTTACAAATAAAGGACATTGATGATGATAAGAAACTTTTTTATGTCACAAGATTTTCTCCGTTTTCTAATGAGTTAATTCAGATAGTGAGAAAGCATTGGCACATTGTTTGTGAAGATGAAATAATAGGTAATCTGTTTCCGGAACATATTGCATTCTCCTTTAAGACGGGGAAAAATCTAAAAGAATTGCTAAGTTATAATTTTGTTGAAGGGAACAATAATTTTTTGCCTTCCGGTACTTTTCCATATGGTCATTGTAGCATTTGTAATAGGGTCAAGAATTTGAATGTCATTAACTGCAGAGCATTTGTTCCTAAGTTTTATTTTAATTGCAGAACGACGGGGGTGGTCTATATTTTGGGTTGCTCATGTACTGATATGTGGTATATAGGACAGATTAAACATATGGTTAGGATTCGTGTTTTAGAACACTTAAAGGATATTAGAAATCACAATGAAGCTAGCCCTATTGCCAAACATTTTCATGATTTACATGGTGATTCCCCTAGTAGTCTAAACTTTTGTGTACTTGGTAAACCCTTCCTATCCAGAGGGGGTGATAGTGTGGCTAAATTACTTGAATTAGAAACAAGAATGATTTTGACGTTTAAGACTTTAAAGCCCTTTGGCTTGAATCAGGAATTAGGTACATAATAATTAATATTTATTAATTGATATTTTGTATTTTGTGTTTATGAATAGTTTTATTAGAATTTGCATTCATATTAATATGTATCTATTTAATTATAATAAGTTAGTCACTTTAAATGTTTATAATGTTTAATATGCTATTAATTAGTTGATTAATAACAGCTGTGATTTAGTGTGTATTTATACTTGCTTGGAACTTGAAGGAATTGTGATCCATGAAGGCGAATTGCCAAGGTACCAGATCGCTTTTTGAATAAAGGAATTGCTGGTCGAGTGCTGGTTTATTGTGTTTCTCAATATATTTTCACATTGTTTTGATGCCCATAGACAGTTGAGATTTTATGTGGATAGGGCAAGGTTCTTTAGAAATTCTAATCAGTTATTTGTCTCATTCTTGAAGTCTCAGTTGGGTGCTCCTGTATCCAAGGTTACTTTGTCCAAATGGTTTTCTGATTGTATTTCCTTTGGATATGGTTTGATGGTTAAGTCACTGCATCAGAAACTGAAAGGGTATTCTTCCAGAACTATGACTATTTCTACAGTCTTTGTTCTCCAGAACTGCCTTGGATGAAATTTGTGCAGCTGCAGCTTGGGTGGGTCATCACACCTTTGTGTCCGTCTTCAGATTGGATATCCTACTCAGGTGTAGAGCTTTGTTTGGTTCCACTATATTGTATAATATCCTTCCATGAGACTAACATAGAGTGCTATGTGGCTGGGCACTTTGTCCCACAGGTTGAATTCAGACGGAAAAAAGGCAACATTGGATATGGAAGTTATGTACTCACCATAATGATAGGTCTGTGCTGTCTAGTTCAACCATCCCCCCACCTGCCCCCACCTTCTCAGCTATTCTATTACCTTAGAGATGACAGGCCGGAGAGACTGCTTTCTCTTTCCCTTTGGGTCCATAGCCTTTTGCTTTTTGTCCCCTGGGGGTTAGCTCTGAGAGTCTACATAGAGAAAGTAGGCAAACTAGATCTGAGGTAGTGAAGCAGGGAATTATGGGTGGAGGAGGCAGAGCTTGTTGAGCTGAAGTCTTGGAAGTTGGTTGGCACTGGATCTGAGTCAAATCTTATAGCCCACAGGTGGAACTACTCAGAAACAGACAATGTAGATCTTTTGTTATGGTGAGTACATAACTTTCATTTATGTTATGTCAGTGTAACATAAACTGAGCGGAGTTTATTTTTAACACTGGTATGGTACATTGGTTGCTTTGGTCTTTGGACTTTGTGTACTGGAAATCCTTTCACTTTTGTCAGTTGTAAAAGAATTCTGAACACGTTTCAAACTTTTTTTGTGATAATAGCACAGTCTGGCAGAGTTTAGTTTTGTGGGGACATGCTTATTACAAGAAACATAAAGCACTTATTGTGATACATGGTCCAGTACCATCAGTTTATTATTCTGGCTGGTGTTCTCTCCCCTGACTTGATGGATTGTAGCTCTGGTACCCCCGCACCCATCAGGTCTGATTGCACCTAAAAAGAAGAAACAGTAATATGCCTCAGCCTTCGACTACTGCTTCTCTCAGGGCCAGTGCTCGTCCCACAGCCCACTTACTGTTTTTCCTACCTGCCTGTAGTGCAGATTTGCTGGCCAATATGGAACTGGGGTTAGACATATCTTCAGGAGCTATTGGAGTACCTGGTGCAAGTATGGGAGAACCAAATCCTTTTTAGATGCAGGAGTAGCCCAGGGTAAGAGACCTCTTGCCATACATTAAACTTTGTCCCCAAATATTTTATCTAGTAGTGGCATTCACAAGAAAAAGAAACATAAGCTTCATCATACAGCTGATAATCATATTGTACCTGTTTATAAGGCTGATATAGTTTCCTTGGCTAAGAGTGTTCTACAGACAGCTAATTCTGGTGGTTGTGTTCCCATCTATGAATTTAGTGCTAGTTTTGCTAGGTACCTTTCTATTGCTTCAGAGAATGATGAGGAATTTCATGGAGGACAGTAGTGATTTGCTGGCTGACACTGAGTCCATTTACACATATTCTTCAGAAGGTGAACCTGACCTTAAATCCAAAGAAATGTTCACTTTTCCTCAGATGATTACTAGATTTAGTGATGTTTTTGTTTGGGAACAATCAGGAACTACCAAAGAGCTAGATAGGGTGTATGATCTTATAGAAGATGAGATACCTAATTCTGTGGCTATCCCCCATACATTAAACTTTGTCCCCAAATATTTTATCTAGTAGTGACATTCACAAGAAAAAGAAACAGAAGCTTCAACATACAGCTGATAATCATATTGTATCTGTTTATAAGGCTGATGTAGTTTCCTTGGCTAAGAGTGTTCTACAGACAGCTAATGCTGGTGGTTGTGTTCCCATCTATGAATTTAGTGCTAGTTTTGCTAGGTACCTTTCTATTGCTTCAGAGAATGATGAGGAATTTGATGGAGGACAGTAGTGATTTGCTGGCTGACACTGAGTCCATTTACACATATTCTTCAGAAGGTGTACCTGACCTTAAGTCCAAACAAATGTTCACTTTTCCCACTTTTTGCCAGAGATGGTTTGCACTTATCACCACATTTGGCTTCTGGATACTGACAAAAGCTTTGTCTATCCCCATAATGCCTTTTTTTAGGCTTTGCCAAGTAGTTAAACCCACCAACTTAACAAAGATCACTTGCGACTACCAAAAAGTTACTGCTGCTCAATGCTAGGAATTGAAATGATAAAAAGCACTCGCTGGAAGCAGTCCTTACCCTGGAAAATGCAGACATATGTGCAGTCACAAAAACATGGTTCATAACCATGGAAAGCATCCCAGCTATCAAAGGCTACAATACTTTTCATACATTTTGAACCCCCTCAGCTGAGGGTAAAACAAAGGGAGGAGGTGCATCAGTGTTTATAAAGGACAAGTATATCGCCAGACTGGTCCAACAACATGACTCACTTGAGCTTCTCCATCCCCAGCTAACCATAGGTGCAATCCCCTGCCATATCCTTGCTAGCTACAGACCTCCTAACATGAGTCTGTTAAACCACATGTCCTACCTTAACCTACTGGAATCGCTTAAATTTCAGTCTAACACCATACTTATGGGTGACTTCAACTCTCCTTCCATAAACTGGGAGACTTATACGACCCATAGTTCACTTGCTCACAGGTTTTTTACTTTGTGAATACAAACACCCTGGAGCAACTAGTTAGCTCCCCAAATTGAGGTACAAATCTCCTAGAGCTAGTACTCACAAACATGGGGGAGGGTACTGCTCCCTCCCATGCATTAACTGCTCACTGGTAAGATCTGACTACAAAATGATCTCCTTTAGTATTGCAACTAACCTAGAATCCCCATCAAACTCCAAGCCTGTTAAGAACTTTGCTGAGACCTTTTGGCTTTTCCCGGAACTCCGGTCCGCTAATGATTGGCAGTAGATTTTTTACA
Organism: Protopterus annectens; assembly: GCF_019279795.1. Lineage (NCBI taxonomy): Eukaryota > Metazoa > Chordata > Ceratodontiformes > Protopteridae > Protopterus > Protopterus annectens. Next base: position 1,724,036,886 of record NC_056726.1, read on the forward strand.
GGTGCTGAGGTGTCAGCTTGACACCCAACCTTCAACGAAGGCACGTCCATTCTACGCATGTCTTTCGAATGCCACTCGACCGCGGGGAGGACATGCAGACTCCACACAGAAGGCACGCCTACCGAGAATCGAACGGGATAACCTCTTACTGTGAGGCAACAATGCTACCGCTGCACCACCGTGGCTTATACACATACCTCAAACTAAGTGACAGCTTATTAAACTTCCAAGCCCCCTGAAACCGGATGACACTGAGGCCTACTGTGAGCTATACACAGAAGCACTGCATAACCACATTCATAGCTGCATAGAGGAGGCAGTACCTGTCTGAGTCAAACCTATGATTACTGGCAAAAAAACCTCCAACCCTGGTGGACCCTAGCATAAATAGGCTATTCAACAAAAGGAAAAAGAATCCTTTCCAAAGCCAATAAGGAACAGACAAAACAATGCAAAAATAATCTCACCAGACTAAACAAATTAGAGAGCTGGTCAAATCTGCCAAAGCAATCTGTGAGGCAAATGTAGCCTCCCAGGTGAAAGATAACCATAAGGCTTTTTTTAATTATGTTTGTAACTTCAGGGGATATTCTCAGCAATGTGCCAAGTTAATCATGAACATTAACATTTACACCCAGGCTGAGACTGTAGCAAACCTGCTGGCAAACAAGCTCCATTCAAACTTCTCCCAGGCCTCACCTCCTACCACACCCAAAGCAGTATCTGCAATAATCCCCTACCAGTCATTATAAGGGAACAGGTCCTTACTGCACTCACTAAAGTCAAAAACACAGCCTCCATGGGTCCTGACAACATTCCAGGATGCTTCTTAAATAGCTTAAAACAGAATCTGTCAGGGTCACTAAAAGCCATCTTTAACCACAGCCTCCAGACTGGCTTTGTCCCAGAGGAATGGAGGACTACAACAGTCATCCCTCTGCACAAGGGAGGTCCATCAGCTGACCCAGGGAAGTACAGACCCATAAGCTTGATCAGTCTTATCTGCAAGGTCATGGAGAGAATTATCATGGACCTTATCAATAACAGCATAGGAAATTTCCAAACAGTGGACTAGTTTGGCTTTTTCAAAGGGAGGTCTTGCCTGCTCAGTCTGGTGGACTTCTTCAAGAAAGTCACCAAGGCTATTGATGAGGGTAAAATGGTACACTCCTCTTATCTAGACCTGGCCAAAGGTTTTGACACAATACCCCACTTGGGGATCATAGATAAACTTACTGTGTTAGGCGTAAACATCTCCATCATCAGATGGATAGCAAACTGGATCACTGACAGGACATGTCTGGACAGATGAATCCACTTCCGAAAGAAACCTGTCACTAGTGGTGTCCCATAGGGCTCAGTGTTGGGACCCATTCTGTTTGGTATATATACCTTTCTGAAGTGAAGGCCAATGTTGGGGCCTCTGGCTTACCAAGTGTGCCGATGACTGTAAACTGGGAGCAATCGCTGAAACCCCAAACGATGTTGACATCATTCAGACAGGCCTAAAAATGACAAACGTCTGGTGCCAAAACCATGGTCTGAGACTAAATGCCAAAAAAATGCATAATTGTACCCTTCAGTAAATCAGTTATCCCTGCAAGTTATAATATTGATAGCATGCCCCTAAAAGTAGACCCAGTGGTGAGGGACCTATGAACATAGATAAACAGTAACCTAAACTTTGACCACTGGGTAGCTACAGTAGTGAGGAAATCCTTCTGTGTGGCTCAACTTATAAGTCAAGGCATGGAATCAAGTTCAAAGGAAGTCATAGTGCCTTTGTACTCGGCCCTCATTAGGCCCATAATCAAGTACAATGCTTCCTTCTGCATGTGCCTAACCAGGCATTTACACCAATTGGACCAGCCCCAGAGGTTTCTAACTAAAAAAAAGTACACATGTCTTATGCAGACCTACTAAAGGCCCTGTCCGTGTACCCTGTCTCACATTGTTTATTGAGAGGTGACGTATGCCTGAACTACAAGCCATTCTCTGAACCAGTCCTGATGAAACTATTACATACTTGCAAGAAATATTATTCGAGGGTTACGTGCTGAGTGAACCTGAATCTTATTTGTGACTCTAACAGAACTTGCTGTAGAGAAAGATTTGTATCCCAAAGGCTACCTCATCTGTGGAGTAAACTTCTCATCTTCATAAAACAAAACCTCTTCAAAAGGAATTTGGATAAATGGATGGGAGACTGTAAATTCACTCCTGTGGTACTACTCATGCCCCTTATGGACAGAGGCAGTCTGTAAAATGACTCAGGGCTCCAACACCCAAAGACCCATTACCCCAGTACTACTCCATCCCATATCTGGGTAATTAAGAAATAATATCATCATATCTGGGTATTATTGGCTAGGCTTGTAAAGGCTCTTGTGCCATTAGCCTATTAATTACCTATAAATCTATAATTGTTTCATAGTTGGTTTATACTTCCTAATGGTCATAGACCATCAAAATACAGGCTCCAGTTTCCATGAGTAAAAATTACTACTGAACCAATTATCTACTGCCTTTTTAAACATAGTTGATAAATTACTTTGACTAACATATATGGGCAACTTATTTCAGCTCCTAGCTATGGTATGGTTTAATTTCTTCATCTGGACATTTTTGTAGAGTCCATCATTTCATCATTTAACAAAAGTTGTAACTCTTCACTTTTGACAGCACTGTAGATGAAACAAAGTCTACCATGCTGCCACAAATAACTTATTGGTGTGGTACACAGAGAAACAGGGAAACAGATCTTATTCCTTTTGCAGACTAGCTATGGTAGCTTGGGACCCAGCAACTCATAATATTTTCCTTTAAGCTACCTACATCCTGTCAGAGCAAAGCATTAGTGTTGACAAGCTGAGCAAAACCAGGATATACCCTCACAAATAGAAATTTAATTTGGTGGTCTTCTAGGAACTGATCCAGCTGTGGGGAACGTTTTAAATAGACTGTTTGCCTCCATTCACAACAAACAGTTAAATACATTTTGCTCCAGGATTTCTTGCAAACCAGTCTGGAAAACAGATGGCTTTTCATTTCCATGGATGGTAATATTTCACTATGCCTTTCTACCCATTCCAGTGATATTCCAGGTTCATTCAAAAGACTGATAAGTATTTCCCAAAGATAATTGCAATGAACCTCTATTGTCCCAGGTAAAAGTGGTCCTCCCTTCTTTTGAGAATGGCCAAGAGCAATTACAACAAGCTTCCTTACATAATGGACTTACACATGACAAGGGTTGTTTGATACACCCCAGCCTGCAGCTTCTTCTGTTTACTACTTGGACAATAGAGATTTAATACTTTTTAGGCACCTGTTTTCTGAGGACTTGTGACAGGTATTAAAGGAGGCTAAGAAACCTGCTACTAGAAATTCATTTGAGTAACTGGTAAGACTTTTTAGCTAGTTCTAAACTAAGAACCAGGTTCATAGGTTCATAGGTAGGTACTAGGCTATTGGCCCAAGGGCCTAAGTAAGCCTAGCCAACAAGGTTCCCTGGCTTACGCCACCCAAGAAAGTTAATTTCCTTTGCCCCTGTCGAGCAGAGCCACAGAAGGCATCCCCGGGGTGTATTTCCTATTTCCCATCAACTCATCAAGATTTTTCTTGAAGAGTGCTAATGAGGAACTCTGCTTGACTTAGATGGGTAGCTTGTTCCAGAGTATTGGAAGTCTCTGGGACAGGAATCTATCCCTCCAGCATGTCACAATATTTGTGAGAGTTACTATCCTCTGGACTTTCTTACCCTTTTATCAAGGTTCATCTCTCATCCATCTCTGCTAGTCTGCTCATAGATCCCCCTTTCTACCCAGCTTCAAGTCAAATAGTTTTTGAAAGGGGTTCTGCATATATGCCCATCTAGAAGACAGGGGGTTACTTCTTGGAATCTCATTTCTTTTTCTAGAAAAACTTATACTTTCCTTTTGAATCATGTCACCAGGCTGAATTGAAGTTCTTAATTTGGAAAACTGTTAGTCATTGCTCTGACCTCTGCTAGAAGAGTATCCTAGTTACATCATTATGTCATGTTTCATAAGGATATGATATTTGAGAGAACAAATCCTTCATTTAGGCCTAAAGTGGTTTTGATAGTTTACTTTGCATCAAGATGGTCATCTCCCTTTCGTTTTCCGGATCCAAAAAATAAGGAAGAAAGAATTTTATGTAACTTGGATGTCCACAGGCAACTCAGATACTATAATGACAGGACTAAAACCTTTAAGTTTGGAACAACTGCTTATTTCCTATGAAGGTAAGAAAAAGGGAGAATCAATATCAAAACAATTTCCAAATGGCTGCACAGTGGATCAGTAGGCCGTGTTACCACCTCACAACAAGTGGTTCTGTGTTTTGATTCTTAGCTGGGGTGCCTTTTGTCTGGAGTCTGAATGTCCTTACTGTGTTTGCATGAGGTTTCTCTGGGCGCTCCCATTTAATCCGACATTCCAAAGACATTTAGTAGGTGGAATGGTCACTATAAACTGGCCATGTGTGTGTGTGTGTGTGTGTGTGTGTGTGTGTGTGTGTGTGTGTGTGTGTGTGTGTGTGCGAGCGCGGTATGGACGAGCAGCCATGGAAGAGCTATCTACCAGGTGGTGTGAATATTGTCTCTAGATGGTTGTCACTATTAAAGTGACACCCAAACCCCATGTGTAAAAATGAGAAAAAAGGAGTTGCTTATGGATTTTTGTCTAATGCTATAGGTTTCTGTTTTACTTACACTTCCAGAGAAGGTCAGGGACCATTCTACCAGGGCTGTGGGCTATCTGTGGCTTTTAGGAAAGAAATGGACTGTAAAAATATTCTGGAGGCAGCAACTTGGTCCCCTATGCATATCCTTACAAAACATTACAAATTAGATTCTTTTTCCGGGTCTAGAGCAGAATTTGCCAAGGCTATGCTCCAGTGGTGCTTAGTCTCCAACCCTTCTTCCTTCTGCCTTTCTTTGTAAGCTCTGGTTATGTAAGCTCTGGTTATCTACCCATCTAAAGTAGTTAACTTCATTATCTGAAGTAGGAACTTCATTTGTCAGCAACCTTTGGGATACGGATCCGATCTCGGATCCGAGCCGGCAACTTCTACCATAGCATAGATCCGTGCTCCTAGCTCCTCCCTTTACCCATAATCCCCTGCCTACCCTGACTGACCTCAGATCTAGTTTGCCGCTCTTCAAGCAACAGCTAGATTCCAGAGCTCTTGGCGATTTTGTGAGAAAACAGTTTTTTCTTTCTTATTCTTATTGAGTGGTTGTGTGTGCGTGTTAGGTTTCCCCTTAACGCTAAAACTTCTTACTTTTAGCTTACTTAGCTTAAATTTTAATTTAAATTTTTTCCTCCCTGCCCCCGCTGGTCGTAGCGTGTGTGTGTGTCTTGAGTGTAGGGGCCTAGTGAGTGTGCTTTACTTTAGTTATGTCGGAGGCCCCTAAAGCCATTTTTTCTAAATGCACCGAGTGTGGTCACAAGCTTTCACCGGCTGATGGCCACACTCGGTGCGTTAGGTGCCTTGGGGTTGAACACCTCTCTTCGGGTTGCGCGATTTGCGGCGTTCAACCCCAGGGCACTTAAGGATCGGAGGTCGAAGCTGGTTCTGGCGGGCCTTTTACCCCCAGACTCTGCTTCGGCCTCCGGTACTTCGGTGACCGCTACCCCCCGGTAGCGGTCACTCCTGCCTCCCTTCCTCCGACCAGGACTCAACCTCCCACTTCGGCTCCGGAGGATAGGGAGTCCAGGAAAGAGAAGTGGAGGGAGAAGCACCTTAAGCGGCGGGCCAAGGACTCTTCATCGGCCCCGCCCGCCAAGCGGGCTTCTCCGTCCAGGTCTTCTCGGTCTCCTCCTCCTCGGATCCGATCCCCTTGTTTCTCCCCGGGACCCGAGGAGGAGGTGACCCGGTCCCAGTCGAGGTCATTGAGGCGGCACTCCAGGTCGGCCTCGGTGGCCTCCTCGAGGTCCACCTTTAGCATGCCAGATGCGGACATGGACCGGATGATGAGGAGATTCATCCAGGCCCAGATGCAGATGGGAGTGCTCTTGCCTCCCCCCCCTCTGGGGGGGAGCTCAACCCCTTTTTTCGCCCCTATTGCTCCTTCTCCGACCCGCATTCCGGGTTCGGAGTGCTCAGAGCCCAGCCACGTTGGATCCGGGGGTGGGTCGGAGCCGACCGTGCTGGGCATGTCGGCTCCAACGGCTCCCTCGAGTTTGTCGGATCCGACCTCTCGGAGCCGTGGGCCGAGCTTCGGATCCGAGGGATTCGGTGTGCTTTCGGCTCCGTCCCGGTCGGAGCACACTGGTCCTTCGGATCCGACGTTTTCGGTGCCGGGTCCGATACCCGCTTCGGATCCGAGTGGGAGTCGGGTCTCAGATCCGTCAGAGAGCAGCTCCCCCTCGGCTTTCACTGCGGTGGAGAGGGCACTGTCGAGTGCTTCCAGGCCTCCGGTCCTGGCTTCGGCTTCCTCCCGCACTCCTTCTCATCTGGTCCTGGCTCCCCTCATCCGGCCCTCGGGGCAGCCTACCTCAGCACCTCTAGGAGTTCCAGTGGAACAAGATACAGCCCGTGAGGACTCCTCGGACAGCCCCCCCGAGGAGGTTCCTCACAAGGCGAAGTGCAAGAGGAGGCACATAGACTCCCCTGAGAGTCTCACCGAAGATACGGACTTAGATGAAGGGGAAGGCTCCCCTAGGTCACCCCCCGAGGATGTCTCCGTCAGAGACATCATGGAAATGCTCAAAATCAGGGGTGGGTGGTCTGCCCCCAAGGCTTCCTCTGATGAGTCCGTATTCCTTGAGGTGTTTGAGGCAGGACCATCTACCTCTTGGGTGTCCCCTCCACCTGACCCCTTGGTGGATCTCATATCCACTAGGGCTTGGAAGGAATCGGACACCGTAGAACCAATCCCCAAGCGCCTGGACAAAATTTTGAGCCCCCCTGCAGACAGATCACACTGGAGCAGAGGTCCCCCTGTGGATGCCATGTTGGTGGCTGCAGCCACCAAGAAAGAGTTGGCTCAGGAGAGCCCCATGGTTCATCCTCCGAGCAAGGAGTCTCGCGCGATGGACCATCTTGGGAAGCGGGCCTTCAGTTCAGCGACCTTCTCTATGAGGGCCTTGAACTACATGGCACACGTTATTCGGATGCAGCGGGATCTAATTAAGGAATACGCTGCTTCCGCCCCAGGGTCCATTTCGGAGGGAGACAAGGATCTGTACTCCTCCCGAATGGCCACCCTCCGCTCCATTTCTAACACCTCTATGCGGCTCTTGTCTCATGCTATGGAGGGAGCCACTAGAGCAGGCGGAGTCGGACTTGTCATGAGGAGACAGGCCTGGCTCCGTCACTGTGACTTCTCGGAACCCTTTAAGGCGTCATTCGCGAATGCCCCTTTTGATGGTTCTGCACTGTTCGGCAAAACCATTCGCGACACTCTTGTCCAGAGCGAGAAAGACAGGAAGACTTTGTCTGCCGTCGGAGTCCGCTTCTCTGCGCCCCAGAGGTCCTTTTCCAAGAACCAAAAGGGTCAGAAGAAGATGTGGTTCCGAAAATCGCATCAGTCCCAGTCTGCTCAGGACAGCCAGTCCTCTCGTGGCAGAGGAGGACAGGGAGGATGCCGCCCCAGAGGCAGAGGGGGTCCCAGGAATTTTGGGTCCAGAGAACCGTTCTCTGAGAGGCCCACGCAGAACCCCTGAGGGGTTGCCCGGCTGCTCCACTCTGGAGGCAGTCGGGGGGCGTTTTTCGAGGCACCTAGCAATGTGGGAGTCCATAACAACGGATCGCTGGGTGCTTCGTATTATATCCAAAGGTTACCAAATTCCCTTTATCGTAACCCCCAGAATCAGAGGCCTCCCCGACGTACCACCCAGTCAGAGGGAGGTGGCTGCTGCAGAAATTCAGCAGCTTCTGCAAAAAAGAGCCATCCAGCCTGTCCCCCTAGATCAAATCGGATCAGGGTTTTACTCCAGGTTCTTTCTGGTGCCAAAAAAAGACGGGGGACTTGAGGTCCATCCTCGACCTCTCTCTCCTAAACTTGGCGGTACCCAAAGAAAAGTTTTGAATGGTCATGTTGCAATCCATCCTCCCCTTATTGCGGGAGGACGACTGGATGTGCTCCATAGACCTCAAGGATGCGTACTATCACATTCTAGTGGACAGGCGTTCCAGGAGGTTTCTCCGCTTCCGGCTGGGAGCCAGTCACTTTCAATTCAGGGCCCTCCCCTTCGGCCTCACCTCAGCCCCAGGGTGTTCACCAAAGTCCTGGCGATAATAGCGGCCCACCTGAGACTCCAGGGAATTCAGGTCTTTCCGTACCTGGACGACTGGCTCCTTACTGCCCCAACAAGGCATCTACTTTGCTCATGCAGGGATTATTTCCTCAGTCTGGCTCCACTATTAGGGTTAACCATCAACATGACCAAATCCTCTCTGATCCCTACACAGGTGTTGGATTTTATAGGGGCGAGACTGGATTCCAGACAGATGCTTGCGTTCTTGACTCCAGATCGGCTTCGGAACCTGATGTTGCACGTGCAGGCCATCCTTCAACTGCAAACTCCTTGTTGGAATTGGTCCTGAGGGCTTTAGGATCTATGGCGGCTGCAATCCCTCTGCTGCCATTGGCCCGGTTGTACATGAGGGTCCTGCAGTGGACCCTCCAGGTACAATGGTCCCTGTCTCGCAACCCCCTGTCTCATCCCATTCCCTTAAGCAAGGTTTGCAGAAGGTCGCTCGTGTGGTGGCTCCAGTCCCCCAATCTCCACACGGGACGTCCCTTCTCACTACCACCGCCAGTTGACACAGTAACCACGGACGCTTCTCGCCTAGGGTGGGGGGGGCATTTTTCAGGCAGGACAGTCCAAGGCACGTGGAACGACGTAGAGACCTCTTTGCATATCAACGTCCTAGAGATGAGGGTGGTACTTTTGACGTTGCAGGCACTACACAGCTCTCCCCCGGTAGGGACTATTGCAGTACAGACAGGCAACATGTCAGTCGTCTGGTACATCAACAAACGGGGGAACCAGGTCTTACCCCCTTTGCCGCGAGGCCATGAGAGTGTGGGAATGGGCGATTTCCACCAACCGCTTTCTCATAGCAACGCACATTCCGGGACGGTCCAACATTCTAGTGGACAGGCTCAGTCGTACTATCCTGACTCCTTACGAATGATCTCTCAACCCTCGAGTTGCAGAGCAAGTATTTGCCCGATGGGGACGACCTTGTTGCGATCTTTTTGCCTCTCCTTCAAATACCAAATGCAATGATTACTTCGCTCTGATCCCCCCTCCGGGGGAGTCCCTGAGAGACTCTCTAGTTCATGCTTGGCCTCCCGGTCTGCTTTATGCTTACCCTCCTCTTTCCCTGATGTTGAAATTATTGCAGAAAGCCAGTCAGTTGGGGAGCAAGATGATCCTCATTGCCCCATTCTGGCCTTGTCAGACGTGGTTCCCTTACCTATGGTCTCACCTAGTGTATCCACCATGGATTCTGGATCCCCTCCCGGATCTCATTTCTCACCCTCTCGATCTTCCGACTCCGAACCTGGCCAACCTCAAGCTGACGGCTTGGTTGCTCCAGTTCCACTCCTCATAAGGACTCCCGGGATCTCATCACCTGTCAAAGCCATTCTAGTAGCAGCTCACAAGCCTTCCACCAGGAGGGTTTATCGGAGTAAGTGGAAACGCTTCTCCATCTGGGCAGAACACCGTCATTTAGACCCTTTTACGGCCCCGATAGTGTTGGTTCTAGATTTTCTAACCTCTCTCTTTCACCAGGGGGCTAGTTCTTCCACAGTCAAGGTACAACTTGCAGCAATCTCATACTATCACGTGGGGCAAGAGTCTGGCCCTCTTATCACTTCCAAACTGTGTAAGACCTTCCTCAAAGGTACCTTCCTCCTTAGGCCTCCAGTCAAAGAGGTGGTACCTCCATGGGATTTATCCCTAGTCTTACAGGCCTTGACTGGTCCCCTTTCGAACCAAGGCCACGGTTGATCTTAAATTTCTTTCTTGGAAGACAGCCTTTTTGGTGGCCATAACTTCAGCCAAAAGAGTATCGGAATTGCAAGCTCTTTGTGTCAAACCACCATATTTGGTCTTTCACCCAGATAGAGTTTACCTCAGGATCAATCCGTCCTTCCTACCTAAGGTATCTTCAGAAGCGAACATTAATCAATCTATCAATCTCCCAGTGTTTTTCCCCAACTTTCAAAACAAAGGAGAGTACAAGCTGCATTCCTTAGACGCACAGACAGCTACATTTTTATATTCATAGAACTGCTGATCATAGGCAATCCGATCAGTTGTTTATCTCCTTTGCCAAAAGTAATTTGTAAGCCAGTTTCTAAAGTTTCTCTCTCGATGGATTTGAGTTGTATTCTCTTAGCATATCAGAGCTCGGGAAGGCCTGCACCTCTAGGAGTCCATGCTCATTCTACTAGGGCCGTTGCCACATCGGCGGCCTTTCAAGCTAGGGTTCCCTTGGATGACATTTGTTCCGCAGCCACTTGGGCTTCATCTCACACCTTTATCAGCCACTATAAAATAGATGTTGTCTCCCGAGGTAGGGCGTCCTTTGGCCCTGCGGTGCTCCGGAATATCCTTCCATGAAGGCCACCCAAGATTTAGGTAGCTGGGGACTCTGTCCCAAAGGTTGCTGACAAATGAAGTTCCTACTTTAGAGCAAGAAGTTATGTACTCACCATAATGTTCCATCTGAGTAGGTGTCTTCATTTGTCTGCAACCATCCCCCCCTCCTTCCCCCTGACCAAAATGATCGTTCTTGAGGTTCTTAGCATCTGTTCCCTTTGGGACACCTTTATCAGCTGTGCTATGGGGCAAACTTGATCTGAGGTCAGTCAGGGTAGGCAGGGGATTATGGGTAAAGGGAGGAGCTAGGAGCTCGGATCTATGCTGTGGTAGAAGTTGCCGGTTCGGATTCGAGATCGGATCCGTATCCCAAAGGTTGCAGACAAATGAAGATACCTACTCAGATGGAACGTTATAGTGAGTACATAACTTCTTATTATCTGCAACCTGTGGGTATTCGGATCCATATCGGATCTGAGCCAGCAACTTTACAAGCATCTGCTCCGAGCTCCAAGCTCCTCCCCCTTACCCATAACACACCACCATCTCCTGCCTTCCCTCAGATCTCGTTTGCCGCTTCGTGCATCATCATCGTGATCTCCGCAACTCTGAACTTTAGAGTTTATCGTAAGTACTTTTTGGGGTTTTTGTTTTGAGTGAGTTTCTCAGTTAGTTCCCTTTTCCTCCCCCTAACGCTAGTTCGTCAGTTGTTGTCAAAAAAAAAAAAAAGTTTATAGATATTATGAGGTAGCTTTTGTGTAGGCCCTTCCCTTCCCTTAATGTGTGCATGGTCAGGTAGAGTGTTTGGGTTTTCTAGGTGTGGCTGCTGTTGTTTTTGGGATGTCTGAACAGCCAAAACCTACCTTTAAAAAATGCACAGAGTTTGGCCATAAGCTTTCACCAGCAGATGGCCACACTCTGTGTGTTGTTTGCTTGGGCATAGCACATTTGTCCACCCAATGCAGCATTTGTGCAGGATTTAATCCAAGGGCCCTGAAAGATAGAAAGACAAAACTTGTGGCAAAAGGCCTGCTTCCAGCATCTACCTTGGATTCTTCAGCCTCGACCTCGGCTTCTACAACTCCCGCCCCCCCCCCCCGGCTGAGACTCACCCTTCCCCTAGACCTGCTGAAGGGGATGTGGCCAAAGCGAGAGACAAAAACACAAGGATGATGCAGAGAGAGAGAGAGAGAGACAGAGAGAAGAAAGGGGATAGGCCCTGTAAACAGTCTCCAGATCGGGAGTCCTTCCCTAGCCCGCCATCCAAGGTCTCGAGACCTGTTTCTCCTCGGCTCCACTCCCCCAGATTTTCCCTGGAGCCTAAGGAGCCAAGGCCTTCCTCTAGATCCTCCCAGCGACCAGCCAGATCTGAGTCGGTCGCTTCCTCGGGCTCGACTCGGAGTCTTTCTGAAATGGATATGGACAGGATGATGAGGAGAGTAATTCAAACCCAAATCCAGATGGGAGTCTTCCCCGGCACCTCTCCCTCTGGATGGGGGACCTCCATGCTGTTCTTTCACCCAGTTTCTCCTTCCCTGATCCAGCCTGCGGTTTCGGAGTATATGGAGCCGAGGATCTTCGGAGCTGGGGATTCAGCAACGATGTTTCCTCCAACCTCGACTCCGGTGATTACCTTGAGTTCCTCGGATCTGACTAGCTCACATCCAAGCAGCTCTTGGGGCCGAGGATGGGGAGTCGGACCCGAGGGAATGGATGTGTCTTCGGCTCTGACCTTGTCTGATCCGAGCTGTTCCTTCGGAGCTCCAGCTACCCTAGCCTCGGCCCCGATCCTCACGACGGACCCAGGGAGAGCTTCCTCCTTGTTGGGCTCTAAGGAGGTGCGCTCTCCATTGGCATTCAGTGTGGTGGAGAGGGTTCTCTCCCAAGGATTGAGACCCCAGCCTATTTCCTTGGATTCTGCCCAGACTCCCTCGGATTCAGTTTTGACTCCCTTCAGCTTGTCTCAGGGACAGCCCGTGCTAAAGGATCCCCAGGTGGTTCCCCTGGAGGAATCCCCCGTGGCTCATGAGCCCCCTTCAGAGAGTCCCACTGAGGAGGGTCATCGTAAGCACACGTGCAAAAGGAGGCACCTGGACTCTCCTGAGTCCCTTACAGAAGACACTGATTTAGATGAAAGAGAAGGTTTCCCCAGGTCACCTCCCGAGGATGTCTCCTTTGGAGACATCATGGAGATCCTCCGCCAGAGGGGAGGTTGGTCAGCCCCAAAACCTTCTACGGATGAATCAGTGTTCCTGGAGGCTTTTGGCACAGGCCCATCTATGTCCTGGGTGCCCCGACTGGTGGATCCTTTAGTGCATCTTATCACCATGTGGGCATGGAAGGAGCCTGACACCATAGAGCCGATACCTAAGCGCCCGGACAAAATTCTCTCTCCACCCTCTGACAGACAGGCATGGTATAAGGGATCCCCTGTGGATGCTATGGTGGTTGCAGCAGCCACCAAGAGGGAACTGGCTCAAGAGAGTTCCTCGGTCCACCCTCCAGATAAGGAATCCAGGATGGTGGATCGATTTGGGAAGTGAGTGTATTCTTCAGCGACATTTTCCATCCTAGCGCTGAACTACTTGGCACATGTTATACGACTGCAGCGAGACCTAGTCACGGAGTTAGCTGAGTCACCCCCAGAGTCTTTGTCGCAGGAGGACAAGCTTCTGTTCTCCGTGAAGATGTCTACTGTGAAATCAGTGTCAAACATGTCCATGCACCTCCTTTCTCATGCTACGGAAGGAGCAGTTAGGGCGGCTAGGACCGGCGTAGCTATGAGGCGACACGCTTGGCTCAGACTGTGTCAGTTTGCGGACCCCTTCAAGGCATCTTTTATGAATGCTCCCTTTGATGGTTCTTCTCTCTTTGGGAAGACCATACGTGACACCCTTGTCCAGAGTGAGAAAGATGGGAAGACTTTGTCTGCCGTCGGAATCCGCTTCTCTAGCCCTCAAATATCCTTTTCTAGGAATCAGAGAGGGCAAAAGAAGATGTGGTTCTGGAAATCACAGTTTTCCCGGGACTCTCAAGACAACTCGTCGCCTAGAGGCAGAGGGGGACATGACAGATGCCGTCCCAGAGGCAGAGGGGGTCCGAGGAACTTTGGGTCTAGGGAGCCCTTCTCAGACAGGCCCGCGCAGCAGCCCTGAGGGGTTGCCCAACTGTCCTACTCTGGAGGCAGTCAGAGGAAGATTATCATTGCACCCATCGGCATGGGACTCCATAACTGCAGATAGTTGGGTGCTTCAGATAACATCCAGAGGTTACACCATCCCATGTGTTGCCCCTCCTATCCAACCAAAATGCCTCCCAGATGTTCCAGTCGCTCTAAGGGAGACGGCAACGCTAGAGGTTTCCAAGCTGCTTCGAAAATGTGCCATCACACTGGTCCCCCCCCATCAGTCCAGGTCAGGCGTTTACTCCAGGTTCTTTTTAGTGCCAAAAAAGTTGGGGAACCTCAGACCCATTTTGGACCTGTCAACCTTAATCCTGGCTGTCGCCAAACAGAAATTCCGGATGGTCACTCCACAGTCCATTCTACCTTTTCTTCGAGAATGCGACTGGATGTGCTCGATAGACCTCCAGGACGCTTAGTACTATATCAAGATTCACAGAAGCTCCAGGAGATTCCTTCGCTTCCGGATGGGAGCCAGTCATTTCCAGTTCCGAGCCCTACCCTTCGGTCTCACCACAATCCCCAGGGTGTTTACCAAGGTAATGGCAGTCGTAGCGGCTCACCTGAGGCTTCAGGGGATTCAGGTATTCCCTTACCTAGACGATTGGCCGCTCGCTGCTTCCACCAATCATCTTCTTTGCCAAGCCAGAGACTTCTTCGTACATCTTGCAGCCCTGTTAGGGATTACGGTTAATGGCCCCAAGTCACTCTTGAATCCGGTACACATCTTGGACTTTATTGGGGCACTGCTGGACACCCTTCAACTAAATATCTTCCTCACTCCAGACAAGGTCCAGAGTCTAAAGGCTCATGTATCACTAATTCTTGGCCCCAGGTTACCGAAGGCAGCGGACGTTCTCAGAGCCCTGGGCTCTATGGCTGCAGCAGTTTCTATTTCTATCCTCCCCTGTGTGTGTCTTCACATGCGTGTTCTACAATGGACTCAAGCCGTACAGTGGTCTTGGCTAGATCTCCCCATGGAATACCCAGTTCACATCAGCAAAGCCTGCAGGGCATCACTTCTCTGGTGGGTTCAGTCTCCGGAGATTGTAGTGGGGCGCACCTTTGTTCCATCCACAGCCCAAGCCACAGTGACCACAGACACCTCCCAGCTCGGGTGGGGGCGGCATTATCTGGGGAGGACAGTACAAGCCACATGGTCCCAGATCGAGGCCAGATTGCACATCAGTATTCTGGTGATGAGAGCAGTGCTTTTAGCGTTGCAGGCCTTCCATACTGTTCTTCCTCTGGGGACTATTGCAATTCAGTCAGACAACATGTTGGTTGTGTGGTACATCAACAAACAAGGAGGAACCAGATCTTACCCTCTGTGTCGCAAGGTCATGAGAGTTTGGGAGTGGGCGATCTCCACCAGTCGGTTTATGATTGCAACGCACATCCAGGGATGCTCCAACATCTTAGCGGACAAACTGAGTCGAGCTATTCTAATGCCATATGAGTGGTCTCTGAAACAGTCGATAGTGGAGGAGATCTTCCTTGCGTGGGACAGCCTTGCTGCAATCTCTTCGCATCGCCTTCCAACGCGAAGTGCAACAAGTTCTTCTCTCTGATTCCCTCACCAGGGGACCCCCCACCCCCACCCAGAGACACTCTAGTCTGTGCTTGGCCTCCCGGGCTACTGTACGCCTATCCCCCATTACCACTCATTCCGAAGTTTCTTCAGAAGGCTTGCCGACTGAGGTGCAAGGTGGTCCTCATTGCCCTGTTCTGGCCTCGTCAGGGTTTGGTTCCCCTTCCTCTGGTCTCATGTTCTAGCTTCTCCTTGGATTCTAGATCCCTGCCCTGATCTCATTTCTCATCCTTTGGGCACCTGTCCACCTAACCTGGATAGCCTCAAGCTGACAGCTTGGTTGCTCCAGTTCCCTTAATTGCCAGGACTCCTGGTCTTCCGTCTTCAGTGAAAACTATTCTAGTGGTGGCTCATAAGTCTTCCATTAGGAAGATTTACTGCAGTAAGTGGAAACGATTTTCTATTTGGGCATCTTAGAGAAAGATGGATTCTTTTACGACCCCTGTATCTGCAGTAGTGAATTTCTTAGCCAGCATTTTTCAGCAAGGGGCCAGGTCTTCCACAGTAAAAGTGCAACTGGCAGCTATCTCAAATTTCCATGTCGGTGAGAACAGGAATGCCCTGGCCTCTTCTAGATTGTGTAAGGCTTTTCTTAAAGGCACTTTTCTTTAGCATCCTCCAGTTAAGAACCCTGTTCCTCCTTGGGACCTTACCTTGGTTCTTCAGGCCTTAGTTGCTCCCCCCTTTGAACCTGCAGCATCGGCAGATTTAAAGTTCTTATCCTGGAAGACAGCCCTCCTGGTGGCTATTACATCGGCTAGGAGGGTTTCGGAGCTTCAGGCCTTGTCTGCCATGCCCCCTTACTTGATCTTCCATAAGGACTGAGTTTCTCTCTGCACAAACCCTTCTTTCTTACCAAAAGTGACTTCTGAATCAAACATTAATCAAACAATTAATTTGCCTGTTTTCTTCCCAAATTTTCAGAACAAGGGTGAATATAAACTGCATTTGCTAGATGTTCATAGACAACTTCATTTTTATTTACACAGAACAAAGCCCTTCCGTAAGTCTGACCAGTTATTTGTGTCCTTTGCTAAGCCCTTTTTGGGTAAGGCCATCTCTGACGTTTCCTTAGCTAGATGGATTACACTATGTATTTTGCAAATTTACAAAGACAAAGGCTTGTCTCCACCTGGTCCTGTTAAAGCTCATTCTACCAGATCTATGGCGACGTCTGCTGCCTTTTGGTCTAGGGTGTCATTGGATGACATTTGTGTGGCAGCAACTTGGGTTAAATCACATACATTAATTTCTCATTATAAGTTGGATTTAATCTCCAGAGGGAGAGCATCCTTTGGCTCTGTGGTGCTCAGGAATATCCTTCCATGAGAGCCTCCTAGGAGATTGAGTAGCTGGGGACTCTGTCCCACAGGTTGCAGATAAAATTAAGTTAACTACTTCAGATAAAGAAGTTATGTACTCACCATACCGTTCCATCTGAGTAGTTATACTTCATTTTTCTGCAGCCTTCCCACCCTCCTTCCCCCAATCTTCTCATGTGATGATCATGTGTGGTTTCTTCTAGTCGAGTTGCTGATTAGTTTGGGTTGCAGCAAACTCGATCTGAGGGAAGGCAGGAGATGGTGGTGTGTTATGGATAAGGGGAGGAGCTTGGAGCTCGGAGCAGATGCTTGTAAAGCTGCCGACTCAGATCCGATATGGATCCGAATACCCACAGGTTGCAGAAAAATGAAGTATAACTACTCAGATGGAACGTTATGGTGTGTACATAACTTCTTTATATAGCTTAGACTCTGTAACAGTGATCTAATGATGGAAACAGCATAGTTGTGTAAGTTCGCTTACCATAACAGTAGATGTTTAAATAGATCACTGTCGTAGTAGGGACTCTACCTTTCTTGGTTTATGTTTTCTGCTGGAGTATGGATATTTTTATTTATTTTTTTCCCTACATATAGCTGAAAGACAGAGCTTTGGTCTACCTTTGAAGCAACAAAGTTGTGAAGGTTTGTGCTCTAACCACTGACTTTATATGGCTTTCGTCAAGACCTTTAGCAGTTAGGGCACATGAATGGTGCCCTAAAGCTTTGGATGCTGGCTAGTTATCATATCTTTGAAAGGATATAACCCATATAGTTTAGCCTACTGCAATAATAATGTCAAACTAGCTTAGTCTACTGCAACAGTTATCTATTTGAGTACGTATTGTTATGGTAGGGTTAAAAACGCCTGTTCTGTCTTAGACAAACAGACTGGTACTTTGCCACTTTCATGCCAGGTGAAGAGAACAGCCTTATGGCCAAACAGGACTTTCTAAGTGGTTGTCAGGTTCTTTTTTGTTTTGCTATGTTCATCACAGAAAAAAAAACACTTTGCTAGGACTGGTTAAGGCATGCTCAGCATTGGCAGCAGCAGTTACTGCATATTCCTTTTTTCAGAAATGGTTCGTCTTAAAGTGTCTGTGAGACCTGGACCTGGACATCCATTCACAATCCTAGACTGGACACCCATTCAGTAAGCAAAGACAGATTTGCCACTGCAGTATCCCAGGATGTGTGTGTACTCCCTATCCCTACCCCCTGGGTCTGTACCCAGCCCTCATACTGATTTAGTACATTTTTTTTTAAGTTATGAATGATACTGCAACAGTGATTATTTCTAGGACGATAGCACACTTGTATGAGCACTGCTACAGTACAGGTTCTCTTCCTCCTTTCCCTTTTCTGTGATGTTTCCAGTGATAAAATTAAATACTCCACAGAAACACACATAACACAAACTGATAAATTCTGTGGTACCAAGGAGGAGGCAACAGTATTTCAAACTCAAGATTTATTAGAACAAGTTAAGTGCTTTAGTTCCATTAAAAATTCTTGGCTGACCTTTGTGTTCCAAGTGTCCTGCTTTTTACATAGGGAAAACCCAGAGAATGCTTAAGAATCGAATTTATGCACACATGCAAGATATACAAAAATTGAAGGCTACAAATGGACTTTTCAGACACATACAAGAAAATAACGACCACAGTTTTGCTTTTGTAGTAATGGAACAACTAACAAAGGACAAAAGAGATTTTGTTATAGAATAGCATCTTAATAAATGTGAATTAAAATGGCAAATTTTAGTTAATGCAGTGTCTTCCAGGTTTGAATGAAATGGCTATTAATTCTGTTTTAAAGTTGAAATGCTGTGACGCTACATAGTTTATTTTTATTTTTATCCTTTTGTAGGGTTTTACTTTGCAATCAGTTTTACTTGGTAGGTTGGGTCTAACATTGTATCATGTGATTTTAATTATGTATAATAGAAGTGTCGGTAACAGATTTAGTTCTAAGGAAGTTCTATGTGATGTATGGAAAGAAAGCACTAAACTTGTTCTAATAAATTTTGAGTTTGGAATACTGTTGCCTCCTTCGTGGTACCTCAGAATTTATCAGTATGTTTCCAGTGGTATTACTTGGAAGCTTGCAAACCCTAGTTTTGGAAAGCGCCATCTCATTCTTAGCTCCATTTTCTTGTTTGGTAGGGCAAAACTACATTGTGCCAAACATTTTACACATTATTAGGACACTTGCTGGTGACTACTGAAGTCACCTCTGGAAAAAAAAAAAAAGAGAAGGTGAAGACTCCTCTCTTTTTTACACCAAACATTTGACTGTGGTCCACAGCATGGGAGGAAGAGTCAGATGCAGGGGACATACAAAGCCCTGGAATTTAGGTGGATAGTTGGACATTTGCCTGCAACATAATTCCCATGTTGTCAGTAGTAGTGAAGTAGTGATCCTTCTGCTTGAGCATCTACTACTATGACGATGTTTATACAACTGTAGTTTGTTATCACTACACCTCACAGGACTATAAAACCAACCTGATTAGAGCTTCTGCGTCCAATTTAGGGGATACTTTTTTTGTCCAAATGTATTACTATGGGGACTTTACTCTTGAAGTTCTCAGGTGGTCTTCATGGTTTCTAATGTGTCACATGAGTAGCAGTGCTAGCTGTTTTTGGTTATTTGTGTCACATGAGTAGCAGTGCTAGCTGTTCATAGGTTCATAGGTAGGTACTAGGCTATCGGCCCTGGGGCTTATACAAGCCCAGCCAAAAAGGTACCCTGGCTTTTGCCACCCAAGAAAATTTTTTCCTGTGCCACTGTTGAGCAGAGCCACAGAGGTGATCCCTGCGGTGAATTTCCTATTTCCCATCCAATCATCAAGATTTTTCTTGAAGAGTGCTAATGAGGAGCTTTGTTTGATATAGATAGGTAGTTTATTCCAGAGTATGGGAAGTCTGTGGGACAGGAATCTATCCCTCCGGCTTGTTCTGTTTATTGTGGTGACAAGGTTTAGATCCCTAGAGCGTGTAGCTCAGAGGGATTGGGATTTCTTAAAGTGGAGCATGTCCAACAGCTCTGGGTTTGACATAGCTTTGTATGTTAGGCAGACATCACCTCTGAGTAGGCGATATGCGACCGAGTAAAGCTGGAGTTTTTTGAGACGGTCTGCATAGGGCATCTGTTTGAGGCCGGTAATCCTCTTTGTGAGGTATTTCTGCAGCCTATTCAGTTGTTGTAGATGTCTTGTGAGGTACATACCAAAAGGGGCGTTGTACTCTATAATGGGTCTAATGAGTGATGAATAGAGGGGAACAATGACCTCTTTTTTTCTGGTTGAGAAACCTTTTGTGATGAGGTGTGCCACGTAGAAGGATTTCCTGACTACTGTGGTGATGTGATTATCAAAGGAGAGACTACTGTCCACCTGTGTCCCAAGGTCTCTTATCACACTTTCGGTGTTAAGAATACTACCGCCTATGTTGTAGTTCATGGGTACAGAGTTTTTACCAAAGGGGATGACAGTGCACTTTTTGGCACTGAGCTTGAGGCCATGGCTTTGACACCAGGCATCTGTCTCAGTGAGGTTTTGTAGGATGTCCACATCGTTAGGAGTTTCGATTATGGCTCCTAGTTTGCAGTCATCTGCGAACTTCGTTAGCCAAAGACCTTCTGTGTTAGCCTGTACTTCAGAGAAGTAGATATCAAACAGTAGAGGACCCAGGACTGAACCCTGTGGTACTCCACTTATCACTGGTCTGAAGTTGGATTTGGAGTCTGCTACTTTCACAGTGTGGGTTATGTCAGTGAGCCAGTTGGCAACCCATCTTGTGACATAGGGATTTATACCTAGTTTAATGAGTTTGTCTATAATTCCAGAGTGGGGGATGGTGTTGAAAGCCTTGGCAAGCTCTAGATAGGCTGTGTGAACAACCTTACCGTTGTCTACGGCTTTGGTGACTGCTTCAAAGAAGTCTATCAGGTTTAGGAGACATAGGTTCATAGGTTCATAGGTTAGTACTAGGCTAACTGCCCTTGCGAGCCATTGTAAGCCTAGCCAATTATCCCTTGTGAGAATCGAACCCTTCACCTTGTGTTTGTAAGGCAAATACCTTAACCATTAGGCCACCCTCCCACCTCATGATCTGCCTTTTACAAACCCGAACTGGGTGGGGTCTAGAGTTTGGAGATTACCAGTGTCTTTGATATAAGTTCCATGATAATACATTCCATGGCTTTGCAGACCAGGCTCGTCAGGCTAATGGGACGGTAGTTCCCGGGGTCCGTGGTGGCTCCCCCCTTGTGGAGTGGGATAACCGTCGCTGTGCGCCATTCAGCAGGCACAAAGCCTGAGGTGAGGCTATGATTGAACATGGTACTTAGGTGGGGTGCCAGTTCGTTCTGTAGTTCATGTAGAACGCAGCCTGGGATGTTGTCTGGTCCCATGGATGCTGTGTTCTTGGCTTTGTAGAGTGTGGTTTTTACCTGTGCAGCCGTGATTACAGGAACTTTGCATTCTTCTGGTATAGACATGGGCTATTTAGGGGGTGAGAGGGGGGTAAAGTTAGCACTAAACCTATCTGCCAGGATGTTGGCAATATCAGTTGGGTCTGTATATTTAGTGCCATTGTGCTGTAACTCAGAGCAGATCTGAGTCTTGCCATTGAGATTCTTGACATAGCTATAGAATGCTTTGTGGTTGTCTTTAGAATCACTGGCAATTTTGTTTTCGTAACTAGCTTTGTAGGATTTTATCAGGGATCGCAGCTTCTTACTGAGGCTGACCAGGGAGCTCCTCCACTCATGGGATTTTACTCTCTTTTGCAACAATTTCTTCCTTCTGTTGTACAGTTTGTTTATGGCAGGGGACCACCAGATTGGCTTCCTTTTTTGGAGGATAGCGTCTTGGTTCTGTTTGGGATAGCATGATCCATGCACTCATGTAAGTGCTTATAAAGTGCAATTGTGTAGGATTTAATAGTCATAACTGTATTGTCCATCTGCATGGGTGTCATGAAGTTCACCACTTCTGTCTTAAGAAGCATGAAGTTGGCTTTGGAGAAATTTTTTACCATGGTTTCCTTACTGGGGGGTGGGGGCAGAATGCGGATATCTAGGGTAATTAGCTTATGGTTGGATCGGACCAATGAGATGTTGACTTCAGGTGTGGAACACCGGTCACTCATGTTGGTAATGACTAGATCTACGATATTGTTGCCCCTGGTGGGGGTGTGGATAAGTTGATCCGGGGCATTGGAATTTATGAATTCCAGAAAGCGTTGAGCGAAGGAGTTGGTACATGAGTAGTTTTCCCAGTTAATGGTGCGGTAGTTGAAATCGCCCATTATTAGGATGTTTGGTTGAACCCTAATATTTTCCAGTACATCAGGAAAAGAGAAGTGGGAATCCTGGGGCATGGTGGGTGATCTGTAGCAAGCTACAATTTGGATTGCAGTTTTGCCGAGATTTAGATGCACTTGGATAACCTCAGCTGCATTATGCTGAGCAACTAGCCTGGAGGTGTGGATATCCTTAATGAATATGGACACATCTCCGCCTTTGGTGATCCGGTCCAGGTTACTTGGCCGAAAAGTGTGGTATGAGTTATAGCCTGGTAGTGCAGGGGTGCTCTCTGGAGCCTTGAACCAGGTCTCAGTCACTGCACAGATATCGATGTTCTCCATTTTAAGGAGTGCCTCGAGTGAGTGCATTTTCAGATTTAGACTTCTAGCATTGAGTAGCATCACCCTCAGTTTTTGCTTGCCTGTTCTTGTTATGGTAGTGAAGTTGTCATTTGAACCTTGCCTAAAAAAGGCACTATGGGGCGGCAAGAACCTTAGCCAGTATCTGGAATCCCAGGGGTGACAGGCGCAGGCCATCTCTGGCAAAGCATCGTGGTCTGTCGACCATGTCATCCCAGGCAGACCGATACTGGATCCCTTTAGAATGGCACCAGAAGCTTAGCCAGTTGTTGAAGTCAATCATTTTGTCCTTGTACTGCAGCATCATTTTGGGTGATGGCAGAATGCTACTCATGGCTAGAGTCATACCTGCCTGGGCTACAAGATCGGAGAGCTATTCCATGTCTCTTTTCATGTAGTCCAGGGAGGTACGTCTCAGGTCGTTCACACCAACATGGACAATAACAGACTCATATTTGTACTTGTTGAGGAGTGACCTGAGTGCGTGGGTTATTTGGCGGATCCTGGCACTCGACAGGCAGCTGACAGTAACCTTCTTCTTGTTTAGCCTGGTGAGTGGGACATCAGTGTGCCTGACTATAGAGTCACCTATGACTAGTGTGTTGGGTACGTTGTTTTGCCTTACTGGCTGTGGTTGAGTGGCACACTGAGTCTAGGGGCTATGTGTCATTTGGGTTGTGTTGGGGGATGAAGGTTGCTTGCGTTTCTGCTTTGGAGGTCTCTGTTGCTTAGACAGATTATTATCGAGCGCCTCTGCGAATGTTTTTGTGTTACTATTTGTGGATTTTGGTGGTGTAGATTTAGTGAGACTATGTGATGAGTGTGGTGTGGTGCAAGTGTTTTACCTTCTCCTCTTAACTGTCAAGTTCAGTCTTGATTGGAGAGAGCTTTACCTCCAGTTTGGCTAGATAAGTGCATCTCTCACAGGTTGTAGTGTTGGGTGGTAGGAGGAGAGGGTCGTCCTTGTACATGAGGCAATTTCTGCATTGCCCCAAGATGCCCAGATTCATCAGATAGACAGGAGAGAACACTGGGAGATGACCTTTGGACATGCCTGAATAAAAAACTATTGTCCTCTAGATAAGTGAGGAAAGTGAGTACAAGAGCTATTTTTCTCTAAGCAAGTGAGGAAAGTAAGTACCAAAATTGTTTTCATCTAGGTAATGAGGAAGGTTGAGTGCTGCAGTAATTAGTAGGTTATTTAGTGCTTACAAGTTCTCAACAAGTGCTAAAACTAAGAATCTGTATCTGTACTAAACTTGTTACAGGAAAGGGGAAAACAAGTGGAAATGCGGGCTTTTAAATCAGAAGGTTGAGAGAGATGGAAAAACTGCCCAAATGGCCAATAACTACAATTTCTGGGCCAGAACCACTCCTTATGTGGTAGATAGGCTACCTAGTGCTTACCACTCCCACTGATAAGCTGGAAGGCTTCCCTCCAACACAGAAATCTTGGGGGGGGGGGGCTCAGAAGCTTACATACAGTCCTGGATACAGCAAATCTGAATCTGGACTACATTAGTTACAGGAAAGGTATTTATATATATATATATATATATATATATATATATATATATATATATATATATATACAGAAAAGTAGCTAAAACAGCAGTAAAAACAGTTCAAATGCAGTGCAAGCTAGCACACTTGAGTATGTAGCAATGTTAGACCAAACAGTTTAACAAATTCAATTAAATTAATGATGACTAAAAACAAGTGCAGAAGGAGTCTATTAGGTAGAATGAGGTAAAGAGATGGGACTGGGGGGAGTGTCCCAGATCAAATCTACAGTGGGGGCAGGCAACTGCAAAAGCCTCCAAATTTAAACAAGACAGGAATAGGGAGGGGGGGGGGTATGGGAAAATCAACACCTTCAGAAGAGATCTGAAAAACTATACAATGAAGCAAAAATAACTGCACAACTCTGAAGTCAGCCAGCAGTGATATAAAATTAGTCAAACAACAATTACCAGTACACAACTCTGAAGTGCCAGAAAAATATACTCAGCTCTGTATATCTCCAGATAGTTTGAAGAGCTCTCTGTCAGGACATAGGAAGGCTCCAGCAATGATATGGTTATTAATTTAGATTCTAATTTTGCTTGTACAGGGGTTCACTTAAAATGAAGACATTTTTTATAATTATTATGTATAAATCTGATATTCATTGTATTAACAGTTGCAGTCCTCACTTTTGGTAAAACCTGCTTGCAGGTAGCCTGTTGCCAGCTGTACTTCCAGTGCTTTACTGTCCCCCAGGGATTCGACTGATGCCCTCCCACCAAAAGTATCAGTATGTTAGTGGTATGAAGGGTTTGACCGGTGACGCAATCTTAAGAACTTTCTTGCTGTGCAGTGCATAACCATTTGTTACTCATAGCACTTAGTGCATTAGTCAGCCTACATAAAAAAAAGGCAGGAATGCAAGGAAAAAGCAGAAGATAGAAAAGATGGACCTGGCTAAGAAGGAATACTGATTGGCTGAGAATCAGGTTAAGAGACCAGTTGCAATAGCAAAGAACAAGGCATCAGATGCACTCTACCCTCTTCTAGAAAGTGATTTAGCAGATGGCACAAAGAAACTCTTTCAGGTTGCAAGGCAAAATCAGGAGGAGAAAGAAGATAGTCATCATACACCATTCATAAGGGATGCCAGTAACAATCTGCTCACCAGTCCATAGGTGATCAAATTTAGATGGTAGGAGTATTTTAAGCAGCTTCTGAATGAGGAAAACCCGACAGACGTTTTATTTCCCCATACACATCCTACAGTGATAGAGGAAGAAGAACCTACCCTAGATGAAGTAGGAACAGCACTAAGGAAAACTGAGTCACGGAAAGCAGCAGCCTTAGACAAAGTCACAATAGATATAATCAAGACATAAGGTGAGTTAGGGGTGAAATGGCTCCTAAGGGTACTCATAAAGACATGAGGAGAAAGGCATATCCCAGATATCTAGGAAATAAGTATTGTAGTTCATAGGTTCATGAATTAGTACAAAGTTAACTGCCCCTGTGGGCCATTTTAAATCTAGCCAATTACCCCATGTGAGATTCAAACCCTGCACCTTGTGTCTGTAAGGTAAACACCTTAACCATTATGCCAACCTCCCAACCCTAATGTACAAGATCAAAGGGAACATTCACAATTGCGAACAGAACAGAGATATCAGACTGGTGTCACACTGCTTGAATATGCTTGAAAGGGTAATTGATAAGTGAATACACAGAGTGGTAAAAAGTAAGATGTGATGTTAGTAGTTCAGATTCAGATCTAAATGAAGCACAGCCAACCCGATGTTTGTAGTGAGGCAGATAGTCCAGCTAAACATTCCTTGACATGGATAAAGCATATTACTAGGTCCCAAGAAAGGTGATTTGGACAGTCCTGGAAATATTGGTAGAGTTAATACAGACATTTTACAAGGACCCAGTGACACAAGCACAAACAATGTTAGGACTTATAGAGGATTTCCTGTTGGGAGTGATGTTCATCAGGGTTCAGCTCTGAGGCCACTGCTGTTCATACTGGTGATGGACTACTTTAGCAAGCAGATCGAAGGGGACTGATCCACAAAGCTGCTGAATGCAGATGATATGGCAAAGCAAGCAAATTTTGAACAGGAACATCAGCAAATGATAGGAGAATGGCATGCTGAAATGAAGGCATATGGAATGAAACTGAGTACAGACAAGATTGGTGTCATATCAGCAAATTGGGGAAATCAGAAGAAGCTGAAAATTGAGATAGGAAGGAGGTAGTGGTACAAGTTAACATCTTCAAATATCTGGGTGGGGCGATTGAGGAGAAGAAATTCTGAATGAGGAGGTCAGTGCTAGAATCAGAGGTGCTACAGCCATTTGTGACAGAATGTCAAAGTAGAGAGGTGTACAAAACAGTGTTGTGACCAGTACTGTTGTATGATACAGAAACCTGGGCAGTGAAGTCAGGGCAATTGAGATAGCTAGACTTGATGGAGATTAAATGCCTGAGATGGGTGATAGGATGCACATCGTGGAACAGACAAAGAAATGATGACATCCGAGCAGTATCCAGAGTAGCTCGAATTGCAGAGTGGCTCAAAGAAAACAGATTACAGTAGTTCCATCACATGGGTAGGAAAGTGAAGAAGATTTGGGAGAGATAAGAAGAAGGCAAGAGGAACAAGGATGTCCAGGAAAGAGATTGATGGATTATGTGAGAAGACCTGTGCCACTCAGACATGGCATTGAATCAAGAGTGGTGGCAACAGTTTATGTGACACCCCAACCCCATGTAAAACATTGGAAAGTGTGTATTGATGGTGAGGGCTATATTGAAAAAGGGGTGACAGAAGCGGCCCTTAACCAGGACAACAGAATAAAGGGTTTCCTAGACTATGGAATAACGGGGAAAGAATACTAATTTCCCTGAATATGTACAGACAATTGAGGTACAACCTGGACAGGGCCAAGAATTGTGGAAAATCAGATAATTTTTGTGGCCTTCAAAAAGAAAAAGGAAAGAAATGTCTATTCAGTCCCAGATTGTGTCATTTTCTGCTAGAAGTTCTATGCCAAGCAATTGGAAGGCGACATTAAGTCACACTTTACCTGGGGCACAACTACAGTGGTAACCTTTCTGAATGGTGTGCTTGCTAATAACATCCTGGAAGCAGCTACAGGGTCCTGTGTTCATATCTTCTCCAAGCATAACAGGCTACTTGCTACTTGTAGAAATAGGATAGGCTTTGCAACAGCAGATCTGATGTTGTCCTTTTCATTCTTCCTTGACGTATGGGTCATGGATCTAACCTCAGATCCAGCTCAGCCACATATGTCAGACTTACGGAAACAACTCTAAAGCTCCTCCCTCTACCCACAATGCCCTAACTAGCCTGCAGTACCCCAAATCTCATTTGCCACCATCTTGCAACGATGTGGATCCTCTCTCAGAGTCTTTGGTAAAATCTTTTGAGCTTTTGTGAGTCATTTTCTTTTCAGGACTTTTGTTAAATTAACCTCTCTACATCATCCCTCTTCATCTATTTAGTGTTCGAAGTTTCTAATCATCAGTGATTTCCTTTACTTTTTCATTTTTCTACGTTGTTGGATAATTTCTTGTTACATACCATTTTTGGTACCTCTTCTTCTTTACTTTACTCTTCCTAACGTTTTTTAGAGTAACTACCTCTACCGTTGTTGGTAGTTTTTCTTTACTGTTAAAATTTTTTTCTCTCTCTTCCTTTATCTTTTTTTCCAAACTGTGGCCGAGAAGCCAACAGGATTTAAAAAATGCACTTCCAGTAGGCACAGAATTCCAAATTCTGATGCCCACAGGGAGTGCATTTGTAGGAGCAGCCCACCTTCATACTAATTGTATCATCTGTGCGGCTTTTAATTCTAGAGTGATTGCAGATAGGAGGAACAAGCTGGACCTCAAGGACTTACTACCCCTTTCTTCTTCCTCATCTGGGGCTCAAACCCCCAGGAAACATTCCAAAGCTCTGGAGTCTAGGAAGAGGTCCCCTCCTAGATCTACTAAGACTCCCTCTACCTCTATGACGTTGGAGCCTCCTCAGAAAATTTGAAGATCTTCAGATCCTACTTCTTCGGATCCAAAAAGGAAAACTTCAGATCTAATGATTATATCAAGCAAATCTCTGACACAACCTTGTTTCCAAAATCCTCGGATCTGACCTCAGGTACTTCAAAGACTTCCAGAACTCTCTCACCTGAGTTTGTGATTGATCTGTTGACTCCTCGGCTCCATTCCCCCTTCTGCAAATCACCCCAAGGAAACACTCTAGGCCACAGTCCACTACCTCATCTGTCAGGTCCTCCAGAAGTCTCTCCGATGCCGAAGTGGAAAGGATGATGAGGAAGTTTCTCAGAGCTCAGATTCAGATGGGGTTATTCTGGCTCTGTTTCCCATCAGATCCGTGAGCCTCTCCTCCAATTCCCATACAGTAATAGCTGCTTCTTCAATCCATCCTATTGTTTCGGAGCCCTCCGATCCAAATGTCCAGAGAAAATCTGTGTCAGAGCCAAAGTGGGTTACATCTTCAACTCCAGTAGTTTCCTTGACTGATCCTACTCCTGTCTCTTAGGATCGGGATGGGTCTCAGAGCCGAATCATCAGTGTGGATCTTTGGGGCAGGGATCTGCTCTGATGTTGTCTGAGCCATCCTTGCCCCTTGGCACTAGATAGCTTGTGTCTGACTCTCTCTTCAAGGCATGGATTGGGAGAGGGTTGGGGCTTGTCTGCTTTGGAAGCTTTGGCTCTGAGATGACTGGCCATGGTTTCTCCTGGCCCGTCTGCCTTTGAGGTAGTGGAGAGGGTTTTCTGTTGTCCAAGAGATTTGGTTTCTCACTCTTCTTTGGATCCTACATCCATTCCCCCAGTGGGTGCGAGCTCTTATCCCAGCAGACCTATTCCACAAGAACAGCCAGCACCGGAACTTCCCCTTTCTTCTGACATTTCAGGCATTGCTGTAAGGAGATACACCTGAATATGGCTATGCAAATTTGCCAAGCCCTTCAAGTCTTCTTTCATCAATATTCCTTTTGATGAAATGTCCTTGTTTGGTCCTTCTGTTAAAGAAAGGCTGTCCTGCAATGAACAGGAAGAAAAGACACTGTCTACTGTAGGGATTCGCTTTTCTACCCCTCAACAATCCTTTTCCCACAGTCAAAGAAGGGGCAAGAAAATGTGGTTCAGTAAATCCCAGGGATCTTTCCAGGAATCACGAGGGAACAACTCCTTCAGAGGCAGAGGAGGGAGTTCAAATGGAAGACACTCTCCTCACGGCACTGGGTGCCTGCAAAACCAGGGTTTCAGAAATTCCTTTCCGGAAAGACCCTTTCAACATTTCTGATGGGTTACCTGACTGCTTACCTCTAGATGCAGTTGGGGGGTGCTTGTCCTTGCATCCAGATGCCTGGGCCTTTATAACAAAAGATTCTTAGGTGCTAAAATAATATTCAGAGGTTATTTCATACCATTTTTCCTAGACTCCCCCAACCAAAAGAAGAAAGTTTCCTGACATTCCACCCAGTCAGAGAGAAGCTGCAGCTCAAGAGATCTGAAGCTGCTGGACAGAAGAGTCATCCAACAGGTCTCGCCAGACCAAAGAGTATTCGGAACTTACTTAAGGTTCATTTTAGTGCCACAGAAGACAGGGGACCTGAGATGAGTTTTAGATCTAAGCAACCTGAGCCAATTTGTGAGGAAGTCAAAGTTCCGAATGGTCACAGTTTAGTCCATTCTGCCCATTTTACACAAGGACAGTGGGATGTGCTGAATCAATCCTCAGGGTGCATACTATCACATCAAAATGAACACATGCTCCTGAAGTGTCCTTCTATTCACATGTTGCAGTATTCATCACATATGGGTTTACTCCTCTTGCTACCCGAACGTCCGGCCAATATACAAAAGATTTCAGTCACTGTATGGTACGTGGGACGTCTAATGTGGCTAGTAGAATGTGGGCCATAAAAGTGACGTCTGCATGCGTCAGCCCTCAGAACTTCTTAGCCGCCAGTCGAACTTCAGGTGTTCCTGTCATATTGGCCATCTGATTCAGAAGAAATCAGATAAGTGCCCCATTGAGTAACCTTTTCAGTCATTTATTTTATCCTAATGCTTGTTCATGTCATCCAGAAAGGGCAAGTGTAAGTGCGGCTGTCAGATACCTCACGTGGACGTCCGCGATCAGTTTCTGTTTTGTTTATGTAGGTCGTACAACTACAAGGCCTGCACCATCTGCCGGGCTTTTGTGCCCAAAACTCTCTGCAGCCGTCTGCACGTGCTTAACCTATACTTAAAAAAACAATGTCTCAGACAGTTAGCCTTAGGTATGGAGGGTTCCGCCGACTTACCTGCCGAACCGCCGAGAAAGAAGGCCAAGACCGTCAGGCTTACGACTACCACTGTGCCTCTTTCGTCTGACCCTCAGCCTGTGGCCGACATCAGCCTGGTTGAAAGTTTGGGCTCTGCTGCTTCAGATACAGCAGGTACCTTCATGGAAGCCGCACAATCCTGCATGGAGGGCACATCTACAGAGGCTTTTCCGACATTGGTT
The DNA here is from genome assembly GCF_019279795.1 of Protopterus annectens. Classification (NCBI taxonomy): domain Eukaryota; kingdom Metazoa; phylum Chordata; order Ceratodontiformes; family Protopteridae; genus Protopterus; species Protopterus annectens. The sequence continues at coordinate 1,724,067,310 of NC_056726.1, forward strand.
TCCGACACCTGTCTCCAAGTGTGGACACATCACCACAGACAAATGGATCCTCTCTATAATAGAGAGTGGGTATTTTATGACCTGGCTCATGCCTCCAAAAAGAAGGGGTATCCCACAGCCACCAAAAGAACAGTTCCCCCTATTGCAGCCAGTGTTAGATAACCTGATGTCTCAGGGCACCATTCAAACAGTCCTGCTGTCTGCAAAAGGAAGAGGCTTCTACTCCAGGATCTTCTTGGTTCCAAGATAAGAAGATCCCTGGAGGCCAATTCTGGACCTCTCACTACTCAGACTCTTCCTTCAGGTCCCAACTTTCAGGATGTTGACTTTACCAACTCTCTTTCCACTCCTCCTCCCCCAAGGGTTCATGCCTACCTTAGATATCAAGGATGTCTACCTTCACATCTCTATAAGGCCCAGTTTCAGGAAACACCTGAGGTTCTCTGTGGGTTCCTCTCACTTTCAAGTCTCTGGTTTGCCCTTTGGGCTTTCCACTGCACCCAGATTCTTCACCACATGTCTGACTGCAGTTATTGCCGTCTGCATGCCAAAAAGAATCCAAATATTCCCTTACCTGGATGACTTGCTCATTCAGGCAGACTGCAAACAGGCCTTCCGGCAACATTTACAAGTTGCCATTGTTCTCCTACACTCCCTGAGATTTCTAATCAACTTCCCAAAATCCCATCTGGAACCTTCTCAAGACATCGTCTTCTTGGGATGCAGGACTTGGGCAGACATTATGAAAGCCTGCCCCCCCCCCCCCAAAAGATGGAAAGCTTGCCACAACACCTACTTCTGGTCCTCAAGACCACTGAATTAACCGCAAGGCAGTACCTCAGGCTGCTGGGCTACATGGCAGCCACTATCCCCATGCTACCGTTAGCAAGACTACATATGAGAAAATTGCAGTGGTACCTCAGGTCAGTTTGGACCCAATACTCCCACCCCCTCAAGTACAGGGTACCTGTCCTGCCCTGCCTCAAACAAGAAGTCCACTGGTGGTTGAAGCAGGTTAACCTCAACCACAAGTAACAATGTCTTCTTTCGTCGATTTCCACTGTATTTTCACATTGTGGTAACTTTAACCAGTTACTGATGTTGAATTCCATTGCCATGTTCTGGCCTGATGGAGCCATTGCTGCCGTTGAGGACGCTGCCGCAATGACATCATTAGTGTTTGCATTAGGGAAAAAAGTAGTAATGCACTTTACAGCCACAGTACTGTGTGTGTGAATTTTAAAAAGTTTTTATTTTTTATTATAGACAAAGTGGAATGTAATCAACGTGGTGGGGATTTGAAAAACATTTTAGAGCAGTGGCAACTAAGATTAAACTCTCTGGAGAGTCCTGGTATTACTGAAACATACACAATTGTGAGCGTTTTAAAATTGAGATCATTACTTATTAGTTAGTGAATCAACTAATATTAATTAGGAACATTTCACTTTGAAAAATGCTATGAATAAATGTTGTAGGTTCATAGGTAGGTACTAGGCTATTGGCCCAAGGGCCTACGTAAACCTATCCAGCAAGGTACCATAGCTTACGCCACCCAAGAAAATTATTTTCCTGTGCCACTGTCTAGCAGAGACACAGAAGTGATCCCCGGGGTGTATTTCCTATTTCCCATCCACTCATCAAGATTTTTCTTGAAGAGTGCTAATGAAGAACTTTGCTTGACATAGATGGGTAGCTTGTTCCAGGTTATAGGAAGTCTCTGGGACAGGAATCTATCCTTCCAGCGTGTCCTGTTTATTGTGGTGACAAGGTTTAGGTCCCTAGAGTGTGTAGCTTGGAGGGATTGGGATTTCTTTAGGTATAGCATGTCCAACAGCTCTGGGTTTGACATAGCTTTATATGTTAGGCAGAGATCACCTCGGAGTAGGCGATATGCTACGGAGTAAAGCTGGAGTTTTTTGAGGTGGTCAGTGTAGGGCATTTGTTTGAGGCCAGTAATCCTCTTTGTGAGGTACTTCTGTGGCCTTTCCAGCTGCTGCAGATGTCTTGTGAGGTACATTCCAAAAGGGGCGTTGTACTCTATAATGGGTCAAATGAGTGACAAGTAGAGGGGAACTATGACTTCTTTTCCTGGATGAGAACCCTTTTATGATGAGGTGTGCCATGTATAAGGACTTCCTGACTACTGTGGCGATGTGACTATCAAAGGAGAGACTACTGTCCACCTGGGTCCCAAGGTCTCTTATCACGCATTCAGTGTTAAGTAGATTGCTGCCTATGTGGTAGTTCATGGGTACACAGTTTTTACCAAAGGGGGTGACACTGCACTTTTTCGCATTGAGCTTGAGGCCATGGCTCTGACACCAGGCATCTGTCTCAGTGAGGCCCTTCTGTAGGATGTCCACATCATTTGGGGACTTGACTGTGGCTCCTAGTTTGCAGTCATCTGCAAACTTCGTCAGCCAGAGGCCTTCTGTGTTAGCCTGTACTTCAGAGAAGTAGATACCAAACAGGAGAGGTCCCAGGACAGAACCCTGTGGCACTCCACTTGTCACTGCCTTGAGGTCAGATTTGGAGTCTGCAACTTTTACAGTGTGGGTTCTGTCAGTGAGCCAGTTGGCAACCCATCTTGTGACGTAGGGATTTATACCTAGTTTAGTGAGTTTAGCTATAATTCCAGAATGGGGGATGGTGTCGAAAGCCTTGGCGAGGTCAAGATAGGGTGTGTGAACCACCTTACCCTCATCCACGGCTTTGGTGACTGCCTCAAAGAATTCGATCAGGTTCAGGAGGTATGATCTGCCTTTCACAAACCCGAACTGGGTGGGATCCAGAGTTTGGAGGTTACCAATGTCTTTGTTTATGAGTTCCATGATGATACGTTCCATGGCCTTGCAGACCAGGCTCATCAGGCTAATAGGTCGATAGTTCCCGGGATCAGTGGTGGCTCCCCCTTTGTGGAGTGGGATAACTGTTGCTGTGCGCCATTCAGTGGGCACAAAGCCTGATGCGAGGCTATTATTGAATATGGTGCTTAAGTGTTCGTTCTGAAGTTCGTGTAAAAAGCAGCCTGGGATGCTGTGTTTTTGGCTTTAGAGAGTGCAGCTTTTACCTGCGTAGTTGTGATTACAGGGACTCTGCATTCTTCCTGTATAGATATGGGCCCTTTAGGGGGTGAGACGGGGGGTAAAGTTAGTACTGAACCAATCTGCCAGAGTCTATATTAGATCAGCAAACGCTTAAAAAAGCGAACACTGATTGATCGACCTTATGTAAGCGAAAGCTTACAATCTCGAACTGTCAGATCAGCGATTTTTTTTTTCCTAGGGAAAAATATCGCTGATCCAAAACACATACACACAACACAAGCACACCAAGCAAACAGAAATCCACACACATACACCTAAAATCTGACACCTAACCCTACACTAAACTATGCACACACCACTAACTATCCACTTACCTTAACCCAAACCCTAACCTTAAGGTCCATCACTATCGCACACTCATCTCACCCGCTCCCTAACCCTAACTCACCTAAATCCGCCCTAACCCTCGTGTCCACACAATCGCACACATACCTAACCCGAGCCCTAACCCTAACTCACGTAACCCACCCTAACACTCACATCCACACAATTGCACACTTACCTGAATCCGACCCGTAACTTTCCACCACAGCACTGAAAATACTGAAGCAAAAGAAACGGACAACCAAATTCTTTCCCTAGGAATAAATTTGAGTTTCTGTTGCTTCGATATTTTTAACTTTCGCTAAAATAAGGTCGATCAATCAGCATTCGCTTGTTTAAGCGTTCGCTGATCTAATATAGACCCATCTGCCAGGATGTTGGCAATATCAGTTGGTTCTGTAATTTTTGTGCCTTTGTGCTGTAACTCAGAGCAGATCTGGGTGTTGCCATCTAGATTCTTGACATAGCTATAGAATGCTTTGTGGTTGTCCTTGGATTTAGTGGAGATTTTGTTTTCGTAGCTAACTTTGGAGGATCTTATAAGGGATCTCAGCTTCTTACTGAGGCTGACCAGGGAGCTCCTCCACTCATGGGATTTTACTCTCTTTTGCAACAGTTTCTTCCTTCTGTTGTACAGTTTGTTTATGGCAGGGGACCACCAGATTGGCTTCCTTTTTTTGGAGGATAGCGTCTTGGTTCTGTTTGGGATAGCACGATCCATACACTCGTGTAAGTGCTTATAGAGTGCATTTGTGTAGGATTCAGCAGTTGTAACTGTATTGCCCATCTGCATGGGTGTCATGAAGTTCACCACTTTTGTCTTAAGAATCATGAAGTTGGCTTTGGAGAAATGTTTTATTGTGGTTTCCTTAATGGGGGTGGGGGCAGGATGTGGATATCAAGGGTGACAAGCTTATGGTTGGATCGGACCAACGAGGAGTTGACTTCAGGTGTCAAACACCGGTCACTCATGTTGGTAATGACTAGGTCTAGGATATTGTTGCCCCTGGTGGGGGTGTGGATAAGTTGATCTAGGGCATTGGAGTTTATGAATTCCAGAAAGCGTTGAGCTAAGGAGTTGGTACACGAGTAGTTTTCCCAGTTAATGGTGGGGTAGTTGAAGTCGCCCATTATTAGGGTGTTTGGTTGAACCCTAGTATTTTCCAGTACATCAAGAAAAGAGGAGTGGGAATCCTGGGGCATGGTGGGGGATCTGTAGCAAGCTACAATTTGGATTGCAGTTTTGCCCAGAGTTAGTTGCACTTGTATAACCTTGGATGCATTATGCTGAACAACTAGCCTGGAGGTGTGGATATCTTTAATGAATATGGACACACCCCTGCCTTTGGTGTTTCGGTCCAAGTCACATAGCCGAGAAGTGTGGTATGAGTTATAGCCTGGTAGTGCAGGGGTGCTCTCTGGTGCCTTGAACCAGGTCTCAGTCACTGCACAGATATCGATGTTCTCCATTTTAAGGAGTGCCTTGAGTGAGTGCATTTTGAAATTTAGACTTCTAGCATTGAGTAGCATTACCTTCAGTTTTTGTTTGCCTGTTCCTGTTATGGTGGTGAATTTGTTATTTGAACCCTGCCTAAAAAAGGCACTATAGGGGCAGCAAGAGCCTTAGCCAGTATCCGGAATCCCAGGGGCAACAGGTGCAGGCCATCTGTGTCAAAGCATCGTGGTCTGTCGACCATGTCATCCCAAGCAGACAGATACTGGATCCTCTTAGAATGACACCAGAAGCTTAACCAATTGTTGAAGTCAGTCATTTTGTCCTTGTACTGCGGTATCATTCTGGGCAATAGCAGAATGCTACTCATGGCTAGGGTCATACCTGCCTGGGCTACAAAATCGGAAAGCTCTTCCATGTCTCTTTTCATGCAGTCCAGGGAGGTACGTCTCAGGTCATTCACACCAACCTGGACAATGACAGAGTCATATTTGTACTTGGTGTGGAGTGACCTGAATGCGTGGGTTATGTACCGGATCCTGGCACCCGACAGGCAGCTGACAGTAACCTTCTCCTTGTCTAGCCTGGTGAGTGGGACATCAGTGTGCCTGACTATAGAGTCACCTATGACTAGTGTGTTGAGTACATTGATTTGCCTTATTGGCTGTGGTTGAGTGGCACACTGAGTCTGTGGGCTATGTGTCATTTGGGTATAATTTTTATGTAGGTTTTAAAGTGAATGAAATTACATTACACTCACAAACCCCTCCCATCTTTCCAATAGCCAACCACAGCGCCAACCCAACACTACCTCCTCCATCTTCCCACTACTATCACACCTCCTCAACTAACATGTACAAGCATACCTTACCTATGCTCACTGCATGCACTCTCCTTGCATATCTTACATCCTACCAAAGCTCCATCATCCCCCCACTCAACCACTACCACTGTACTACTACTCACACCACCACTCATCTCTCACCCTCACTCAGCTCCCCTCCCACCAACTGAAGAACCATCCCTATGCACCCCCCACATATTCTACCAACTATATTACTCAAACATAAAGCATCCCTACAACTTAACATAGTAACCCTCCCACCATACCTATTACCCACAGAGCACAATCATAAAGTTTCCCTAATAAACAAACACATTCAAAAACTGAGAAAAGTAATAACCTCATGCATATCAAAACTAGCCCTAAGTGGAGACATCCACCCCAACCCTGGCCCTACCATCTCCAACCCCAGTCCTCATAATCAGACTAGAAACCACAACATCTCCCATATCACAGCAAATAGAAGGCCAAGTGACTTCCTTCTACTAAGCCTAAATATTAGAAGTATATCCAACAAAGTCCATGAACTCCATGCCACCATAGACTTGTACTCCCCAGATATAGTCATCCTGACAGAAATCTGGCTAAAACCTCACATTACCAGTGAGCAAATACTCCCTACCAGTTATGGCATACTAAGAGTAGACCGGCTAAACAAGAAAGGAGGCGGCGTAGCTATAATATTTAAACAGCATCTAAACATCCAGCTCTTAAAATCATCAGCTCCACAAATAGGCAGTGAAGAAATAATATATACCAACCTCAAAATAAACCAAAACAAAACCATCAACATAACTGGATGCTACTTCCCACCTGGCCAAAACATTCCTCCACTAGAAAACCTCCTCAGCAGGTCTACTCACCATCTCCCCCAAGAAACTATAATTTTAGGTGATTTCAATATTGAGTGGCAGTCCTGTTCTGGCAACCATCCAAGCCATCATGTAAACCTTCATGGCTTCACCCAACTAGTCCAGTCGCCAACCAGGATAAATAAAAACTCCAGCAAGCACGCTACCCTGGATTGGATACTAGTCAGTAAGAGCCCCCAGTCATATATAACAGGCTGCTTATCAGATAGCCTCAGTGATCACTCCCCAACATTCCTACTCAAAATATATCTGTACCAAGCTAAACCTGTCATCTACCATCAAATACATAAAAAAATAAACTTTAACCCACTCACATTCATCTCATCCCTCAAAGAATGTAACTGGCATCCTCTAAAGTACCTCAGTCTTGATGACACAGTTGAATTATTTTAATACTACCTTCCTGAGCATCCTTAATTACCATGCCACCATAAGACTTTCCAGAACCAAAGCACAACCCTCCCCATGGCTACAGAAAACCACTAAGTCAGAAATGAAAAACAGGGATAAAGCCTGGGAGCACTGGCGCAAAACCAAAAACGCCTCAACTAGACAGAAATTCCTAGAACTACGCAGTAGAGTCAAAAAGCTAATAAAACAGGACAAATACCAGTACTACCAGTCTGCCCCAAACTCCTCCCAACACAGCCCCAAACAATTCTGGTCCTCCATAAACTCCATCCTCCACCCAGGTAAAGTCAGTACCCCTCCTCCTAACATCCCTCACTCCTCTGAAATTATTGCTACCTCATTCAACACACACTTCACACAAACCATACTATCCCTAGCTAAACAACACAACCCCCTCCCCTCCAACCCACACCTTCAACTAGTAATCTCCCCACTGCCTTCTCTTTTTCTCCGGTACCTATCTCCAACATAAAAAAACTCTTAACCTTAAGCCCACCAAATTAGGAGCAGACAACCTCTCAAGCGAATACCTACATATTTCAGCTGATGCTCTGGCCTATCCAGTATCCATCTTGATTAACCGATCTCTGTCAGAAAGTTACGTTCCCATACTGTGGAAAGTAACAAATATAATTCCCCTTAACAAAGGCGGCCCCTCCACAGAACTAACCAATTACCGCACCATAGCTATTCTCTCTCCACTCTCCAAATTACTAGAGAGATTCATACACTCTCAGGTCTCAGACTACCTCCTTACTAACAACCTCCTTTCCAATACTCAGCATGGTTTCCGACCAAACCATAGCACCACCACTGCCTTACTCTCCTTTACTAACACTATCCTTCAGCATAAAAACAATGGCTGTCTCACCTCTGCTACTTTCCTAGACCTATCTAAAGCATTTCACATGGTCCCACACAAACAACTCATCTCTGTCCTCAATAACCTATCCTTCTCTCAATCAGTCACCAACTGGTTTCAGAGTTACCTGTCTGACCGCCAACAATCCGTTGTATGGCAGAATGACATCTCTCCCCAACTACCTGTCTCCATAGGGGTTCCCCAAGGATCCATCCTTGGACCCCTACTCTTCTCTGTTTTCACCAATAATCTAGCCTCTGCCACCAAACATGGTACACTCATACAATACGCAGATGACTCAACCGTCATCTGCTTAGCCCAGTGCCTACCCAAACTGCAAAAAGTCACACAGGAAGCCTTTTCCTCTGTTGAAACTTGGTTATCTGATGCCCAATTAATACTCAGCCCAAACAAAACTAAACTACTCATCTTCCAACCCACCAAACATACTCAAAACAACTCTCACTTTAACATCACAGCAAAAGACAACACCACTATATACCCAACTGAACACACCAAATTGCTAGGACTGGAAATAGACAATAAACTAAAATTTGACATTCACATATCCATGACAATAAAAAAAGTCCACAAAAAACTAGGAGCATTATACAGAAATAAACAACTTTTCACCAAAGCAGCAAAGATTTCAATAGCAAATTCCCACCTTATCTCCACCCTACTTTATGCCTCTCCAATATATACCAACCTAAGGCAATGCGATCTAAACAAGCTAGAGACCTGCTACAACAAAATCGCCAAATTCGCCACAGGGGCATCCTACCGTATCACCACTGTCTCTCACTTGCTGAACTGGGCTGGCTTGAACTCCCTCACCTCCTTCAATGGTATCAACTCTCACTCGCCCACAAACTAGTAAACCATCCACTAAATGTCCCATTCCCAACAGAATCTACTCCAACCCTATCGCACCACCAGACCACTAAGATCCAGCAACAAAAATCACTTGCATATCACTAAAGCCAATAACTCTGCTGGTGAAGCACTATTCTCTTGCGCCATAGCCAAATTATGGAACTCCCTCCCACCCACAATTACCTCCGTACCATTATGCACCCACTTCACAACTTTACTAAAAGCAAACCTAAAAACATGCTGGCTCTGCCCGTGCAACTCCCACTCTAATATCACCCACCCCATCTAACCACTACCTTTCTTTCCACCCCACTAACTACCTTGATTATAGCAAGCTCAGATGCTCATAAGCCTAGTACTTATTATACAGCAGGAACTTCTTATTGTAGCATTTGTTAATGTCTGTTATGTACTTCGCAGATAAAGATTCTAGTTGTCTACTGATGTACTATGTTCTTCATCTGTAAATATGTTTATAATTAATTGCTATGTTAAATTGTTAATCGCTATGTAATCCAATGTAACTTCTGTCTGTTTATTTTAATTGTGGAGCTTTTCTCCCCGGGCCTCCGCTGAAAATGGACCTACGTCCAGTCGGGCACTCCCGGTCAACAAATGTAAATAAATAAATGAATAAATAAATTGTAAGGTACTATATCTCTTTAAAAGCTTGTTTAGGGGTATTGTCACATAACTGTTAGTTCTATTTAAGAAGTTGTGTTTAAAATGATTTATTACTCTGATGAAGCCTGTTTTAGTAGGTGAAAGCACTTAGTAATAATGTTTTTAATGTTATATTGATTACGTGTGTCTACAGTGCTGCTTCATTATACTTTTCGTGGAGGTGGTATGTTGCTGTTTCGTATTGGTGACAATTTTACTAAACCACCTTCCCCTTCTTCACAGTGAGCTTTGGCACTCACCCATATGTGATGAATACTGCAACATGTGAATAGAAGGACGTAGAAAAGTTGTGTAAAATCTTACCATAACCATAGATGTCCTTCTCTTCCATGTTGCAGTATTCCTTCCCACCCACCTACCCCTACTGGAGTCTATATTAGAACATTGAAGTCTTGAAACTTCGAATGTTCTAATATCGATCCCTATTCAACGAACGCTGCAGAACACCAAATTCTTTCCTAGGGAAAGAATTCGGTTGGCCATTTCTGTGGCTTCACTATTTTCAGCACTGTGGTGGAAAGTTACGGGTCAGTTTCAGGTAAGTGTGCGATTGTGTGGACGTGAGGGATAGGGTGCGGGTTAGGTAAGTTAGTGTTAGGGCGCGGGTCAGGTAAGTGTGCGATTGTGACTGACGTTAGGGTTAGGGCGGGGTAGGTTGATTAGGGTTAGGGCGTGGGTCAGGTGAGTGTGCGATAGTGATGGACCTTAGGGTTAGGGTTTGGGTTAAGGTAAGTGGATAGATGGTAGTGTATGTACAGTTTAGTGTAGGGTTAGATGTAGGATTTTAAGTGTATGTGTGTGGATTGCTGTTTTTTTGGTGTGCTTGTGTTGTGTGTATGTGTTTCGGAACAGCAAATTTTTTCCCTGGGAAAAAAAATTGCTGTTCTGCATGTTCGATGTTTTACTCATTCGCTGAATAGGGGTCAATATTAGAACATTCGAAGTTTTAAAACTTCGGTGTTCTAATACAGACCCCCCCCCCCTCTCCTGCTGTGCAGCATTTCCCTTTCTGGATGGCACAAGGCTGGCATTACCCTTGCTAGGATTGGTTCCGACTGGGGTTTACAGTTTAGAGGGCTGGTGCGTGTAGACGTCACTTTTATGGCCCACGTTCTACTTGCGACATCAGATGTCCAACGCACCATATAGTGACTGATATCTTTTGTATACTGCCAGACATTCAGGTAGCAAGAGGAGGAAACCCATATCTGATGAATACTGCAAAATGGAAGAGAAGAACATCTATGGTTATGGTAAGATTTTACACAACTTTTTTATACCTCTGCTTTCAGTTGGGAGCCAGCCATTATCAGCAGTTCATATCCCTGTCCTTTGACCTCACCAGAGCTCCCAGGATGTTTACCAAGTGTATTGCAGTGGTAGCAACTTACCTGAGACTGGTAGGATTTTGAGTGTTTCCATATTTAGATGACTGGCTCCTCACTGCCCTGATGAGGAGTGTCCTAGAACAGTCCAGGGACTATTGCTCCAGCTTTGTCAAACACTAGGAATTACAATCAACATTTCCAAATCCAAACTACAACCGATACAGAGCCTGGAGTTCATATGTGCTCATTTAGACATAAGAAATCAGATTGTTTGAAATGGCCGCAGTTCAGTCCATTCTGCTCATTTTTTATACATGCATACATACAGTCAAGTTTCAGGGTCAGCAAATTATTATTCATCCTGCCCCCCCCCCCCCCAGCCGTACTTATCCTTCAAGCTGTAGGTTTAATGACAATGGCTGTAATCTTAGCTCCCTTAGCACATTTCTGTATACATGTTTCCAGTGGACCCTTACTATTCAGTGGTCTATTGTGCAACATCCTCTATCCTTCCAGTCACATTCACTCAGGTATGCAGAAAGCATCTTCATTGGTGGATCCAGTCGGACGACATTTATCTGGGCCGCCCTTTTGTTGTGTCTTCTCCAGTGTCCACAGTGACCACTGACGCCTCCCTACTGGGGGGGAGGGGGAATTTCTTGGGAAATATGGTTCAAGACGTGGTCCTCTCAAGAGACCAATTTACACATCAGTGTTCTAGAGATGAGAACAGTCCTTTTAGTCTTACAAGCATTTCAAGATATTCTCTCTCTCTGTGGACTATTGCATTTCAAACCAACAACATGCGTGTAGTCTGGTACATCAACAAACAAGGGGGAACCCGATCTTACTCCCTCTGTCGAGAAACTATGAGAGTATAGCAGTGGTGATCTCCTGAAACCACTTTCTAGTGGCAATACATAATCCGGGGAAATCCAACATACTAGCAGACAAACTCGGCAGGTCCATTCTAATGCCTCACAAGTCAGTCAGAAAAGATTTTCCTCCGTTAGGGCCATCCTTGCTGTGATCTTTTTGCATCTCCCCACAACAAGTGCAGCAGATATTTTGCCCTGATTCCCCCTTCAGGGGGAGTCACTGAGTGGTGTTCTAGTCCACGTTTGGACCTTCGGTCTCCTTTACACCTACCTATCTCCTGCTACCTCTGATTCCAAAATTCTTACAGAAAGCCAGTCAGGTGGAAGAGCTCAGTTATCCTCATTGCCCCCTTTTGATCTCTTCAGGTGTGGTTCTCCTTCCTGTGTTAAATCTTTCATATCCTCCATGGATACTGGACCCCAATCCAGACCTCCTCTTGCATCCCTCGGAGATGAACCATCCCAATATCCTGGGCTTCAAACTAACCATATGGTTTTTCCAATTCAATTAAATAGCTAGACAGCTCAGGCATTCCTTCCCAGATCATTACATAATTTTTGTCTTCCCAGAATGCCCCTACCAGGAAGATCTACAAAAGTAAATGTAAAAGATTCTCAATTTGTCCCTTAAAAAGGAGATTGACCCTTTTATCTCTCCTGTTTCTTCAGTTTTTTTGGAGTTTTTAGCTTCTCTTTTTCAGGTAAGTGCTAGTCTTTCCACAACTGAAGTACAATTAGCAACCATATTAAATTTTTATTTAGGAGAAAAAGCTTTCTCTTTAGTTTATTCCAAATTGTGCAAGGCCTTTCTAAAGGGCACATTCTTGCTCAGGTCTCCAGTGAAAGATCCATCACCTCCATGGGATTTGACAGTCATACTTTAGGGGTTGATACAACAACCTTTTCAACCTTCAGCCAAAACTGATTTAAAATTTTTGTCTTGGAAAACAGGATTTTTAGTAGTTATTATATCTGTAAGGAGAATTTATGAACTCCAGACTCTATATCATCTAAATCCCCTTTTGGTTTTCGCAAAGATAGAGTTACCATATGAACCAATCTATCTTTCTTACAAAAAGTAAGGTTCGAATTGAATATTAATCAAACATTTAATTTGCCTATTTTCTTCCTTAATTTTTCAAATAAGGGAGAATACATGCCACACCTTTTAGATGTGTGTAGACAACTACATTTCTGTTCACATGTGACAAAGGATTTCAGGAAAACAGATCAATTGTTTGTCTGTTTCTCACCAAACAGATTGGGATCACCAGTTTCTAAAGTTACCCTGCCCAAATGGATTACTAATTGCATTTCTTTCATATATTCCCAGCAAGACCTCTCCCTTTCAAAGCCTCCTAATGCACATTCAACTAGATCCATGGCCACTTCTTCTGCCTTCTGGTCTAAAACTTCCATTGATATTTGCACAGCAGCTGTGTAGTCTAATGCTCATACGTTTATTCCTCATTACAAACTAGATTTGATTTCTAGAAACAGAGTTGCTTTTGGTTCGACAGTTTCTTCGGAATATTCTTCTATGAGGGCCACCCAAAATTCATGTATTGGGGGTCTCTGTCCCATACGTTGCGGAAGAATGAAAAGGACAACATCAGATATTAATGTTATGTACTCACCATCACTATGCATCTGTGTTGTCCATTTTCATTCTTTCTCAACTCCCCACCCTCCTTCCCCCTTCCTATTATCTTCTGGAATGATCTCATGGACCTTTTGGAACCTTTTAGTTCCAGGTTTGATCCCTGGATTACTGTTATTATTTTCCTTTTTCTGCTCTGTCTTGTGATATGTAAGTCAGCAGACTCAATCTGAGATATTGTAGGCTAGTTGGGGCAATATGGGTAGAGGGAGGACCTCGAAAGTTGTATCCGTAAGTCTTGAGATGTCCAAGTTGGATGAGAGGTTGGATCTGTGACCCATGTATTGAGGAAAAATTAAAATGGACAACACAGAAGCATAGTTGTGGTGAGTACATAACTTTAATTTTTGAAGGGCGTGTTGCTTTCTCCCATGAGGATAAACCACTCAAATGACTTGAAGGGAAAAAACTGGGAATCATCCCTGATATTATGACTGCAGCAGTGACTTACATGAAAAACATAGTACAGTTGCATTATCATGTTATCAACTTACCGTAATTCTACTTGTTCAAGTGTAATCACTATAATCCAAGAAAGAATGTTCCCCAGTAGGCAAACAGTCCCCGTTGTAAAATGTAGACAAAACAGCAGAAAACAGTGACGGTGAACTGAAGCATGACTTGTGTCATTATTCAGTAAAATAAAATCACATTTATTTTCAAGTAGGTAGGCGCTTTCACCCCAAAATGTGGCTTCATAAGACCATTTACAAGTAAAAGTGCATAAACTGCCAAACATTTCCATTTATACATAACACCTCCCCCTAATTAAATTCAATAGCTAGTTGATCTATAGATGCACAAAACAATTTATGCTGCTAGGAATGAGGTATGCATATATTTTAAAGTGGAGCATGCATACAATTTTATTATGTGATGAATTTTGAGTGTTATAACGTGGATTTTATGTATCAGCAACTGAATAGTTAATTTGTTGCTGTTTTAATCTGTTTATGATGTCAAGCAACTAGGGGGCGTTTTGTGCTGAATTGATTTGCTACAACAAACATTTGAATTTAATTAGGGGGAGATGTTATGTATAAATGGAAATGTTTGGCAGTTTATGCATTTTTACTTGTAAATGGACTGATGAAGCCACATTTTGTGGTGAAAGCGCTTACCTACTTGAAAATAAATGTGATTTTTTTTTTTACTGAATGGTGATACAAGTCGTGCTTCAGTTTACCATTGCTGTTTTCTGCTGTTCAAGTGTAATCACTGTTGTTGTTCAGTTTCCCACCTTTCTTCCTGTTACTTTGTACATTTGAGATTATGGTGAGACACCAGTTAGTTCTTCTTCCCCCTCTAGGCTATTCATGGCTTCAGTCGAAGCCATTCTGTCCTGTCCCATACAGCTTACCCAGAAGCCCCTGCTTAAGACAATATTCAGAAGTCGGGAGGCCTACAAATCTTTATTTATCTATCCTTTGTTTACTGAGTTAGTCTCACTGGGCTAGTAACCTCTTTAAGTGGAGACCTGAGGTATTACTTACACTAAGCAGGGTAAATTTGGCTAGGGCATCGAGGAACTTCCCCTGTTCTTTTTGAAGGAGCTTCCATTTCCAGTGCTGGTGATGCTGGTAGCATGGTGGAGACCATGCATTACAGTTTGCTACAACAAGGAATCCTTCAGCAGAATGTTTGTGTTTGCAAAAATTAAACAGGAGTAGCAGAAGGTGAAGAAAGTGATTGTGCTGCACTGGCACAATCTCTGGAGGTAGAGATTACTGAAATTCAGTCTTGATGTTTACCAGATGAGCAGATATAACAAGTGCTTAGTACTAATCTATGAACCTATGAACCTAATTCAGGAGGAGAAAATGGCAGATGATTCCATTCTCTCCTGGAGTGGCATGTTAGAGAAAGTACAGTTAGAGATACAAGAACAGGAATAAGTTCTAATCAGAAACAACTGGAGCATTTGTTAATGTAGATAGTACTACAGCTATTTTTATGAAGAAATGTGCTTAGAAAATCCTATGCAGCTGCAGTAACAGAGAAAACTAATCTGGGAGAAAAGAGTTTACTGAAGATAATAATATAGCCAACAATTCTGTTATGAAATACAGACTTCCTAAATGCTGAGATGCCAAAAGTACAAAAAGAAAAAAAACGCCTGAAGTTCAAAAAAGTGAAATAAATCAATTTTAGTTGCTTTTTGCAGGGAGAGGGTTTAAGCCCCCCTGAAATTATTTATACCAACTCCATGGTTGCTTGAACTCAAAGAAGGGAGAAATCTCCCAAAACAAATGAATCATTCGCAGCTTACACTTAGAAACCACATCAGATATGAATTCCTGTGGTAATGGTGTTATACCGTTCTTTTTCTTTTTTCTGCTTACTCCTCACACGCAAGCAGTTTCACCTCCAGCATGTGTAAGGGAACCAAAGCCAGCAGTAAGAATAAAAACTATAACTGACATTCTCTTAGAAAGATATGACATTTGGTAAAATATTATTTTGCCTTTAGGCATAAAGGTTCTTGAAGTAAGGGTTTTTATTATTTTAGGTAAGGAATCCTTTTGTGACATTCTTTTGTGGCTTTTTCTGGGCTTAAAACTTTATGAAAATTCATCTCATATATAATCAACCCTGGCACTAAAAACAACCCCTGCCCATTCCCTGAGAAAACTGACAGTGAAATAGCCACCCTCTTTAACTCACATTTCATCAAAACTATAGCCAAACTTACCATCACCTTTCCTCAGACTAATTCTAATACCAACTTTCTTCCACAAACACATTCCTCTCAAGATACTGCCACCCTTCCCCCCTCCTTCTCTTTGTCCCCCATATCCATCACCACTATAACTAAACTTCTCCTAAAACTGAAACCTGACTTCACTGCCCCTGACAGCTTGCCCCCAGAATACCTCCAAATGTCAGCTAGATCCATGGCCTATCCAATCAGCATACTTCTCACTAGATCCCTCCAAGAGTCTTATCTTCCCACTATCTGGAAAAAAGCTTATATTCTTCCCCTCCACAAAGGTGGTAATAATACTGACATTTCTAACTTCTGACCTATAGATATTCTCTCCCCTCTCTAAAATCCTTGAACAATGTATCCACTGTCAACTTCTACACCATCTACTATCAAACCAACCCCTCTCCCCAACTCAACATCGGTTCAGGCCAGGTCATAGCACTACTACTGCTTTTATATTCATTATGGACACTGTTAATCAAGCCAGAAACACTGGCAAATTTGTATCCTCAATCTTTCTCGACCTCTCAAAGGCTTTTGATATGGTCTCCCACCCTCTGCTCCTTAATAAATTCTCCACTTTAGGTATCTCTCCCCCAGCTCTAAACTGGTTCTCTAACTATCTAACAGGCAGGCAGGCAACAATCTACTAAATGGCTCAACTCTTTCTTCCCATTCCTTGACTCTTTAACAGGTGTTCCCCAAGGCTCTATCTTATGACCCCTTCTTTTCAGTATCTTTATAAATGACTTCCATTCCACCCTTAATAATGAATCTGTTGTACAATATGCAGACAATTTGATCATTATTTTATTCTTCTAATTCAACAGCAGAACTTCTGCAGATAACTCAGAATGCCTTTACTGCCACTGAAATGTGGATGTCCAGTAATCACCTAGCACTAAACCCCAACAAAACCAAATTGCTAATATTTACTTCTAAGAAAAACCTCTCTGTTAACAAATCAGATATCACCATCCTTTTACAAAATAATACCACCACAGAGGTCATCTCCCACACTAAATTACTAGGTGTTATTCTAGATGAAAACCTGACATTCGACCTCCACATCCACAATAATATTAAAAAAAGAAACCAAAAACTAGGCATCCTCTACAGGCACAAACACTTCCTTAACTGCTCTACTATGCATACTCTCACCACAACCTTTCTCTTTCCATCTCTCCTGTATGGAGCTCCTCTCCTTACCAACATCCAGTTCTCCTTAGAAACCAAACTCAAGTCCTGCTATAACAAGGTTGCAAAGTTTGCAACCAACAAAAAACAGTCTTCCTACCACTGCATCTCTCTACAAGCACTTAACTGGCTTGAACTTCCAAATTAACCACAGCACATAAAATAATTTACGGTACCTGCGGTGGTGGTGCTGCGGTAGCGTTGTCGCCTCACAGTAAGACGCTGTCCGGTTCGATTCTCAGCTAGAGCGTCTTCTGCGTGGAGACATGCGTGAATGGGCATACCTTCGTTGAAGGTTGTGCGTCAGGCCTGGCAAGCGATGCGTAAAAATCAACTGCCAATCATTAGCGGACCGGAGTTCCGCTGTGGCGACCCCTAACCAGGAAAAGCCGAAAGACACAAACAAACAAACATAAAATAATTTACAAACCCTCAGACTGTCCAGCACTTTCACCCATTTTATCCCACTACCACCCAAATAGGCCACTTAGATCCAAAAATCAACTCCTTCAAGCAGAAAAAAACAAAACTCCCAGCTGTTGACATGCTTTATTCCTTTTCTGTTCCCAGGCTATGAAATTCTCTCCCAGTAGCTATCAGAACCTCCAGCAATATCTCCTCCTTCAAAAAATCACTGCACCAACACCTCTCCACCCTTTGGCAATGCAGATGTCCTAATTCCCATCCATCTATAACCTAACTCCCACACCCTAAGTCATATTGACCTTATGATTCTTCTAATAGTGATTTACTATCTATTGTTGCCTAACCATCTGTCAGTAAATCAATTTCACTCTTCCCTACACCATTTATGCTGGCTGCGACTCCTAGATTACCTTGTAAACATTGTATATGACTGCTTATCACTAAAAATGTGTAACAGTAAGTTTACTTGTTTAGTATGTACCCTTGAACTATGTTATCTGTACATATTGTATATGTATATCCTTTCCACTCTGTCTGCTTAGTATCGTTCCATTTTGCTAACACTGCTTGTATATACTATCCATTTTGAATGTTATGTACCATTATACTAACTGCCTTGCGGAACTTTCCTCCGTGGACCTCCACTGAAAATGGGTTCATGTTAAGTTGTCTATCTCGCCTTCATTCTTGCTGGATGGGTTCGGAGCCGATCCTCGACTCTGACTCGGCCAATACTAAAGCTCGAGAGCTAATTCCACCGGCTCGAGGCTCCCCTATATCCCACAATGCTAGGTGGTAACTACCCAGATCTCGTTTGCCGCTATAGCTGACGAGGTGCTTTTCTACCGGCTCAGGCAGGTTAGTCAAAGATTTAATTCTAAAATCTTCTATCTTAGACCCCTAGTACTCTTTTTTCACTAAAACCTTTAGTTTTAAATACCCCTTTACCTGGTTCGACAACTTTGTTGCCCTTAATTCCTTCTTTTTTTTTACCACTTTAGTTTTAGGCCTTAGGCCCCTTCTAGTCCCCTTGTGTGACTGGTATTTTATTTTAATTAAGGCCTGTGTGTGTGTGTGTTTTTCTTGGACCCTTTATTATGTCCAAGGAATCGAAGGTCTCAGGCTTCAAGAAGTGTGACTCGTGCTATCAGAAAATGTCTCTGACAGACGGTCACGCTTCTTGTGTGTATTGCCTGGGACCTTTGCATCTGCAGGACTCTTGTGCTGTTTGTCATGGTTTTAGCCCTAGAGTCCTGCAGGAACGCAAGAATAAATTAATCTTGCGGGGCTTATTAAAGCCTGAAGGCCCCCCGGCTCAGTCTGTGTCGGGGAAGCCTTCTAAAACTTCCAAACAGTCGGCTCCGGTTTCTGAGTCGACTTCTGGAAAGGTAAAGTCTGCTTCGACATCGGCTCCGGCCGGAGCCGATGTTTCCAAGCCTCATACTGTTACCTCGGCTCCGGCTGGAGCCGAGGCTGATAAAACTCCGTTGGCTCCGATACTCTTATCGGAGCCACATTCTAGGAAGAGATCTAGATCCCCCTCTATCGGCTCCGTGCACTCGGCGCCAGGATCCCCTCTTCTTTCTGAACGGAGCCATAAAACTCATTCCTCACGGTCTTCCAGGCTATCTGACCACGATTTGCAAAGGGTAGTGAGTAGACTTCTCAAGTCCGAGGCACTGGCCCAAATGCTGCATAGCCCGACTCAGCAGTCAGTGGCTATTTCCGTTCCCCAATATATTCCTCCTCCGACTCCTTTGAGTTCGGAGCCAGGGCTTGTCGGAGCCATGACTGTCGGTGCGTCAGATCCGATACCTTCCCTTTCGGCTCCGTCGTCTTCTCCAATCTCCTCCTTAGAGGGATCTCGGCGCCGAGCTTCCCTCGTCGGCTCTGAGGGGGCGAGTGGCATCGGACCCTTGTCCGACCCCGCTCTCCCTCTCGGGGCTTCGGCGCTGGTGAGTTCGGCTCCGACATCGGCTTCGGAGCCATCCCTGTCGGTGCCGGGGGAGGTCCTTGTCTCTTCGGAGCAGGGACCTCTGGCCTTGCCTGACAGGGGTGCCTTCGAGGTCATGCGGAGCGTACTAGAACCAGGGTCTGCCCCACAGTCGGCTCCTTCAGCCCCTCCATCTACAATGCCTGCGGTGATTTCTACCCACCCCCTTGCCTTAGACCGCAGAGAGCCAACTCCTCAAGTTTCCCCATTGGGAATTTCCTCCTCTTCCGAGGCCTCTCCTGACCCGGTAGGAGATCCCCCTAGGAAGAGGCAGTGCAAGAGGAAGCACATTGACTCCCCTGAGTCTATCACCTCTGACACTGACTTAGAGGAATCTGTAGGTTCCCCTCGATCCCCCTCTGAGGATGTCTCCTTTGCTGACATCCTTGAGATCCTGAAACAGAGGGGGAACTGGCCAGCTCTTAACCCTTCGGAGGATGAGTCAGTGTATCTTGAGGCGTTTGGCTCTCGCCCTTCTACCTCCTGGGTGTCCCCTCCCTTTGAGCCCCTTATGGAAGTGGTGGCAAGGAAGGCTTGGATGGCTCCTGATTCAGTGGAACCCACCCCGAGGAGACCATCTAAATTTATTACTGCCCCTAGAGATAAAGATTTTTTATCGAAAGGTGTCCCTGTTGATGCCATGGTGGTGGCTGCGGCCACTAAGTAGGAGTTAGCCGATCCTTCGGTTCCTGTCCATCCTCCTAATAAGGAATCTAGGACCATGGACAGGTACGGCGATGTTCTCATCAGCGACCTTTTCAATGCGGTGGCTGAACTACTTATGCCACTTCACTCGTCTCCAGAGAGATTTACTCAAGGATATGGGTGAAGTGATAAAGGATCCTACAGCTGAGGGGTTCCAAGACAGAATGAACTCCCAGTTGGCAACCTTGAATTCCATCGTTAACTCCTCCATGCAGCTGGTCTCATATGCTGCGGATGGAGCGAGTAGAGCCGCAGGCACAGGTGTTGCCTTACGACGTCACGCCTGGATGCGGCTGTGCAACTTTGCGGACCCTTTCAAGGCGTCCTTCACCAATTCTCCCTTTGATGGATCATCCTTGTTTGGTCTGCAGGTGAAGGATACATTGACCAGGTGTGAGGTAGAAGGTAAGACTCTCTCTGCCGTAGGAGTCCGTTTTTCTACCCCTTCTAGACCCTATCCCAAAGGTCAGAGGGGAGGAAAGATGTGGTTCCGTAAACAATCCCAGGGAGTCTCATCTGACACACAAGGTCGATTCCCCTCTAGAGACAGAGGGGGGAATAATAATAGACGCCGCCCTAGAGGCAGAGGAGGTCCGCAAAACCAGGGTAGCAGAGAAATGTTCTCTGATAAACCCTTTCAGCATCCCTGAGGGGCTGCCCGGCTGTCCACCTTCGGAGGTAGTCGGGGGAAGGTTATCCCTGTACCCAAAAGCCTGGCTTTCCCTTACTCAAGACAAATGGGTACAGTCGATCATATCCAAGGGTTACAAAATTCCCTTTATTCACATCCCATCCCAACCCAAAAGATCCCTTCCAGACGTTCCACCCGGTCTAAGGGAACAAGCAGCATTAGAAGTTTCAAAGCTGCTATCAAAAAGAGCTATCCAATCAGTCCCAGCAAGGATCCGGAATCTACTCCAAATTCTTTTTGGTACCAAAAAAAACAGGGGACTGGAGACCCATACTGGATCTCAGCTACTTAAACAAGTATGTCAGGAAAACAAAGTTCCGGATGGTCACGCTACAGTCCATTCTACCCTTCTTGGGTCAGGACAATTGGATGTGCTCGATAGATCTTCAGGACGCGTACTACCACATCAAGATGAACAGACGCTCCAGGAGATATCTCCGCTTCAGGCTGGGAGCCAGTCACTACCAGTTCAGGGCCCTGCCCTTTGGTCTCACTACAGCCCCCCCATGTGTTTACCAAATGCATGGCAGTGGTTGCGGCTCACTTGAGACATCAAGGATTCCAGGTGTTTCCATATTTAGACGACTGGCTCCTTACCGCCACCACCAGATATCAGCTTCTTCTATCCAGGGACTTCACCATCCAGTCTTGCCAAGTTCTAGGCATTTCGATAAATTTCGAAAAATCTGCCTTGTCGCCTTGTCAATCTATTACTTTTATAGGCGCCACCTTAGACACACTCAATCTTTCAGCCAGACTCACAGAACAGAGAGTGTCAGACATTCGAAAACAAGTTTCCCTTCTCTTACAATGCAACAAAGTCAAAGCCAGACTAGTTTTGAAGGTGTTAGGACTCATGGCAGCAGCTATTCCCCTTCTCCCCTTAGCTCGCTTTCACATGAGGATCCTCCAATGAATGCTGTTTACTCAATGGTCCTTTCAACAGCTCCCGATGTCCCATACCATATTGATAACTCAATCATGCAAGAATCAACTGTCTTGGTGGATCATATCACCTCAACTTCTCCGAGGAAGACCCTTCACTCTTCCCCCCCCAGTCGCCACGTTGACAACAGACGCCTCCCTGATCGGGTGGGGGGGGCATTATCAGGGCAGGACAGTCCAAGGCACGTGGCAACCTTTCGAGTGCCACTTGCACATAAACGTCTTAGAGATGAGAGCAGTGCTTTTAGCGTTGCAAGCCCTTCACGACTCTCTTCCCACTGGGACTATTGCAATTCAAATGGACAACATGTCCGTAGTGTGGTACATCAACAAACAAGGCGGAACCAGATCATACCCTTTATCTCGAGAGGCACTCAGACTTTGGCAATGGGCGATCTCTTCTCAGCGTTTTCTGATAGCAACGCACATTCCCGGGAAATCCAATGTTATTGCAGACAAATTGAGCAGGGCAATTCTCATGCCCCACGAGTGGTCTCTAAAGAAATCAGTTCTAGAAGAAGTATTCCTAAGATGGGGCCAGCCTTGCTGCGATCTTTTTGCTACTCCCCAAAACAGCAAGTGCCACGACTTCTTCACTCTCTTCCCGTTACCAGGCCATCCCACCAGAGACGCTCTAGTCCACGATTGGCCCCGGGGACCTCTATATGCCTTTCCCCTTTCCACTGATATCTCAACTAATTCAGAAAGCCATCGCCTTGAGAGTGACAATGATCCTCATTGCCCCTTACTGGCCTCGACAGATATGGTTTCCGTTTCTTCATCGTTACCTTTTGGAGCAGCCTTGGCATCTGGACCCAGTACCAGATCTGATAACCCACCAATCGGGTCAGCTGCACCAATCTCTGCTTTCTCTAAACCTCATAGCGTGGTTTCTCCGATTCCAACCTTAGCCAGGCTTCCCTCAATATCTCGCTCGGTCCGAGATATCTTGATAGCCTCTCATAAATCTTCTACCCGGAAGATTTATAGTAGCAAATGGAAACGCTTCTCTTTTTGGGCAACATCAAAAAACATAGATCCCTTTACTGCACCTATCCAGTCTATTCTAGACTTTCTAGCAGAACTCTTTCATTTAGGATCAACTGCATCTACCATTAGAGTTCAATTGGCTGCCATATCTAATTTTCATGTTGGTGTCTCGGAGTCTAGCATCATGGCTCACAAACCCTGTAAAGCCTTTTTAAGGGGGCGTATTTCTTCTCAAACCTCCAATCAAAGATCCCCCGCCTCAATGGGATTTGAACTTGGTTCTGGCATCCTTAATCCTTCCCCCCTTCAAACCGGCGGCTTCATGTTCTCTGAAGTTGCTTTCTTGGAAGACACTTTTTCTGGTAGCTATAATTTCAGCAAGAAGGGTATCTGAACTCCATGCTCTGTGCAGTCGTCCTCCTTACTTAGTGTTTCACAAAGATAGGGTATCCCTCCGTACTAATCCATCCTTTTTGCCTAAAGTTTCCTCTCAAGTAAACCTAAACCAAATTATTGATCTCCCCGTCTTTTTCCCTAACTATTCAAACAGGTCGGAACAAAAGCTACATTTTTTGGATGTTCATCGCCAACTTAGATATTACTTAGACAGGACTAAACAATTCAGGAAATCTAATCAATTGTTTCTGTCATATGCGGAAGGGAAATTGGGCCTTCCTGTTACTAAAGTATCCCTCTCTAGATGGCTCACCTCTACAATTATCTTCATCTATGAGATCAGGCATCAAAAACTACCCTCAAGACCTAGAGCTCATTCAACTAGGGCATTATCTACATCCGTAGCTTTTCAGGATAGGCTGCCAATAGATTCCATTTGTGCAGCAGCCACCTGGGCTTCTCCTCATACATTCATTTCACATTACAAATTGGACATGGTTTCCAGAAGCCGTGCCAATTTTGGTTCCACTGTTCTCAAGAGTCTGTTCCGATAGGCCACCCGGGATAAGGTGCTAGGGACGCGGTCCCATCCAGCAAGAATGAAGGCGAGATAGACAACTTAACATTAAGAAGTTATGTACCTACCATAATGTTCCATGTTAGTTGTCTTCTTCTCGCCTTCTTTCTTGCGTCCCACCCTCCTTCCCCCAAGCCTAGACAGATCGACAGGAATTCAGTTTGTGTTCTTCCTCTGGAAGTCGTCATTCCCACTCGTTCTTCCACCTCTTTTTCTCCTTTCTTAGGTCTGCGATACCTTTCACGCAGGTTGTTTTGAGGTGGGTTTCCCTACTCCATTCTATGGAGACTAGGGTTGCTTGGTATAGCTATCAAACGAGATCTGAGTAGTTACCGCCTAGCATTGTGGGATATAGGGGAGCCTCGAGCCGGTGGAATTAGCTCTCGAGCTTTAGTGAACCCATCCAGCAAGAAAGAAGGCGAGAAGAAGACAACTAACATGGAACGTTATGGTAGGTACATAACTTCTTATTTCAGCCCAGTGGACTTTCCTGGTAAACAAGTGCAACTGAATAAGTAAATAAATAAATAAATGAAAGGCTGTGAAGAAAGGGTCACTGTTTATCCTTGGAACAAACATATTTTCCAATGTTAGAAGCTGCAATTAAAAAAAACCTAACAATACAATTCGGAGATAATATTGAAAAAGAACAATTAGCAAGTTATTTACACACTGTTTGCCACTTAGTTTCCGAAGGATATGAACTGTAGGATGGGACTGCTTTGTGACTTTAAAAGTTAAAATGAGAAAATAAAACATATTCCATATGTCATTAATTTTAACGAGGAAAAGGGGAGTATTTGCAAGTTAACCCAAATTAAGTTTTTTTGTTTTGTTTTGTTTTGTTTGTTTTTTTTTTGTGTGGTCAGATAAACATTTGATAACAAATTGCTCTGAAAGAAAATACAGCTTGTGTGAGGGAAAATGACATTAATTTAAAGAATGTGTTGCAGGATGTTAGCAAAGCCATAAAAATAGCATTTTGGATGGATTGAGATGAAAATGTTGTAGGTGAAACATTTTTTTGTGATTTTGGAAGTAATAATGTTACAAATGTGATTAATGCAGCACAAAACGATGATGAATGTATATCTTAAGGAGAGAGGACAAAAGTGTGTTAAGATGTGTTGAGAACAACAAAAATAAAACTACTAACGGTACATGTAAGGTGGATAATTCGTAATATACTGTATTTTAGACTGAGGAGAGTGAAGATGTTTATTGTGAAAACTGGCTACAACTTAGAGGAAAAAAAAGGGAAAAAAGGAAAGGGATAAATCTGATGTTGGCCTTTTCATTCTTCCTCAACGTATGGGTTTGGATCCGATCCTTGGATCCAACTCAGCCGCATATACCAGACTTCGGATCCAGCTCTCAAGCTCCTCCCTGTACCCATAATGCCGTACTCCATCCACATTGCCTCAGATCTTGTTTGCCACCATCGCAAACAGAAGCAGGTTCCACTGTGTAGCTATTATAGGAGATCATTTTTGAGTTTTTCAAGTTTTTTTAACTTCTTAAAATTCCTTTTTGTAGTCTTTTGACTACCCTACCTCTAGATCTGATGTTGTTAATCTTCATTCATTCATTATTGATGGGTGTCGGTTCAGAGTCAGCCTTTATAACAAGCTCACGCCAGCCAAAAAACTCTCGAGCTAAGCTTATCCATAGTGCCCCTCTCCCTGTAACCTCAGATCTCATTTGCCGCGTAGATATCAAGACTTGTCAAGCCAGGTCTCAGTTAAGTCATTAAGAATTCCTTACTTCTTAAACCTTTTTGATTTTTTTCTGGTTAAACTATAACAATTTACATTTTTATTATTAGTCACTAGAGTTTTATACCTGTTTGAGTGCCTCTTTCCTTTTTCTTATCAATTTTGGTACTCTTTGTACCATCGCTGGTACAGGCCTTTCCCTTCCTTTATCTTTCTTACCCTCTGAGGTAATTCTCAATACCACTGCTGGTATTCCCTTTCCCCTTCCTTTATCTTTCTTTACCCGTTGGGTATATCTATCGGTCATTAAAAAAAAAAAAAATTCATAGATATTTGCTATTTCCCTTTTCTTGATTGTTTGAGTGTGTGTTCATAATTGTTTTGAGTCATACTGCTGTTTGACAATCTTGTTCCACTATGTCTGATAAAAAGGGAACAACGGGGTTCAAACAATGCGACCAGTGTAGTAGAAAAATGCCAAACTCTGACAGCCATCTGTCTTGTGTTTACTGCCTGGGTATTCTGCATTTGTCTGTTCAATCACCATGCAAGATATGTAAAGGCTTTACTGCCCGCACGTTAAATGAGAGGAAAAATAAATTAATCCTTAAGGGTCTTTTAAAAACTCACTTTTCTGAGGCTATTTCTGGGTTAGAGGACTCACCCCTTTCTAAAAAGGAACATAAATGAAGGAGCCATTCCATTCCTCTTTCCCCTCATTGTACTGACTCAAAATCTACGGAACCAAAGGCAAAAGTCCCGAAATTGGCTCCAACAACCTTGGCACCAGGGCCTCAATCCCCTTCCATGGTGCTGTCTTCGGTTCCAGGACCTCAACTACCCAGTACGGTACCATCTTTGATCCTCAACAACATTGCATCAAGTGCCAACCATGGTACCGGTCATGACCACTGAACCATCCATACCTTTATTTTCTGCTACAGTTCTGATCTCCCTTTCGGTACCAAAAATAGTACTCCCAACTCCGGTCAAACCCCCCCCCCCCCCCCAATGCATCTTACTGGTCTTGTGACCACGGTGCTGAAAGGTGACACAATCCTTCAGACCCGATATTCCCTCACGGCAGATCCCTTTTTTGGGTAAATGTAGACCCTTCTTGGAGTGACCTGACTCTCCGTCGGGGATATCAACCCGCTCCTCCAGGTGCCTTTTGGAATTTGATGTGGTGGGACTTGTGGATCAGCTCCTGGCGGCCAGAGGAATCACAACACCTTCCAAACCCTCCCTCCCACCCGGAGCTGAGAGATTTTCTCCACCAACTCCAACATGTACTCCTCCTTCGACCTCCTTAGAGGTATGGAAGCCCCTGACACCGATGCCTATGCTGATTCCAGCTTCTTTGGTTCAACTGGTAGACCTTACCATGGCTCTGGAACCTGCCGTTTGGCCATCGACTCACTCGGAGCCAAGCCATTCTCGGGATTGTAACTGGGCTGTCAGCACCATGACCCCTAGTACGACTCCTATTTTTTCTACGGCGCCGTCCACTACATCTCCGGTTGTCTTGGCGGCACTAAGTCCTCTTGGGGATCCTTCACTGGGGGTGGGCTCGTCGCAGCAGGGTGTGACTCCGGTTCTGAGGTTGTCCTTCTCGGTTCCAGGCTCCCATCCCTCTTCGGGCAGGCCAACTTTCCAGGTAATGGGGAGGGCCCTTGCCTTCGCATGCACACAGTTGGTTCCCTCGGTGTCGGAGTACAATATATATCCCCCCTCTGGACCACAGCTGACATAGTCCACCACACTGGGACATCAAGCACAAGAGCCTCAAGATACCCTACCACAGGGCACCCTCTCTTTTGAGTCCTCTTCAGATGTCCCCGCTGAGGAGGTACCATGTAAGAGATCGTGCAAGAGGAAGCACATGGACTCCCTGAGGATTCCCTTACTGAAGATACAGACTACGATGAAGGGGAGGTGTCCCCACGGTTACCCCATGAAACTGTCTCCTTTGGAGACATACTGGAAATTTTAAAACAGAGGGGAGACTGGAAGCCCACCAACCCCCTCCTCTGAGGAGTCTGTATTCTTGCAGGCATTTAGTGCTCGGCCCTCTACTTTTTGGTTGACCCCACCTGCAGACAAACTAGTCCAGCTCATTGTGCAGTGTTCCTGGAAGAGTCCTGACACCATTGAACGAATCCCCCTGAGACCAGACAAAATTCTTTCTCCGCCAGACGATAGTCCACATTGGTCCAAAGGCCTACCAGCAGACGCTATGGTGGTGGCAGTGACCAGTAAGAAAGAGCTCACCAAAGAGAGCCATACTGTCCATCCCCCGAACAGGGAGTCTTGGGCAACTGACAGGTTAGGGAAGCGAGTGTTTTCTTCATAGACCTTTGCCATCTGGTCCTTGAATTACTTGGCATACTTTACCAGGCTCCAGAAAGACCTAATTTTGGACCTGTCGGGAACTTTAGCAGGAGCAGTTTCTGACAAGATACTTGACAAAGTTGCCTCACAGCTGGCAACCCTGGAATCTGTATCTAACTCGTCCATATGGTTGATCTCTCACACTGCCAAAGGGGCGGCTAGAGCAGCAGGTGCAGGCGTTGTCATGACACATCATGCCTGGATGCGCCTTTGTGATTTTGCGGACCCTTTTAAGTCTTCCTTTCTCAACACTCCAGTGGAAGTTTCTTCTCTCTTTGGCCCGAAAATGAAAGACACATTAGCCAGGTGTGAAAAGTATGCCAAGACCCTGTCTGCCATGGGCATACATTTTTCCACCCCCCCAACGATTTTACTCTAGGAATCAGAGGAGTGGAAAGATGTGGCACAAGAAGTCCCAGGGTCCTTTCCATGACACACATGTTGAGTTTACTTCCCGGGGCAGAGGGGGAAACTCATCTGGAAGACGCCCCTACAGAGGCTGGGGGGGGTCTGCATAATCAGGGATCCAGAGATTCTTTGCTGGACAGCCCTATCAGCTCTCCTGAAGAGCGGCCCAATTGCTTATGTCTGGAAGCAGTCGGGGGACATTTTTCTCTGCGCCACTTTGCCTGTCGAACGATAACCACAGGTTCTTGAGTGCAGACGATAATTGCCAGAGGTTATCACATACCCTTCAATATTTACCCAAGACCGCTAAGGCACATTCCCGACATTCCACCCAGTCAAGGGGAAGCAGCATCTCAAAAAATACAAAAGCTGCTCCTAAAAAGAGTCATCCATGCAGTCCCACAGACCAAATAGGATCCAGATTTTACTCAAGGTTCTTTTTAGTGCCAAAAAAGACAGGGGACTGGATGCCAATCGTGGACCTCAGCATCCTAAACAAATTTGTCAAACAAACAAAATTCCAGATGGTCATGGTTCAGTCTATCCTACCCTTCCTAGAGAAAGATGATTGGATGTGCTCAATAGATCTTCAAGATGCATATTACCACATAAAAATGGGCAAACGTTCCAGAAGATTCCTCCTCTTCTGGCTGGGAGCCAATCACTACCAATCCTGAGTGCTCCCCTTTGGTCTCTCTACAGCCCCCAGAGTGTTCACCAAATGAATGGCAGTGGTAACAGCTCACTTGAGACTGCAAGGATTCTGGGTGTTTCCGTATCTAGACAATTGGCTCCTTACCACCCCTACCAAGCGTCTACTGGTTGCAGCCTTACATTACACCTTAAAGCTAGCAAAATCCTTCGGGATCTCAATAAAAGAGGAGAAATGCAAGTTAATTCCTTCTCAGACTCTGTAATTCATAGAGGCAGTTTTTGATACTCAGTCTTCCCTGGTCTCCCTCCCCCTTCACATATTGGAAAGAATGACATCTCAACTCTGGGTGATACTCTCTCAAAACAAAGTTTCAGCTCGAGTAGTCTTCCAACTACTTGGATCAATGGCAGCATCGATAACAATAGTTTCACTGGTGAGACTGCACATGAGATTACTGCAGTGGCGTCTACTAACACAATGGTCTCCTCTGACTCATCCGTTGTCCTTCCAGATCCGCATAACAAATCGATGTAAGCAACATTTACTTGGATGGATGAAGCCAGAAAAAGTCCTATGGAGTCACCCTTTCTTCCCCTCTGAGCCCAAGGCCATAGTGACTATGGATGCTTCCCTGATGGGCGGGGGCACTTCCAGGGAAAGACAGTCCAAGGCACTTGGTCACCAGTGGAGGCTCGTCTGCATATCAGTATTCTAGAACTGAGGGCAGTGCTTGTAGCATTGTAAGCAAGTCCGACGATATGTCGGTGGTCTGGTATATCAACAAACAAGGGCGAACCAAGTCCTACCCATTGTGTCAAGAGGCCATGAGAATTTGTCAACGGGCGATAGCTTCCATACGCTTTCTGATAGCAATGCACATTCCCGGGGATTCCAACATGATTGCAGACAAACTGAGCAGATGCATTCTCCTGCTTCACAAGTGGTCCCTCAATCCAACCATAGCGGCGAAGATCTTCAGCCTCTGGGGCCAGCCTTGCTGCAGCCTATTCGCCTCACCAGCAAACCACAAATTCAGCAGCTACTTTGCCCTAATTTCACCGCAGGGGGAGTCCCCGAGGGACGCACTAATACACGATTGGCACAGGGGACGTCTTTATGCTTTCCCTCTCCTTCCCCTGATCCCACATTTTCTAAAGAAGGCCCTTCGATTGAGAAGCAGAGTAATCCTCATTGCACCCTATTGGCCCAGACAAGTTTGGTTTCCCTTTCTTTGGCCTCACCTAGTACATCAACTATGAATTCTGGCTCCAACTCCGGAATTACTGTCACATCCCCAAGGGTTGATACATCCAAACATATTGAGTCTCAAGCTAACTGCTTGGCTTCTTGACTTCCAGTAATTGCCAAGCAGAAAGATCTATCCTCCCATGTAAGTAGCATTCTTTTAGCTTCACACAAACCATCCACCAGGAAACTTTATCTCAACAAGTGGAAGAGATTCACCACTTGGTATCGACAGAAAGGACTAGACCCCTGCTCAGCCACAGTTAGTGCTGTACTGGACTATTTGTCAAATCTTTTCCATTCGGGAATGACAGCCTCCACTATTCGAGTACACCTGGCTGCTATTTCAAATTTCCGCAATGGCTTCCAGCATTCATCCTTGATTTTCCACCGTCTCTGTAAACCTTTTTTGAAAGGTGTCTCATACATTACACCACCCTTCAAAGAACCAATCGAACGTTGGAATTTGGCATTAATTCTGCAATCATTGACTCAATCCCCTTTCGAACCCACTGCCACTTGCGACATAAAAGTTTTATCCTGGAAATCCCCATTCTTGGTAGCTATTACCTCAGCAAGACGAATATCTGAATTACAAGCCTTTATGCATAAAACGTCCCTACATGGTCTTTCATAAGGACAGAGTATCTCTCCGGACTAATCCCTCCTTTTTGCCCAAAGTTATTTCAAAATTGACAGTTAATCAAACAATTAACCTGCTGGTCTTCTTTCTCAATTTTTCTAATAAAGGAGAATACTGCCTGCATTTTTTTGGATGTACATAGACAATTACGATTCTGCTTAGACAGAACTAAATCACTACAAAAATCTGACCACTTATTTGTATCCTACTCTGGACCAAATTTGGGAAAATCTGTTTCTAAGGTGACTCTTTCTAAATGGTTGAGGAATTGTATATGCTTTACATATCAACAAAACAAAATTCCTCTACCAGCTAAGGTCAAGGCACATTCAACCAGATCTGTGGCAACATAGGTTCATAGGTAGGTACTAGGCTATCGGCCCTAGGGCCCATACAAGCCTAGTCAAAAAATGTACCCTGGCTTTCGCCACCCAAGAAAATTATTTTCCTGTGCCCCTGTCAAGCAGAGCCACAGAAGTGATCCCTGGGGTGAATTTCCCATTTCCCATCCAATCATCAAGATTTTTCTTGAAGAGTGCTAATGAGGAGCTCTGTTCGAGATAGATAGGTAGTCTTTTCCAGAGTATGGGAAGTCTCTGGGACAGGAATCTATCCCACCAGCATGTTCTGTTTATTGTGGTGACAAGGTTTAGGTCCCTAGAGCGTGTAGCTCGGAGGGATTGGGATTTCTTTAAGTGGAGCATGTCCAACAACTCTGGGTTTGACATAGCTTTGTATGTTAGGCAGAAATCACCCCTGAGTAGGCGATATGTGATGGAGTAAAGCTGTAGTTTTTTTAGATGGTCTGCATAGGGCATCTGTTTGAGGCCAGTAATCCTCTTTGTGAGGTATTTCTGTGGTCTTTCCAGTTGTTGTAGATGTCTTGTGAGGTACATACCAAAAGGGGCGTTGTACTCTATAATGGGTGTAATGACTGATGAGTAGAGGGGAACAATGACCTCTTTTTTTCTGGATGAGAATCCTTTTGTGATGAGCTGAGCCATGTAGAAGGATTTCCTGACCACTGTGGCGATCTGATTATCAAAGGAGAGACTACTGTCGACCTGTGTCCCAAGGTCTCTTATCACATTTTCGGCATTAAGTAGACTACCAGCTATGTGGTAGTTCATGGGTACAGAGTTTTTACCAAAGGGGATGACAATACACTTTTTGGCATTGAGCTTCAGGCCATGGCATTGACACCAGGTATCTGTCTCAGTGAGGCCCTTTTGTAGTTTGTCCACATCGTTAGGAGTTTCGATTATGGCTCCTAGTTTGCAGTCATCTGCAAACTTTGTTAGCCAAAGACCTTCTGTGTTGGCCTGCACTTCAGAGAAGTAGATACCAAACAGGAGAGGACCCAGGACTGAACCCTGTGGTACTCCACTTGTCACTGGTCTGATGTCGGATTTGGAAACCGCTACTTTCACAGTGTGGGTTCTGTCCGTGCGCTAGTTGGCAACCCATCTTGTAACATAGGGATTTATACCTAGTTTAGTGAGCTTATCTATAATTCTAGACTGGGGATGGTGTTGAAAGCCTTGGCGAGATCTAGATAAGCTTTGTGAACCATTTTACCCTCATCTATGGCTTTGGTGACTGCTTCAAAGAAGTCACTCAGGTTTAGGAGACATGATCTGCCTTTTACAAATCCAAACTGGCTAGGGTCCAGAGTTTGGAGATTACCAATGTCTTTGTTTATGAGTTCCACGATGATATGTTCCATGGCCTTGCAGACCAGGCTCGTCAAGCTAATGGGGTGGTAGATGTTCATCGTGTTACCCTGCTGCAGTCATCACACTTGGGTTATCCTGTCGTCAGGCGGTCCCGCAGTCGGCCGGAATTCCAAAGTCTTGGTCCGGCGTCGGTTGCTGTCGCCTCTTCCCTGACGTCAGTGTGCCAGGGGTATATATAAAGCAACCGACGCCATTTTCTCCAGTCTTTCTTGCCGCGCGGTGCCCGAAGCAGAAGCAGTTCGCAAGTGCCGGTTGGCCGACTCCTGAGATTTTCGAATTCGAATTTCAGACCGAAGTCTTCTATAAAGCTAAGTACTCCGTTGGGGAAACTTTTCTTGCCTCAGACCGATGTCAGAAAAAGTTAACAATTGTATTTCTTGTGGGAAGCAAATACCTCATAAGGACTTTCATTCTTATTGCATACCTTGCCTAGGCCCAGACCACAACGTCACTACTTGTCGGTTTTGTGCTAGGTTTAATAAGCGTACTATTAAAAGACGCTTTGATTTCTCACGACACTATTTCGGTAGGAAATTTAACTACACCATGCCGTCGGAGCAACCGACTACCGGCGTGCACAAAAAAACGAAAGGATAAGGACAGACAGCCCAGGCCTAAGCCAGATTCCGAGGCCTCAGCTGAGCCGGTCTCTGGTTCTCCGGTCCTCAGTGAGGCTCCGACGCAGCCCCTGACGACCGCAGATCTGGAACCCGAGACCGCTACGGAATTTTTGGCGGAATGCACCAGGACGACGCAGCCATTTAGCTCAGGCCCTTCCGACGACATTGCTACAAAGGACGTCGGTGCTATAGAAACGCCATCGGTTTCTGAAGGCGTTTTCAGACCAACGACCCTCACCATTAAAACATTTTCTAAGACGAAGACTCCTACTAAATCTAAAAGGACTGCACTTCAGTCTCCTGTTCAAGGCCCCATGCCTAAGAAACAGATGTTCAAAATGGCTACAGATTTGATTTCTTTAATCAGGGGTTCCCAGCCCCCTCCTGACAAAAGGCCTAGACAAGAGGAAGATTATGCATCCTCTGAACAAGTGTCCATTTCTTCAGACTCCACTGAGGACCAAGATTACTCCTTCTCTCCTTATGAAGATTCTGATGCTGAGGACTCTATTCCCTCAGCTTCTCCTCCTGAAGACTACTCCTTTGGGGAAACTTTACACACTATGAGGGAACATTTTCACTGGGAAGGTCAGGACTACTCTGACTCGAAGAAAAGGCTCAGAGAGTTTCTTCTACTCCCCCAACACAGACCACTTGCCATCCCACCAGTTTTGGACATTGTGGATGATGTTTACTTAGAATCCAGTTTGAACCCAGACTCTCTACCTCCTGCTCCGGCTAAGCCTGACAGATACTATAGAGTGCCTGATTCCCACAAATTTCTTTACAAAAGCCCTGTTGCTAATCCAGAGACTATCTCCCAGGGTCCCAAGGGGGCTAAGGCTTCTATGGCTAAAAACCCAGTTCCTTCTGAGAGGGATTCCAGAGCACTAGACAGGTGGGGGAAGAAGGTTTACACCTCAGCCACACTAGCTATGAGGGCACTGAATTGCCAATTTCACATGCTTAAGTATCAGCAATTCCTAATCTCTCAGTTAAAGCAAAGAATAACCACTCTCCCTCAACAATCTTAATTGAAAGAAGTACAGGATCTGTTGCACGCCACTGAGCAGGTGGGCAAACATACCTTACAATGTGGGTTTGATTCTCTGGAGGCCTCCTGCAGAGCAGCTGTCACTGGATCTGTTATACGTAGGCATGCTTGGTTAAAGGAACAAACTCTGCCTGATCATGTTAAAGCAAAACTACTAGATGCTCCCTTACAGCAGGATGTTCTTTTTGGAGTTAAAACAGAAGAAGTTTTAAAGAAAATGGAGGATAAGGCAAAATCTATGCAGACAAAGATTTCCTACAGGTGCAACCCCCTCGCTTCAGCAGAAACTGGCCAACAAAAAATTGGTCCTTTCCAGCTACTGACAGACCACAGAGGGGTAAATACAGACGCCCAAGGGGCAGAGGACAACCACAAGCCCAGTATAAACCTCGCTAATGGGGCACTACAACACAGAAGGGAGGAGAAGACGGGTCCCAATCCACCAGAAAGCACACTCAATGACTTTCACCTCATCTGGCCAAGCAATACTCTCTTGGCAACCCCCTTGGAGGGAAAACTAGCACTTTTTGCAGACAACTGGCACATTGTCACAAAGGACAAATGGGGCCTAGACATAATTTTATGAGGATACAGATTCCACTTTCACACCTTGCCAATGAAAAGAGGAATGCCAAACCTGCCACAAAATCAATGGCAGAGGCACAAAAGCAAATTAAGCTCTCATGGACATGAGAGCCATTCAACTGGTAACTACTCGAGAGCAAGGCCAAGGATTTTACTCTAGACTCTTTCAAGTGCCCAGAAAGGACAATGCCTGGAGACCAATTCTGGACCTTTCAATTCTAAACACTTACTTACAAGTACCCAAATTCAAGATGCTAACACTACAGCAGTTACTTCCCATGTTGGGCAAGGAAGCATGGCTAGTAACGTTGGACCTCAAGGAGGCATACCTGCATGTCCCTATCAAACAAAGTTGCAGAAGATACCTCCATTTCATTGCAGGTTCAACCCATTACCAATTCTCTGCACTGCCCTTTGGCTTATCTACTGCGCCCAGAGTCTTCACAAAATACCTGGCACCAGTAATTGCATACTGCAGACAAAGAGGAATTGAAATATATCCATACCTGGACGACTGCCTCATCAAAGCAGAAAGCAAAGACATTCTCTTACATCATCTGGCCTTTGTAAAGCATCTACTAAACTGCCTGGGGTACACAGTAAACGAAAAGAAGTCAAAACTAGTACCCTCACAAAAAATGACATTCCTGTGTGCCAGCTTGAATACAATGGCCCAGAAGGCTTATCTTACGCCAGACAAGCAACTACAACTGACTCAATATTTCAAGACAATGGCAACAAAGACCCAATTAACTGCAAGAAAAATTCTGCAGGCCTTGGGCTTCATGGCATCTTGCATACTAATAATACCATTTGCAAAGCTGCATATGAGGAAATTACAGTGGTACCTAAAAAGCGTATGGTCTCAACACAGCCACAGCTTGGACACAATGATATCTCTCATTCCCTGTCTACAACAGGAATTTCTATGGTGATCACAGGCATGTCACCTCAACAAGGGTCAGCCTTTCACCTTGCCCCCAGCCAGGCAAACTGTCACAACAGATGCTTCAGATTACGCCTGGGGGGCACACATGGCAGGGCAATGCGTTCAAGGCCTATGGACTGCAGATCAAAGAAATCTGCACATAAATCAGAAAAGATGCTAGCTGTACAGAAAGCTCTGACAGCCTTCAAGGATCTATTGCATCCAGGACAACTTGCAATAAAGACGGACAACACCACAGTAATGTGGTACATAAACAAACAAGGGGGTACACATTCCTACCCTCTATGCAGGCAAGCAATGATCTTATGGAACACAGCTCTGGCTTACCAAGTTCAGTTACAATCTCAATTCCTGCCAGGACAGAAGAACATATTGGCAGACGACCTCAGCAGAAACATCAAGGATCCCCACGAGTGGAAACTAGATCCACAAATATTTACAATGATAACTCAAAAATGGGGCCTTCCAGACATAGACCTGTTTGCCAGTCCTCAAAACTATCAACTAACAAAATTTTGTACAAGGACATTTCACCATCAAGCTTGGAAAGTGGACGCTCTCTCTTTCAGTTGGAAAAACCTGACAGTATATGCCTTCCCTCCATTGCCTCTCCTCACAAAGGTTCTTCTGAAAGTCAAAAAGGAGAGACCACGACTGATTCTCATAGCCCCAGACTGGCCACGCCAGCACTGGTACCCACTATTGAGAAATATGGCCCACAGCCCACCATGGATATTGCCTCAAATCCCCCATTTGCTCACACAACAAAACAATCAGATTTTACACAGCCAGCTCAAAACTTTAAATCTGGCTGCATGGCAAATCTACTAAACATCCAACCAGCTCCTCTTTCCCAAGCAGTTCTGGATGTTATTCTGGAAGCCAGGAGGCCAAGCACCAGGAAGGCTTATTCGGACAAATGGAAAAGGTTTTGTGCCTGGAACCAAGCTAAAGGCCAAGACACAATTCAGCCTCACATGTCTCACATTCTACAGTATTTAGCTGAGATGTTGCACTAAGGACTTTCTTTTTCCTCCATTAAAATCCATGCTTCAGCTATTTCAGCTCACTACAACACGGATCCACCTTTATTTTCACATCCTCTTCTAAGGCAGTTCCTCAGAGGGGCAAAAAACATTAGACCACCCAGGAGAGCTCCTACACCAACATGGGACCTCAATTTTGTTCTGGAAAAACTAACGCTACCTCTCTTTGAACCAGCTTTCTCTGCAGATCTTCAGTTCCTATCATGGAAGACTGCCCTGCTGCTAGCAATAACTTCAGCTAGAAGAGTCTCAGAGCTACAGGCACTAATGGCAGTGGAACCTTTCCTCATTTTTCATCAAGACAGTTTCTCTACGAACTAATCCTTCCTTTATGCCTAAGGTGGTTTCCAGTGTGGCTTTAAATCAAACCATCCACTTACCCACCTTCTTCCCAAATCCACAGAACAAAGGTGAGAGACTCCTGCATTCCTTGGACATTCACAGGCAACTTCATTACTACTTGGACAAAACTAAGGCTTTCAGAAAATCTGACCAGCTCTTTGTATCCTATCCTACAGCTTCTCAAGGGAAGGCTATATCAAAACAAACCATTTCTAAATGGATAGGTCATTGCATATGTTTCTGCTATACCCATCATGGGAAACCAGTCCCTGCTACCATTAGGTCCCACTCTACCAGGGCAACAGCTACTTCTACAGCCTTTCTCAGGGGGGTTCCAACCAAGGAGACTTTAGAAGCTGCAACTTGGAGTTCAGTACACACCTTTACCAAACACTATCACTTACCTCTTTACTCTAAGACCAGGGCGGGCTTCGCCACTGCAGTTCTGCAGGGCCTTATAGCCTCCACTAACCTTCTATGATACCTCCCCCCTTCCTTAGCTTTGGGATTCAACCCAAGTGTGATGACTGCAGCAGGGTAACACGATGAACATAGTACAGTTTTGTACCTACCATAAATGTAGATGTTCGAGTGTTCACCCTGCTGCAGTCCAGGTTACCCTCCCTCCATCTCCTGTGATCTATTGGCTAAATCTCTTCAATACCTTACTGATGTATTTGCTTATAGCTGAAGGGATTTTGTGTTTGTGCAGAGGTTACTCCATTTGGTACTAATTTCTGACCACCTTTTTGGGGGCACCTGACATCTGGGGCAAGAAAAACTGAAGAAAATGGCGTTGGTTGCATTATATATACCCCTGGCGCACTGACGTCAGGGAAGAGGCGACAGCAACCGACGCCGGACCAAGACTTTGGAATTTCGGCCGACTGCAGGACCGCCTGACGACAGGATAACCCAAGTGTGATGACTGCAGCAGGTTGAACACTCGAACATCTACATTTATGGTAGGTACAAAACTGTACTTTCCCGGGGTCCGTAGTGGCTCCCCCTTTATGGAGTGGGATAACCATTCAGTGGGTACAAAGCCTGAGGTGAGGCTATGACTGAACATGGTACTTGGGTAGGGTGCCAGTTCATTCTGTAGTTTGTGTAGAACGCAGCCTGGGATATTGTCAGGTCCCATGGATGCTGTGTTCTTGGCTTTGGAGAGTGTGTTTTTTACCTGTGCAGCCGTGATTATAGGAACTTTGCATTCTTCCGATATAGAGATGGGCCCTCTAGGGGGTGAGAGGGGGGTAAAGTTAGCACTGAACCTATCTGCTAGGATGTTGGCAATATCCGTTGGTTCTGTATATTTAGTGCCATTGTGCTGTAACTCAGAGCAGATCTGAGTGTTCCCATTTAGACTCTTGACATAGCTATAGAATGCTTTGTGGTTGTCTTTAGAGTCAGTGGCAATTTTGTTTTCGTAACTAGCTTTGGAAGATTTTATGAGGGATCTCAGCTTCTTACTGAGGTTGACCAGGGAGTTCCTCCAGTCATGGGATTTTACTCTTTTTTGCAACAGTTTCTTTCTTCTGTTGTAGAGTTTGTTTATGGCAGAGGACCACCAGATTGGCTTCCTTTTTTTGGAGGATAACATCTTGGTTCTATTAGGAATAGCATGATCCATGCACTCGTGTAAGTGCTTATAAAGTGCATTTGTGTAGGATTCGGCAGTCATACCTCTATTGTCTGTCTACATGGGTGTCATGAAGTTTGCCACTTCTGTCTTAAGAAGTGTGAAGTTGGCTTTGGAGAAGTTTTTTACAATGGTTTCCCTAATTGGGGCTGTAACTTGTGGTTGGATCTGACCAACGAGGAATTGACCTCTGGTGTGGAACACCAGTTTCCCATGTTGGTAATCACCAGGTCTAGGATATTGCTGCCCCTGGTGGGGGTGTGAATAAGTTGATCCAAGGCGTTGGAATTTATGAATTCTAGAAAACGTTGAGCAAAAGAGTTGGTACATGAGTAGTTTTCCCATTTAATGGTGGGGGTAGTTGAAATCACCCATTATTTGGGTGTTGGGTTATACCCTAATACTTTCCAGTGTATCAAGAAATGAGAAGTGTGAATCATGGGGCATGGTGGGGGGGTCTGTAGCAAGCTACAATTTGGATTGCGGTCTTGCCCAGAGTTAGTTGCACTTGGATAATCTCTGATGCATTATGCTGTGCAACTAGCCTGGAGGTGTGGATATCCTTAATGAATATGGACATGCCTCCGCCTTTAGTGCTTCTTTCTGGGTTAGGTGGCCGAAAGGTGTGGTATGAATTGAAGCCTGGTAATGCAGGGATGCTCTCTGGAGCTTTGAACCAGGTCTCTGTCACTGCACAGATGTCAGTGTTCTCCATTTTAAGGAGTGCCTCGAGTGAGTGCATTTTGAGGTTTAGACTTCTAGCATTGAGTAGCATTACCCTCAGATTTTGCTTGCTTGTACCTGTTACGGTGGTGAATTTGTCATTTGAACCTTGCCTAAAAAAGGCACTATAGGGGTGGCAAGAGCCATAGCCAGTATCCGGAATCCTAAGGGCGACAGGTGCAGGCCATCTCTGGCAAAGCATCGTGGACTGTCGATCATGTCGTCCCAGGCAGACAAATACTGGATCCCCTTAGAATGACACCAGAAGCTTAGCCAATTGTTGACATCTGTTGCCTTTCATTCTAGGGCCTCCATGGATGACATCTGTGCAGCAGCTACATGGCTACTCCTCATACCTTTATCACTCATTACAAATTGGACTTGGTCTCCAGGGGGAGACCATCCTTTGGTTTAATGGTGCTCAGGAACATTCTTCCATAGGGCCACCCAGGACATAAAGTAGCTAGGGACTCTGTCCC
Source organism: Protopterus annectens (assembly GCF_019279795.1). Lineage (NCBI taxonomy): Eukaryota > Metazoa > Chordata > Ceratodontiformes > Protopteridae > Protopterus > Protopterus annectens. The sequence continues at coordinate 1,724,107,472 of NC_056726.1, forward strand.
ATAAGTAATGAATGAATGAAGATTAAAAACATCAGATAAGGAAGTTATGTTCTTACCATAACGTTCCACCTGTGTTGTTGATCTTCATTCATTTCTTACATCCCACTCTCCTTCCCACTCCATAAGACTCCTGGAGGTTCGGATTTGGTCCAAATCCCATTTTTAGGGAATTTGCTTAGAAAAAGCCTCCGCTTTCTTTCTTTCTTTCTTACGGGCAAACGTGATCTGAGGTAACAGGGAGAGGGGTGCTATGGGTAAGCTTAGCTCGAGAGTTTTTTGGCTGTCATGAGCTTGTTACAAAAGGCTGACTCGATTCCGAGGACAGAACCGATGCCCATCAGTAATGAATGAATGAAGATCAACAACACAGATAGAACGTTATGGTAAGAACATAACTTCTTTTTTTCTCTGGTTGCTAGACAAAACCTTTTCTATACTATTTGATAGTAATCTTTTTTACCATTGTTGGCATTTCTCTTTACCCTTGGTGGTAGGGTATTTGCATCTATTGCCATTGCTGGTAATTTCCTTTCTCCTCCTTTTTTCTATTTCTTCTATTAAAAAAAAAAAAAAAGTTGCTGTTTGTTTTTGCTGTCACTTCTGGTTAAGTGTTTGTTTTTGCTGTCACTTCTGGTTAAGTGTTTGTCTACTGTATTCCTTTTATTATGGTGGACAAACCTACAGGATTTGAAAAATTCACTTCCTGTGAGCATAATGTCCTTAACTCAAATGCCCACAAGGAGTGCATTTATTGCCTTGGGGCCGCCAGGCACTTGGACATGTCTTGCAAAATCTGCTCACCGTTTAATTTGAGAGCCCTAGCAGATAGATGGAGTACACTCCTTTTAAGGGGTCTTCCTCCCTCTACTACTTCATCAGGGGCTCAAACCCCCCAAAACTAGCAATCTGTTCCTTGGGAGAACCGCAAACACTCTCCATCAAAGTACCCTAGGTCTTTGTTAGAGCCACCTTCAAAAACCAGAAAAATCTGGGATCCGATGGTGTCGGATCCGAAGACCCAATAATCTGATCCAAAGCCTTCAGATCCTAAGGCTTGGCTCAGACCATCATTACAATAAGTCCAACAGTCCCCCCTTGGATCTTAAGTCATTGGATCCAAAGCCAGGTACATCTTTTAGGTGTGCAGCTCCAGAATTTTCCATAAAGCCAATTTCACCCACCTTGCCTGCTCATCTCCTTCAAACTCCAAGAAAGCATTCAAGTCCCCCATCCACCTCTTTGTTTAGGTCCTCCAGAAACTTGTTGGAAGCAGATGTGGATAGGATGATGCAAAAGTTCCTCAGAGTCCAGATCCAGATGGGGGTCTTACAAACTTCATCGCCTATCAGTTTTAAAAGTATCCCTGTCATGTCAAAGGCCATCCTGTCTCCTTCTGTGATCCATCCAGTGGTTTCGGTGTCCCAGGATCTGAGCTCCCCAAGAGGTTCGGTGTTGGACATACCTCTCAACCTCTTAGTCCAAGAAATCTTGACAAAGCCTGACATAACTGGGGGACAAAGGATCAAAAATAGGGACAAATTTTAAATATTTCTCCTGTAAACTTAGAAAGTTGCTACAATAACAGGGTTCATGTTAACATACATTTTATGAAGGATTTGAAGTCTGAAACTCAAATGTCCATTATTATTTTGTGACTTCAGTTCTCAGATCACCCCAGTGTTTTGCCAGAAAACCACAAATTTTATGAGGAACAGACCAAAAATATGAGGCAAAAATCTGGACATTTTGCTAAAATTTGGACAGTTGAGGGGCATGGTGTCAGATCCAAGGAATGTTTCTTCCTGTACTCCGACAGTTTCTTTGACTGGTTCTGCTTCAGTACTCTCAGATCAGAACGGCTCTCAGAGCCGAAGTGTTGGCATCAGATCTGAGGGTATAGGTTCGGCTTCGATTTTGTCAGATCCATCCCTTCCCCTCGGAGACTTGGCCCTTGGCAATTCGATCCGATTCCACTCCCGAGGCAGGGATCTGGGGGTGGGGAGCTTCAGCTCTGAGAGGGCGGGTCAAAGCTTCTCCCAGTCCGTCAGCTTTTGATGCCATGGAAAGGGCTTTTTCTCTCCAAAGAGAAGCATCTTCTCATGTTTCAGATCCTACCCCTTTTCTCTCATTGGTTCAGAGCACCTGCCTATTCCACAGGGAAAGCCAGTTCCAATAATTCTGCAGCCAGTTCCAGTGGAGGAGCTCTCCCTCTCTTCTGACAACTCTCCAGAACACCCCATGGAGGAAATGCACTGGAAGAGAACATGTAAAAGGAGACATAGACTCCCCCATGGAGTCTCTTACGGAGGATACCAACTTTGATGAAGGAGAGGGATCCCCCAGGTCACCACCAGATGACATCTCCTTTGGAGGTATTTTAGAGATCCTGAGGCAGAAATGTGGTTGGTCATCCCAAAATCCTTCGGTGGAAGAGTCTGTGTTCTTGGAGGCTTTTGCTTCTCTCCTATCTACATCTTGGGTAACCCCCTGGTGGATGAACTCATTGATCTGGTTTCCCACAGGGCATGGAAGAAGACAGATATGGTCAAGCCCATCCTCAAACATCCTGACAAGTTTTTGGCCCCGCCTACAGACAGACCCCACTGGAACAAAGGAGTCCCAGTTGATGCTATGGTGGTGGTGGCAGCCACTAAGAAAGAGCTAGCAGAACAGAGCTGTTCTGTCCATCTGTCTGACAGAGGATCTAGAGCATTGGACAGATTTGAAAAGCGAGTGTTTGCCTCAGCAACATTCGCTCTGAGATCAGTGAACTACCTGGCGCACTTTACTAGACTTTGGAGAGATTTGACCAAAGAACTTTCAAATACTCTGAGTCCATGTCTGCTGAGGATTTCAAAAGGACATCATCTTAACTGGCCACTCTTTTATTTATATCGAACGTTTCAATGAGGTTAAACTTCCACACAGCTGAAGGTACTTCACGAGCAGCTGGTTCAGGCATCCCTATAAGGAGACATGCCTGGATGCGGCTATGCAACTTTGTGAATTCTTTTAAGACTTCCTTTAGTAACCCCCCATTTGATGGTACTTCTTTGTTTGGGCCATCAGTAAAGGATACACTTACCCACAGCAAACAAGAGGGAAATACCCTGTCTGCTGTGAGGATCAAGTTTTCTGTGCTTCAGTGAACCTTTATCTAGGAATCAGAGATGTGGTAAGAGAATGTGGTCCTGTAATTCTCAGGGATATTTTCAAGATTCACATGGGGATAATTCCTTCAGAGGCAGAGGAGGAAATTTTATTGACAAATGTTGCCCTAGAGGCAGAGGAGGTCTGCAGAATTAGGGCTTTAGAGACCCATGTACAGACATGCCCTTTCACCTCTCCTGAAGTGCTACCCGACTGTCCAGCTTTTGAAGCAGTTGGGGGTCAATTTTCTTTGCACACTAGATGCCTGGGCAAGTATAACACAAGACTTATGGGTGCTAAGAATAATATCCGGCGATTATTGCATACCATTTTCCCTTCTTTTCATCGCCAATGGAAGAAACTTCCGGAATAGGATTCGGAACTTTTTCACTCTTTTTCATGACAAAGAAAACAGGGGACCTTAGACCCACTGTAGATCTAGGCAAGTTAAACCAGTATGTAAAGAAAGCAAAGTTCAGAATGGTCACGGTCAGTCCATCCTGCCCTTTCTTCACAAGGAAGATTGGATCTGCTCTATAGATCTTCAGGATGCATAGTATTACATCAAAATAAACAGATGATCCAGAAGACATCTTCGCTTTCAGCTGGGAGTCAGTCATTACCAATTTAGAGTCTGCCCTTTTTACTCACCACAGCCCCCAGGGTGTTTACCAAATGCATGTCAGTAGTGGCAGCTCACTTTAGACTGAAGGGGTTCTAGGTGTTTCCATATCTAGATGACTGGCTCCTCACCACCCCTTCCAAGCATTTACTACAGCATGTCAGGGACTATTTGCTTCAGGTTTGCAAAACTTTGGGTATTACAATAAATCTTGTCAAATCAAAACTTACATGAGTTCAGAGCCTGGAGTTCATTGGTTCAGTTTTGGATACGACAGCACGGTAGCATCTTTGCATCTCCACAGCATTACTTCTATCAGAACCCAGGTTCAGACTATTTTTGCCCACCCATCCCTCTAGTATGGTTAGTACTTCAAGTACTAGGGTCAATGACAGCAGCAATAGTTCTACTTCCTCTAGCATGCTTCTGTATGCGGGTCATCCAGTAGACTCTAGCTTTACAGTGTTCCATTCTATATCAACCCCTATCTTTTCAAGTAAAACTTACCCCGATCTGCAAGCAATATATTCGCTGGTTGATACAATCAGACAACCTATTTCTGGGCAAACCTTTTATTCTACCGCACCCAGTAGCCACAGTGACCACAGATGCATCCCAACTGGAGTGGGGGGGGGGGCATTTCTTGAGAAGAACTGTCCAAGGCATGTGGTCCCCCAAGAGCCAAGTTGCATATCAATGTCCTGGAGATGAGAGCAGTCGTATTAGCAATGCAGGCATTTCATGATGCTCTTCCGTTGGGAACTATTGCAATTTAGGCTGATAACATGTCTCTAGTCTGGTACATCAGTAAGCAAGGAGGAACTCAATCTTATCCCCTTTGCAGAGAGGCCATGAGGGTTTTTGGGAATGTGCGATCTCATTAGAACACTTTCTAATTGTGATGCCCATTCCAGGGAAGACCAACATGCTTGCAGACAAATTAAGCAGATTCATTCTGATGCCTCACAAGTTGTCTCTCAATCAGTCAGTAGCGGAGATGATCTTCCAGCATTGGGGCCGACCTGCTGCAACTTATTTGTCACTCCTCTCAACAACAAGTGCAGCAAGTACTTCGCTGTTATCCCCCCTAAGAGGGAGTCACCAAGAGAAGCTGTAACGCACACTTGGCCCTCGAGTCTCCTTTATGCTTACCCTGCTGTTCCCTTAATTCCCAAATTTCTAAAGAAGGCAAGATGGCTGAAGAGCTCATTAATCCTCAGTGCCCCCTTCTGGCCTTGGCAAATGTGGTTCCTCTTTCTACAGTCTCACCTTTGTTATCCTCCATGGATACTGGAGCCTACTCAGGATCTCCTGTCTCACCCGTCAGGGATTCAGCACTCCCAGCATTCAATCCCTCAAGCTAACTGCATGGTTTCTCCACTTCCATTAATAGTTAGATGGTCCAGACTTTCTTCCCTGTACGTGATGTTATTTTGGGTTCTCAAAAAGATTCTACCAAAAAAAAGTTTACAAGAACAAATGGAAGAGGTTCTCCATTTCGGCTCCAGATAAGGAAATTGACCGCTTTTCTGCACTAGTTTCTGTTATTCTTCACTTTTTGACAACTCTTTTTAAAGAAGGAGCTAGTTTCTCTACAGTTAGGCTTCACTTGACAGCAGGTTCTAATTTTCACACAGGGAACAAATATTTTTCCTTGGCTTCCTCTAGATTGTGTAAATCTTTTTTGAGAGGCATTTTTCTTGTGAGGCCTCCTATAAAGGATCCATCACCGCCTTGGGATCTAACAGCTGTGCTTGAAGGTCTAACACAAAAACCTTTTCAACCATCAGACAAATCTGATGTAAAATTCCTGTCATGGAAGACAGTTTTCTTGGTAGCTATGACTTCTTCTAAAAGAATATCTGAACTCCAGGCTTTTCGTCTAAAACTCCTTACATTATTTTTCATAAAATTTCCTTACGAACTAACCCTGCTATTTTACCTAAAGTAGCTTCTGAAAATGACATCAAGTAATCCATTCACTTACCACCTTTCTTTCCAAATTTTTCCAGTAAAGGAGAGTACATGCTACATCTCCTTGATGTGCACAGGCAACTACATTTTTACCTTCACAAGACAAAATAATTTAGAAAGTCAGACCAGCTTTTTGTTTCTTTATCACCAAATCACCTGGGTCATCCTGTTTCGAAAGTTACCTTAGCCAAATGGATTACAGACTATATCTCATGGATTTATTCTCAGAAAGGTATGACATTACCTAAACCTCCCCAAGCTCATTCAACCAGCTCAATGGCTACTTCGTTTACTTTTTGGTCAAGAACGTAAATTGATTAGACTCCAAAGAATTTTTCCTCAGATGGATAGCAAATGTTGGAGGTGTGACGGGCAGGAAAGAGGTGGCTAGGAACATATTTTTTGTGAGTGTAGTGTGCTGGCAGACTTTAGAGATTCCCTGCGGACCGCTCTATCAGAGATGCTCGGTGGGCGGATTGAATTGACTGGGGAGATTAATTTTTTGAGTTATGATACAGAATCGGAATTGCCTAGACATAGTAAAGCCTTGCTGAGTCTAATTATGGTGGCTGCCAAAAAAGCAATTACTAGAACATGGAAATCAAACTCTAGACCAACTTTACTAGAAGTAATGAATATAGTAACAGAGATAAAACAACTGGAATTGGGATCTTTAGAAAAGGAGAAGGAGCAAACTACATGGGAAAAAATGGGAATTGTGGGAACAATATATGCAGAGAAGGAACAAGGTTTAAGAGGCAGAATTTGAATGAGCCATATGATGCTTAACTGACAATGACTGGGTAGATTATAAGTGATGTATAATGTTTGCAACTACATTTGTTTCAATGATGTCTGTGATGTATAACGTTTGCAGCTAAAGTGGTGTCAATGTTGTTTGTTTTTCTTTTATATAAATGTAAGATTGCCTGTCATACGTGATAATTTAATAAAGATGTTAATTGAGGGGGGGGGACTGTCGATTGATGAGATTTGTGCTGCAGCTGCATGATCTGATGCTCATACCTTTGTTTCTCTTTATAAATTGGATATCATTTCCAGAAACAGAGTGGCCTTTGGTTCGGCTGTACTCCGGAATATCCTTTTATGAGGGCCACCCAAGATCAACATAGCTGGGATTCTGTCCAATACGTTGAGGAAGAATGACAAGGACATCAGATTTAAAAGTAATGTACTCACAAGTGGCATCTGTGGTGTCCATTTTCATTCTTCCTCAACCCCCTATCCATCCCCATCCTTTGCTTCTGGAGAGACCTGTTGGATTGTGTTTGGAATCTGTAGTTCCAAGTTTGAGCTCTGTCTTTCTGTATCAATCTATACCTCTTCCTGTTTAACTATGGAGAGAAAGGACATTCAACTCGATTTGAGGCAATGGGAAAGAAGTAGGGCATTAAAGGGTAGAGGGAGGATCTCGAGAGCTGGATCCAAAGTCTGGTATATGCAGCCGAGTTGGATCCGAGGATCTGAACCTATACATTGAGGAATAATTAAAATGGACAACACAGATGTCTAGTTATGATAAGTACATAACTTTTAATTTACTTGTTGTTTCTGTAAATGTTAACATTACAAATGCTGTCAGGAGATTTTATGTATTTTCATGGTGTGAAAAATTAAGAACGGATGTCATTTGTTTCTTAGATACTAGAATTTTTATCATAATCTAAAACAGAACAGTTTACCTTACTTTGGGGAAGAAGAGTTATGCAGAATCTGGGAACAAAAAATTGTTCAGGACTTGCAGTTTTGTTCAAATTGCTTGCTATTGTACCTTTAGTTCATGTTATACTATTTTATTTATTTTATTTTACATTTGTTGACCGGGCTAGTCTGGCTGGATACATGTCCATTTTCAGCAGAGGCCCGAGGAGAAAAGCTCCACTATAAACTAAGTAAATTACAATTAGATAAAAATCAACTATTCTAAGATATAGCTACAATCAGAGAAATAGAAAAACATAGGATTGAAAGGATAAATTCAAAGAAAATCAAGTTTACAATATGCAGATAATTAAATATCACACAATTGTGCAAAATGTACATACTTAAAAACTCAACAGTAAAAGGAATAGAACTAATGTAGTGCAGAGATGAAAAAGAGTGGAGGAGACACAGTAAGAGAAACAGGTTAGTCAGGTGTACTACAGGAACAAAGCCAATGATTTTGGAAGTATTGTTTAATTTTCTGTTTGAAAAGTGGCAAGGATGTAGTCAGAGTTATGTCACATGGTAAGAGATTCCAACTTCTACCTATTGTGTTACTGAAAAGGGAATCACCTGCTGTGTTGTTTGCCTTTATAGATTTTGTCATGAGTTTACTAGATGAGCGAAGTGAGTTAAGATTGTTGTAAGGGATTAGAAGTTGTGAGAGTATAGGGGTATTGTCAGGTTGGTGTAGTATATTGTGGGCAATAGTGAGTTGAGGAATTATAATGTGGTTTTGAACTTCAAGCCAGCCTAGTTGTTTTAGGTTTATACAATGATGGGTCCTAAAGGGGTTACTAGTGGCGAAGCGAGCTATATTGTTATAGCAAGTAGCAAGTTTGTTTAGATTGGTTTTCTTTAGGTTTGTATAAACTGGGGAAGCGTATAGGAGGGTAGATAGAAGGTGAGATTGTGCAATCTTGGTTCTAGTTGTTGGGGTTAGGAAAGGTTTGATACGATATAGGGAACCTATTTTTCTGTTAACTAACCTGATGTTGTTGTTAATGTGCTGGTCGAAGGAGAGATTATTGTCAATGGTTATTCCTAAAAGTTTTGTAGTTGGATCAGGTGAGTTGATAGTACCATTATTAGAGGAAATGGAGAAATTTAAGGGGGGAGACCGAGTGGTGGGGGTGAAGAGGAGTAGTTTTGTTTGGCATTTAATAGGAGAAAACGTCTAGAAAACCAAGTTTCTACAGTATTAAAGGTAGTTTGGGTCAGTGAGATCAGCTCAGTAGAGGAAGGTGCTGAGCAGATAAGGGTAGAATCATCTGCATATTGTATGCAGGTTGCTTGTGGGATTGAAGTCTGAAGATCATTGATAAAAAGGGAGAACAGGAGTGGACCAAGAATGGAGCCCTGGGGAACTCCGATGGAAATGGGTAAGAGTGATGAGATATGGTTATCCCATATTACGGCTTGCTGTCTGTTGTTAAGATAAGATCTAAACCAATTAATGGTGAGTTTATCACAAGAGAGAGATTCAAGAATGTTTAGTAGGAGAGAGTGGTTGACCATGTCGAAAGCTTTAGAGAGATCAATGAAAAGAGCGGAAGAGAGTGTATTGTTGTTTCGATTTTTGTTGATAGTATCTACAAAGGAAAGAAGGGCAGTTGTGGTACTGTGGTGAGGTCTAAAGCCATGCTGACAGGTTGCAATTATATTGTGAAGAGAGAGATAGTGAACAAGTTGCTGATGAATACATTTTTCCATGATTTTTGCAAGGGGTGAGAGAAGGGCAATTGGTCTAAAATTGGAGAGGTCAAGGGAGTTACCACCTTTATGAAGTGGGATTATATAGGAGACTTTCCAGATGTCAGGGATAGTTCCCTCTAGGATAGTTCTGTTTATAAGTAAGGATATAGGATATGCAATTTCTTTGGCAGCTTTCTGGAGGAAGAGAGGAGGGAGCTTGTCAGCAGAAGGGGTGCAAGGTTTCAGTTTGAGGATGAGTTTGTAGATGAAAGAAGTAGATATAGGTTTTAGAGAGAAGTTGTAGGAGGAGTTAGCTATATTAGATGGAATATTAGGGTTATTGGTGTTCATTTGTTTCGCTAGGGATTGGATAGTTTCAGAGAAAAAAGAGTTGAAAGCATTAGCAGTCTGGAGAGGGGTTTCAGCGTCAGCATTAAGAGGGGAAGGAGTTTTTGAAATTCCTGGGGAAAGTAGTCTGTTTATAGGTTCATAGGTTCATAGTTTCATACTAGGCTATCTGCCCGAGGGCATTTATAAGCCTAGCCCATTGTTTTGTGGCTTACGCCACCCCTTTAGTATGGGGAACTATACCCATTATTTTGCTGTGCCTCTGTCGAGCAGTGACACTGAGGTAATTCCTGGGGTATATCTGCGATCTCCCATCCATTGGTCAAGATTTCTCTTGAACAAGGCCAGCGAGGTGCTCTGCCTCACATGTACCGGGATTTTGTTCCACAGCATAGGGAGTCTTTGGGTGATGAATCTATCTCTCCAGCACGTCCTATTAATAGCCGTGTCGAGGTTTAAGTCTCCCGCCCTTGTGGCTCTGATGGATCTAGATTTTTTAGGTGAAGCATATTCATCAAATCTGGGTTTGACATGGCCTTGTATGTTAGGCAAAGGTCACCTCTGAGCAGCGGTGCGACTGAATAGAGCTGGAGTTCTTTCAGTCGGGCAGCATAGGACAGATTTTTGAGACCCTTTATCCTTTTGGTGAGGAACTTTTGTGGCCTCTCCAGCTGCTGCAAGTGTCGGGTCAGATACATTCCGAATGGGGCATTGTACTCAATCATTGGTCTGATGAGTGATGAGTAAAGGGAGACTATGACCTCCCTTGATCTAGATGAGAATCCCTTCATGATAAGGTGGGCAATGTACAAGGACTTCCTAACTACTTTAGCTACATGGGTGTCGAATGACAGACTACTATCAACCTGGGTCCCCAGGTCCCTGATAACTTCTTCTGTGCTCAGTGGATTGCCACCTATTTGGTAGCTAGGGGTAACCTTGTTTTTCCCGAAGGGTATGACTATGCATTTTTTGGCATTTAACTTTAGGGCGTGGCTGTGGCACCAGTTAGCCGTTTCTGTGAGACCCTTCTGAAGGATATCTGTGTCAGATGTGTTTTCTACTATGGCGCCCAGTTTGCAGTCATCTGCAAACTTTGTCAGCCATAACCCTCCTGTGTTTGCTTGTACTTGGAAAAGTAGATGCCAAACAAGAGTGGGCCCAGGACTGAGCCCTGTGGGACACCACTTGTGACAGGCTTTGAGTCTGACATGGCGCCAGCAACTCTGACCCTGTGGGTTCTGTCACTCAGCCAGTTTGCAACCCATCTTGTGATGTATGGGTTAACATTTAAGCTGATGAGTTTTTCAATGATACCCGAGTGGGGTATTGTATCAAAGGCCTTAGCCAGATCGAGGTAGGCTGTATGGACTGCCTTTCCTCATCAATGGCTTTGGTGACTGTTTCAAAAAGTCAACCAAGTTTAAAAGGCATGATCTGCCTTTGACAAAGCCAAACTGGGTTGGATCCAAAGTCTGCAAATTCCCTATGTCTTTATTTATGAGGTCCATTATGATCCTCTCCATGGCTTTGCAGATAAGGCTTGTCAAGCTAATGGGCGGTAATTTCCAGGGTCTGTGGAGGCACCGCCTTTGTGAAGTGGGACCACAGTTGCAGTGCGCCACTCCTGGGTGCGTATCCAGAGGTAAGACTTTGATTAAACAGCTGTCCTAGCTGTGGGTTTAATTCCTCATTGAGTTCGTGGAGCACACAGCCGGGGACACCATCGGGTCCCATGGATGCTGTGTTTTTGCTTTGGAGAGAGCAGTTCTCACTTGGGCGCTGGAGATGTTTGGGGGCTGCACTCATTTGGTATAGATATCTCTCCTTTGGGGAGGAGAGTTTGCACTGAACCTGTCAGCCAGTATGTTGGCAATGTCTGTAGGATCAGTAATCTTCACATCATTTTGAACTAGTTCTGAGCATATCTGGGAGTTTCCTCCTAGGTTTCTAACATAGCTAAAGAAGGCCTTATGATTGTCTTTTGAGTCTTTAGCTATTTTTCTCTCGAAATTTGCTTTGGATGATTTTATGAGAGCTCTTAGATTTTACTTATAGTGATCAAGGGTGTCTTACCTTTTAAGGATTTTGCTCTATCTTGTAGTAGCTTCCTCCTTTTGTTGTAGAGTTTGTTTATGGCTGGGGTCCACCAGACTGGACGCTTGCCTTTGGTACAAAGAGTCTTTGTTTTGCTTGGGATTGCCTTATCCATGCAGTCCTGCAGGTGCTGGTAGAAGGCGTTTGTAAGTGATTCAGCAGCTTGAGTATTGTTTTCCACCGGCTCGGGGCCTGAAAGGAGACCACACTAGTCTTTAGAAGTGTGAAGTCGGCTTTTGAGAAGTTCTTTACTGTGGTCTTTTTTATTTCAGGTGGGGGTGGGATGAGGACCTCCAGCGAGATTAGTTTGTGATCTGATCTCACCAGTGAGGGGTATACTTCCGGTGTTGAACATTGTGCTCTCATGTTCGTGATGATGAGATCAAGTATGTTATCTCCTCTTGTGGGGATGGTGACTAGTTGTTCCATGGCATTTGAGTTTATGAATTCCAGGAACTTTTGGGCTAGGGTGTTTGGGCTTGAGTAGTGTTCCCAGTCTATATTAGGGTAATTGAAGTCACCTAGTATGATGGTGTTTGGTGATACATTTATCCCCTGTAGTGTTTTCAGGAAGGCCATGTGAGTTTCCTGAGTTTGTGAGGGTGGCCTGTAACATGCTACAATTTGCAGAGCAGTCTTGCCTATGGTTAACTGATGACCAGAATTGTTTGGCATTGTTATGATGGGTGTCTTGAAGTTTACAGTAGAAATGTTTCTTGTCAGAGATTATTGATTTCTTAGCCTGATTTCTGAGCTGGCGGAAATGAACTAAATCAGGGTTTTGTTTAAGGCATCTCCATTTTGTCCATGCTTTGTTTCTAGTATGAATAAGTTTTTTAGCATTGTTGGTAAGCCATGGGGCTGTTTTGGTCTTTACTCTAATAGAACGTTCTGGAGCATGTGTATTCAGTATGGATAAGAAGGTAGTGTTAAAGACTGAGACTGCCTCCTGTAGGGGAAATGATTTTAAGCAATTCCAATTACATGCTCTCAGTTCGGCTTGAAAATGTTCTAAGTTAAAATGTTTGGTAGAACGAATTAGCCTTGTATTTGGAAGGTTTGTACATTCTGATTTTTGTCTGGTAATGTAGGTTAGGGAGTGGTCGCTGATATCGTCTGGCATAGTACCTACTTTATACTTTTTGTTGACTTTATTTGTGAGTATCCAGTTGAAAGTACTCTCTTTCTTATTGGGCTTATTGACTCTTGTAGTTGAGGTAATAGTTTGGGAAAAACCATGTAGGTTAATATGAGAGGAGGGATTATCAGCATTGATTGTGTTCCAATCAATGTTAACGTCGCCTAGGATTATGGTTTCTTGGGGGTAGGTGGTAGAAACCCAACTAAGATAGTCTTCTAATATTGGAATGTTGTTACCTGGGGGAAGATACAAGCAAATAATGTAAATTGCTTTTTTGGCATTAAGTTGTAGTTTAATAATGATGGCTTCTATTTTGCTATCTTGGTTTGGATATGCTGGTTGAGTAGAGATGTTAAGTTGATTTCTTTTGAAAAGTATTGCTACTCCACCACCCTTACGTTTTAAGCGGTCTTGTCTTACTAAGTTATAACCTTGGGGTATAATCTCTGAGTCCTTTGTGCCTGGGTTTAGCCAGGTTTCAGAGAGGCAGAGAATATCAAAAGAGTGGATATCTAAGAGGGCATGGATGAAGGGTATTTTCTTATTTATGCTTTGAATGTTAAGGTGTCCTATGAGGAAGTTATTATTGAGGTTAGGTGAGCAGTTTTGAGGAGGAGGTGAGATAGGGCCAGGGTTGGGGTGGATGTCACCATCTTGTAGTGTTGGATTAGCTGGTTTAGTGGAATATTTGCTATTTAGAAATGTTAGAGGTTTTATTTTTTTGTCTGATTGTAGTTGGTAGGTAAGGTGATGTAATCTATGGAATTTAGATAGATGATAGCTTGGGGTGGAAGTAACATTGGAGTAAGATGTAAAAGTGAGTATAGTAGAAGTGTGTTTATGTGAGGAGTTATGAAAGTTGTTAAGTGAGATTTCAAAGAAAGTGAGATGGTAAGTTGAGAGAAGGGTGATCAAGAGTAAGAATGAGAGTGTAGGCATAGTTGGTGGGAAGGGAGTCATTATTATGTAGTCTGAGAAAAGAGGAGGACTAGCAGTGGGATGGTTTCCAATTTTAGATATAAGGAATAATATCCCTATAAGAGTAAGTGTTATCTATACTTATACTGATATCAAAAAAAGAGAAAACTTTTTGAACAAATAAAACTTTATATTATGGTAAATATAGATTTAATTGTTGCTTGGAGATCTGATTTGTGATGTTAGACCTAAAAAGAAAAGATCTGATGTTGTCCATGTCACTATTCCTCACTCTTGGGTCTTGGATCTGACATCGGATCTGTGCCGGCACTTTACAGACAGCTTCAAGGCTCAAGCTCCTCCCACTCCCATGATCCCTTGTTGCCTTCTAACCCCTCAGAACTTGTTTGCCACTTTCTGCCACAGACGTCGGTTTCTTGGCTCAGCTCCTGTTCTGGGATAAGTAGAATATTTTTCTTACTTTTTGGCTAGTTGTGGTTAGTTTAAGTATTTAGAGTTTTCTGATAGCTGTAGTTTTATCCCTCCCCTCTTGGTTTATTGGTTTGTTCCATTTTGCGCCCTTTTTCTGTAGTGTGCTAAGTTAGTTTTTCTTCTTTTAGTATAGTTGCCTTACTCCTTTTTCTAAGCTAGTTTTTGTGTTTTTAAGCTGTGTATGTGGGTTTTGGCTTGCTATTTCTGGTTCAACCTCAGCTTGTTTATCGGCTATGAGTTAGCTTCTCCGTTAGACTTAGGTACCGTGTCTGACAAGCCAGTAGGCTTTAAGTGGTGCTCCTCATGCGGTCAGAAGATGCCCATTTCCATTTCTCATGAGGAATGGCTTTACTGTTTGGGCGCCGACTACTTGGAGGTTGAATGTGACATTTGTGCTGCATTCAACCCCAGGGCTTTGGTCGAGCACCAAAACAAACTGTTGTTAAAAGGGTTGGCTCAAGGGCATCCCTTGGTTCAGTCCCCTGCCAAGTCTGGACCCTCCGACCACAAGAGGAATGCCCCTCTGTCTTCAAGGTCTTCTTCTGCTAAGAAAACGAGACCATTGGCTCCTAGTGCCTTGGATCTGATCCCAGTCTCTTCTCAGTTGAATCCGATGCTGTCAGATCCTAAGACTCGTGACCACGGATCTAGGGCTTCTGCTCCCAAGCCTTCAGATCCAAGGTCTCGAGAATCAACTCCAGGATCCAAGGTCTCTAGTCCGAGGCCATCAGATCCGGTAGGATCTGTACCAGCCATGGATCTGGCTCCCTCAGATCTGAGACATGTGGGATCCAGGCCTTCGGATCCTACCTTGTCTTTGCATACGAAGAGGTCGGATCTGGGATCAGTGTCAGTTCCCACTGTTGTAATTGAGGATTCCCAGTCAGGCTCTGGCTTGGTCAGTCTCCTTTTGGCTCCAAGCACAGAAGCCGTTTTTTTAGAGAGGAGGCCCTTGGGATCCAGGCACTCATCCCTAGCTACTTCCTCCGCTTCTTCCAGATCCTCCAGGAGCGTGCTCCCTCTGGATATGGACAAGATGATGAAGTCCTTTCTTAAAGCTCAGATTGAGCTGGGGCTTCTGTCATCCTCTGCCCATCCGGCTACGGGGCCATCGCCCATCCCCTCTTTGGTTTCTCCTTGTCCGACCAGAGCAGTTTCAGACTTCCTGGCCCTGGACTATACAGAAAGGGTGACGTGGACTTCTGGGGACTCTTCTGCCCCCACCCTGTCAGAGTCCCTGAGTCCTTCTGCTCGGTCTCCCCCTGTGCAGGTGGAGTCATAGACCCGAGTGGTTGTCCTGGGGTCCTTTGGTGGGGGTTCCAGTCCTGGTTTTTTAGACCGTTTCCTTCCCCTTGGCATTTTGGCCCTCGATAGCTCAGGGCCGGTACTCTCCAGAGGCCCAGAGGTTCTGCCCTGCTCTGGCCTGTCGTCTCAGGTAAACCTTCCTACTGGGAGTGTGGATAGAGCATCTTCCAGTCCCTCAGCTTTCCGGGTCATAGAGTGGACTTTTTCCTCGTAGAGAGTTTCCTCTCCGGCCTTCCAGGGACCTTCCCAGCCCCATCTTGTCGACCCCACTCATCCTGTCCCTGGTCAGCCATCTTGAACTAGCCTTCAGGTGGGAGCTGCCCCGGTTGGAGTCCCCCTCTCTTCCGAGTCCTCCCTCGAGCCTCCCCTGGAGGAGGTTCCTCAGAAGAGATCGTGTAAGAGGAGATACTGACTTCCCTACTGAGTCACTCACAAAGGATATGGATCTCGATGAAGGGGACGGGTCACCCAGGTCTCCACCTGAGGGGACATCCTGGAACTCTGAAAGCTTAAGGGTGGTTAGTCTCCCCTCCTCCTGTCCACTGAGGAGTCCAGTTTTCTGAAGGCTTTTGGGACAGGACCATCTACCTCTTGGGTGTCCCCTTCGGCAGATGAGCTTGTTAATCTCATCACCAACAGGGCATGGAAGGAGCCCGCTACTGTAGATCCTGTCTGCAAATGTGCTGACAAATTCCTTAGCCCCCCTCCTGACAAGCAATTTTAGTCTAAAGGTGTGCCACTCGATGCAGTCGTGGTAGCTGCTGCCACCAAGAAGGAACTGTGGAACAGATTATGTCTGTCCATCCACCCAACCGTGAGTCCCGAGTGATTAACAGGCAAAGAAAGCAGGTGTTTGCCTCAGCCACCTTCAGGCTGCGGGCTCTCAATTATCTGACACATTTCACCCATCTTCAAAGGGACCTGGTCAAGGAACTTACCACGTCCCTTTCTGATGTACTACTAGCCAGGGAACTAAGCAAGGAGTCCCCCAAACAGTTCACGCTTTCTTCCCTGGCTAATTCATCAATGAGGCTGATTGCCAATGTGACAGAAGGAGCCTTAAGAATGGCCGGCACAGGCATCGCTATTCGATATCTTGCCTGGCTGCGCCTTCGTGGATTTGCGGAGTCCTTCAAGGTATCCTTTACCAACGCCCCTTTTGATGGTTCTACCCTGTTTGGCTCTTTGGTCAAAGAAACTCTTACCCGCAGTGAGCAGAAGGGCAAGATGCTGTTGGCTGTATCAGATTCTCCACTCCTCAATGCTCCTTTTGCAAGATGCACCAAGGGGCCAGGAAGATGTGGTTTTGAAAGTCACAGTCGGCCTACCAGGACTCTCAGGATGAGCCATCCTCCAGAGGTCTGGGGAGTGGGTTCAATGGCCGACACCACCCCAGGGGCAGAGGGGGTCCGCAAAAT